>NC_041388.1:38912436-38997770 GCF_002162155.2 Triticum dicoccoides
AACTGATTCGGCGCGAATATTGGCGCCCCTGTCCCGTTGCTGCAATTTTTCTCTCTCAAGACTCTCCGGGTTCCTCGGGATTAGTTGTAATCAACTCGAGATCTTGGTCTCTGACTAATGACTACATATGTATGCACACCGTCGCTTCTGGATGCATGCATGCCTCAGGTGGCAACGTGGCCGGCATGTGAGCTGCATGCATGCATGATACCTGTTCAGTTATATTGCGAATATGCACTTCATGCATGGATGGTTCTTATAGACTTCCAAGTTATTACAACAATTCGGCGTTGTCATATACTCATCCACAACGTAGATTTAGAGGTTCTCTGACTGTTTTGTGTTGTTCCAGCTGGATCTTGGCCATCAATATTGTTCATAAATATTCGTCGTGTTTTCCTCTAAGAGCAACTTTAGCAGACCCCGCATTCCGCCGGCCCGCAAAACGCATTTGCAGTTCGCGCAAAACCGCTTTTGCGGACCGGCGCGGACGGCCGCAGATGCAGACCCCGCATAACGGACCCGTAAAAAAAGATATTCGTGGAATATGTTTTTTTAGGGTTGGTTTTGCGGGGTCTGATCTGGCGCAACTCGTCCCGACCCGGAAAATCTAAATTTGCACCTTAATTTGATCCAACATATTGCATTTCTTTACTTTTTCAACAACATTGGATAGATAAGACATCACCAAATCTTTGCTAGAATAGTAAGACCAAAGAAAACAAGAACCACAAATATGCATTTTAGAGATTTCTAACTTTCATAACTGCTCCCACTAATTGGACTAATATCTTCTCCATGCATCCATTGTTGATCTGCGGATTCTTGACTTTGCATTCTCCTTTCTTCATCTTTGGTTTGAAGGAAGTATACGTTCCTTCCCCTCTAGTTGCACATGCAGCCGCATCATTGCCTTTGATTCTTCTAAGGAGTGCGTCAACGTCTATTATGTTTCTTTCTATCAACAAATCAATGTATTCGCCTTCCCAAAATCAAAATGAGCATCCATCTTCCTACACACATGAGTGAGCATGTTCAAAATGAGCTACCGCAATTGAACCAAATAATGAGATATCAAAAATGAGCTACCGCAAGTGCACGTACCCCGTCATTTTTGCATTTGAAGAACACCCATCCGGGGTGCTTTGGCGTGCCCGAAGTGAGCCGCAACACTTTCCGCGTGCAGTCGTCGCACTCTATGAGCGGCATCGGCAAGCCGCAAAGACGTTGTGCGAGCGCCGAGCCCGGTGGATGGTGATACGTCCATTTTGCATCATGTTTTTATATCGATATTTATTGCATTATGGGCTGTTATTACACATCATGTCACAATACTTATGCCTATTCTCTCTTATTTTACAACGTTTACATGAAGAGGGAGAATGCCGGCAACTAGGATTCTGGGCTGGAAAAGGAGCAAATATTAGAGACCTATTCTGCACAGCTCCAAAAGTCCTGAAACTTCACGGAAGTCCTTTTTGGAATTAATAAAAAATACTGAGCGGAGAAAGTTCCAGAGGGGGGCCACACCCTGGCCACGAGGGTGGGGGGCGCGCCCCCCTGCCTCGTGGCCCCCCTGGTGGCCCTCCGATGCCCATCTTCTGCTATATGAGGTCTTCCGTCGAGGAACTAATCATAAGAAAGCTTTGGGGAAGAAACTCCGCCGCCACGAGGCGGAACCTTGGCGGAACCAATCTAGGGCTCCGGCAGAGCTGTTCTGCCGGGGAAACTTCCCTCCGGGAGGGGGAAATCATCACCATCGTCATCACCAACGATCCTCTCATTAGGAGGGGGTCAATCTCCATCAACATCTTCACCAGCACCATCTCATCTCAAACCCTAGTTTATCTCTTGTATCCAATCTTTGTATCCAAACCTCAGATTGGTACCTATGGGATGCTAGTAGTGTTGATTACTCCTTGTAGTTGATGCTAGTTGGTTTACTTGGTGGAAGATCATATGTTCAGATCCATTATGCATATTAATACCCCTCTGATTATGAACATGAATATGCTTTGTGAGTAGTTATGTTTGTTCCTGAGGACATGGGAGAAGTCTTGCTATTAGTAGTCATGTGAATTTGGTATTCGTTCGATATTTTGATGAGATGTATGTTGTCATCCCTCTAGTGGTGTCATGTGAACGTCGACTACATGACACTTCACCATTGTTTGGGCCTAGAGGGAGGCATTGGCAAGTAATAAGTAGATGATGGGTTGCTAGAGTGACAGAAGATTAAACCCTAGTTTATGCGTTGCTTCGTAAGGGGCTGATTTGGATCCATATGTTTCATGCTATGGTTAGGTTTACCTTAATACTTCTGTTGTAGTTGCGGATGCTTGCAATAAGGGTTAATCATAAGTGGGATGCTTGTCCAAGTAAGGACAGTATCCAAGCACCGATCCACCCACATATCAAATTACCAAAGTACCGAACGCGAATCATATGATCGTGATGAAAACTAGCTTGACGATAATTCCCATGTGTCCTCGGGAGTGGTTTCCTTCATATAAGAGTTTGTCCAGGCTTTTCCTTTGCTACAAAAAGGATTGGGCCATATTCCTGCACCTTATTTACTTTTTTTACTTGCTACTCGTTACAAATTACCTTATCACAAAACTATCTGTTACCGATAATTTCAGTGCTTGCAGAGAATACCTTACTGAAAACTGCTTATCATTTCCTTCTGCTCCTCGTTGGGTTCGACACTCTTACTTATCGAAAAGCTACGATAGATCCCCTATACTTGTGGGTCATCAACACTCTTTTCTGGCGCCGTTGCCGGGGAGTGAAGCGCCTTTGGTAGATGGAATTTGGTAAGGAAAAATTTATATAGTGTGCTGAAATTTACTGTCACTTGTTACTATGGAACATAATACTTTGAGGGGCTTGTTCGGGGTATCTTCACCCTGACCAGTAGAGCAAAGAGTTCCTCCTAAACCTACTGAACCTACTGAAAATGTTTACCTTGAAATTCCTTCGGGTATGATAGAGAAACTGCTAGCTAATCCTTTTGCAGGAGATGGAACACTGCATCCCGATTTACACTTAATCTATGTGGATGAAGTTTGTGGATTATTTAAGCTTGCAGGTTTGCCCGATGATGTTATCAAGAAGGTATTCCCTTTATCTTTGAAGGGATATGCATTGACACGGTGTAGGCTATGTGATGATATGGGATCATGGGACTATAAGCGATTGAAATTGGAATTTCATTAGAAGTTTTATCCTATGCATCTTGTTCATCGTGATCGTAATTATATATATAATTTTTGGCCTCGCGAAGGAGAAAGCATCGCTCAAGCTTGGGGGAGGCTTAAGTCAATGTTATATTCATGCCCCAATCATGAGCTCTCAAGAGAAATGATTATTCAAAAAATTTATGCTCGGCTTTCTCTTAGTAATCGCTCCATGCTCGATACTTCTTGTACTGGATCTTTTATGATGAAGACTATTGAATTCAAATGGGATTTATTGGAAAGAATTAAACACAACTCTGAAGATTGGGACCTCGACGGAGGTAAGGAGTCAGGTATAACACCTAAGTTTGATTGTGTTAAATCTTTTATGGATACCGATGCTTTTCGTGAATTTAGCACTAAATATGGACTTGACTCTGAGATAGTAGCTTTCTTTTGTGAATCCTTTGCTACTTATGTTAATATCCCTAAGGAGAAGTGGTTTAAATATAATCCTGCCATTGAAGTAAAAGTAGTTGCACCTATTAAAGTTGAAGAAAACACTATCACTTATAATGATCTTGTTGTTCCTACTGCTTATGTTGAGAAACCACCTTTCCCTGTTGGAATAAAGGATCATGCTAAAGTCTCAACTGTAGTCAACAAAAGTAATATAAGGACACACAAACCCCCTGAGAAAGTTAAAGTTGAACCTAATATTGCTATGGTTAAAGATCTCTTGGCCGATAATATTGATGGGCATGTTATTTACTTCTATGATGAGACTGCTAGAATTGCTAGACCTGATACTAAAAATAAACATAGACCTATTGTAGGCATGCCTCTAATTTCTGTTAAAATAGGAGATCATTGCTATCATGGCTTATGTGATATGGGTGCTAGTGCAAGTGCAATACCTCATTCCTTATACAAATAAATTATGCATGATATTGCACCTGCTGAGATAGAAGATATCGGTGTTACCATTAAGCTTGCCAATAGAGATACTATTTCACCAATTGGGATTGTTAGAGATGTTGAAGTATTGTGTGGGAAGGTTAAATATCCTGCTGATTTTCTTGTTCTTGGTTCCCCACAAGATAGATTTTGTCCCATTATATTTGGTAGACCCTTCTTGAATACTGTTAATGCTAAAATAGACTGCAATAAGGATATTGTTTCTGTTGTTTTAGGGAATATGTCTCATGATTTTAATTTCGCTAAATTTCGTAGACAACCTCATGATAAAGAATTGCCTAGTAAAGATGAAATTATTGGTCTTGCTTCTATTGCCGTGCCTCCTACTGATCCTTTAGAACAATATTTGCTAGACCATGAAAATGATATGTTCATGAATGAAAGAAGGGAAATAGATGAAGTATTCTTTAAACAGGGACCTATTCTGAAACACAACTTGCCTGTTGAAATCCTCGGGGATCCTCCTCCACCCAAGGGTGATCCCGTGTTTGAGCTTAAACCTTTACCTGATACTCTTAAATATGCTTATCTTGATGAAAAGAAGATATATCCTGTTATTATTAGTGCTAACCTTTCAGAGAAGGAGGAAGAAAAATTATTGAAAACTCTGAAGAAGCACCGCGCTGCTATTGGATATACTCTTGATGATCTTAAGGGCATTAGTCCCACTCTTTGTCAACACAAAATAAATTTGGAGAAAGATGCCAAACAAGTTATTGATCACCAACGACGGCTGAATCCTAAGATGAAAGAAGTGGTAAGAAAGGAAATATTAAAGCTCCTTGAGACAGGTATAATTTATCGCGTTGCTGATAGTCAGTGGGTAAGTCATGTCCATTGTGTCCCTAAGAAGGGAGGTATTACTGTTGTTCCTAATGATAAATATGAATTGATTCCACAAAGAATTACTACAGGATATAGAATGGTAATTGATTTCCGCAAATTAAATAAAGCTACTAAAAAGGATAATTTATCCAAACATACACATTTTTGCTTTCTAGATGCTTACTCTGGCTTCTCTCAAATACCCGTGTCAGCTGATTATCAAGCAAAGACCACTTTTACGTATGCCTTTTGGTTTATGTAATGCACCTGCTACCTTTCAAAGAGGCATGCTGGCTATATTCTCTGACTTTTGTAAAAAGATTTGTGAGGTTTTCATGGACAATTTCTCCGTTTATGGATCCTCTTTTGATTATTGCTTGAGCAACCTTGATCGAGTTTTGCAGAGATGTGAAGAAACTAATCTTGTCTTGAACTGGGAGAAGTGACACTTTATGGTTAATGAAGGTATTGTCTTGGGGCATAAAATTTCTGAAAGAGGTATTGAAGTTGATAAAGCTAAAGTTGATGTTATTGAAAAGATGTCGTGTCCCAAGGACATCAAAGGTATAAGAAGTTTCCTATGTCATGCCGGTTTTTATAGGAGGTTCATTAAGGACTTCTCAAAAATTTCTCAGCCTCTAACTAACCTATTACAAAAAGATATTCCTTTTGTCTTTGATGATGATCGTGTAGAAGCATTCGAAGTACTTAAGAAAGCTTTGATTTCTGCACCTATTGTTCAGCCACCTGATTGGAATTTACCTTTTGAAATTATGTGAGATGCTAGTTATTATGATGTAGGGGCTATTCTAGGGCAAAGAGTCGATAAGAAATTAAATGTTATTCAATATGCTAGTAAAACTCTAGGCAATGCCCAGAGAAATTATGCTACTACTGAAAAAGAATTTTTAGCAGTTGTATTTGCTTGTGATAAGTTCAGACCTTATATTATTGATTCTAAAGTAACTATCCACACTGATCATGCTGCTATTAAATATCTTATGGAAAAGAAAGATGCTAAACCTAGACTTATTAGATGGGTTCTCTTGCTACAAGAATTTGATTTGCATATCATTGATAGAAAGGGAGCTGAGAACCCCATTGCAGACAAATTGTCTAGGTTAGAGAATGTTCTTGATGACCCACTACCTATTGATGATAGCTTTCCTGATGAACAATTAAATGTCATAAATGCTTCTCGTACTGCTCCATGGTATGCTGATTATGCTAATTATATTGTTGCTAAATTTATGCCACCTAGTTTCACATACCAGCAAAAGAAAAAGTTCTTCAATGATTTGAGACATTACTATTGGGATGACCCACATCTTTATAAAGAAGGAGTAGATGGTGTTATTAGACGTTGTGTACCTGAGCATGAACAGGAACATATCCTACGCAAGTGTCACTCCGAGGCTTATGGAGGATACCACACTGGAGATAGGACTGCACATAAGGTATTGCAATCCGGTTTTATTGGCCTACTCTCTTCAAGGATGCTCGTAAGTTTGTTTTGTCTTGAGATGAATGTCAAAGAATTGGTAATATTAGTAGACGTCAAGAAATGCCTATGAATTATTCACTTGTTATTGAACCATTTGATTTTTGGGGCTTTGATTATATGGGACCATTTCCTTCCTCTAATGGGTATACACATATTTTAGTTGCTGTTGATTACGTTACTAAGTGGGTAGAAGCTATTCCAACTAGTAGTGCTGATCATAACACCTCTGTTAAGATGCTTAAAGAAGTTATTTTCCCGAGGTTTGGAGTCCCTAGATATTTAATGACTGATGGTGGTTCACATTTTATTCATGATGCCTTTCATAAAATGCTTGCTAAGTATGATGTTAATCATATAATTGCATCTCCATATCATACACAGTCTAGTGGTCAAGTAGAATTGAGTAATAGAGAGCTTAAATTAATTTTGCAAAATACCGTTAATAGATCTAGAAAGAATTGGTCAAAGAAACTTGATGATGGATTGTGGGCTTATAAAACTGCATATAAAAATCCTATGGGTATGTCTCCTTACAAAATGTTTTATGGAAAAGCATGTCACTTAACTCTTGAATTAGAACATAAGGCATATTGGGCTATTAAAGAGCTCAACTATGACTTCAAACTTGCTGGTGAGAAGAGGCCTTTTGACATTAGCTCACTTGATGAATGGAGAACCCAGGCTTATGAAAATGCCAAGCTGTTTAAAGAAAAAGTTAAAAGATGGCATGATAAAAAGATACAAAAACGTGAGTTCAATGTAGGTGATTATGTATTGTTATACAACTCTCATTTAAGATTTTTTGCAGGCAAACTTCTCTCTAAATGGGAAGGTCCTTACGTTATCGAGGAGGTCTATCATTCCGGTGCCATAAAAATCAACAACTTCGAAGGCACAAATCCGAGGGTTGTGCACGGTCAAAGAATCAAACATTATATGCCAGGCAATCCCATAAATGTTGTAACTAATATTATTGAAACCGTAACCCCGGAGGAATACATAAGGAACACTTTTCAGAACATTTCAGACTCCGAAAAGGAATAGGTACGTGGTACGGTAAGTAAACCGACTCCAAAACAGTTCTAATGGCAATATTTCTCCGTTTTGGAATATATATAAAAATAGGAAAATAAGAAGCAGACCGGAAAGGAAACGAGGGTGGAGGGCACGCCCCCTGCCTCGTGGGCACCTCGTATGCCCTCCGGACTCCGTTTTTTTGCATGATACTTCTTTTGGTCGGTAAAAATTCACTATATAATCTCCCGAAGGTTTTGACCACCGTATCACGCAAATATCTCTTGTTCTTGTTTCGAGCAGTTTCTGCTGCAGATTCGGAGCAAGATGTCTTCTCAAGAGTCGGTCGGGGAGAGTCGGGTGTCTCATCCGACACCGGGACCAAGAGCAAATAGTGATGCTGACCACTTTGGGCCATCAACGGAAGAAGAGATGGAGGCCAACTTGAAAAGGATAGATGCCATGGAATAGGAACAAGAAGTTACTTCTTGTTTCTGATCTGGATTCACGATGGGGGAACTACATACCTCAGCCATTCCAAACTCGGTCATCCCTTCCAATGTTAGATTTCTTTCTTATGAAGATATGAAAAAGAGTGTTACTTGTTCTCCCGTAGCTATGCAACATCCATGGGTGAAAGGAGCTTTAGCCGTCACTGGCAAGCTCCGAATAGAAATAATGGGCCTCAAGCAGCAAGTCAATAAGCTTGAAGAAGAGAATCGTATCTTGAGGGGCATCATCGCCGAGAATATCACATCACCACCCCCGAAGAAGGAGACATAAACACATGGGTATGGGCACTCCCCTTGGCAACTGCCAAGCTTGGGGGAGTGCCCCGGTATCGTAACACCATCTCTTTTATCTTTACCATTTTTCCTAGTTCGATTCTTTTGATAATATCTTGATCTAGTAGAATAAAGTTTTAGTACGATCTAGTTGTGAGTTTTGCTTTATGATCCTTCTATGTAATCGAGTCCGTGAGCTATATATAATAAAGCATATTGTTGAGTCAAGGGCTTGATTATTTTTCTATGATCTTGAGGGAATAAAATAGAAAGGAAGAAAGAAATAAAAAGAAATAAATAGATCATATGGATCCTATGGAGAGTAATGATCTCACATATAAAGGGTATGATGAATAAAAGTTGTTGAGAGTTGATAAACATAGTTTTAGTCATCATTGCAATTAATAGGAAGTAATAAAGAAAGACAGGTTCACATATAAATATTCTATCTTGGACATCTTTTATGATTGTGAGCACTTATTAAAATATGACATGCTAAATAGTTGACGTTGGACAAGGAAGACAACGTAATGAGTTATGTTTTCTTACATCTGAGATAAATTATATTGTCATGGATCATCCAACATGTTGAGATTTCCTTTCCCTCTCATGCTAGCCAATTTCTTTGCACCAAGTAGAGATACTACTTGTGCTTCCGAACATCCCTAAACCCAGTTTTATCATGAGAGTCCACCATATCTACCTATGGATTGAGTAAGATCCTTCAAGTAAGTTGTCATCGGTGCAAGCAATAAAAATTGCTCTCTAAATATGTATGACTTATTAGTGAGGAGAAAATAAGCTTTATACAATCTTGTGATATGGAAGAAATAAAAGCGACGGACTGCATAATAAAGGTCCATATCACAAGTGGCAATATAAAGTGACGTTCTTTTGCATTAAGATCTCGTGCATCCAACCATAAAAGCGCATGACAATCTCTGCTTCCCTCTGCGAAGGGTCTATCTTTTATTCTTGTCTTATACATCATGCAAAGAGTCATGGTGATATTCACCTTTCCTTTTTACATTTTATCCTTTGGCAAGCACAATGTGTTGGAAAGATCCAGATATATATAGCTAATTGGATGTGAGTTTTCATGACTATTATTGTTGACATTACCCTTGAGGTAAAACGTTGGGAGGCAAAACTATAAGCCCCTATATTTCTCTGTGTCCGGTTAAGACTTCATACCCATAAATATTGCGTGAGTGTTAGCAATGGTGAAAGACTAAAAGATGGTTGAGTATGTGGACTTGCTGAAAAGCTCTTATATTGACTCTATCCTATGTTATGATAAATTGCAATTGCCTCAATGACTCAGATTAGAGTTTGTTGGTTCTCAATAAAGTTTATGATTCATACTTGAAATTTTGATTGAATTGTTACTTTAGCATAAGAGATCATATGACAAATATGTATTGTTGTTCTAAGAATGATCATGATGCCCTCATGTCCGTATTTTATTTTTATCGACACCTCTATCTCTAAACATGTGGACATATTTTTCGATTTCGGTTTTCGCTTGAGGACAAGCGAGGTCTAAGCTTGGGGGAGTTGATACGTCCATTTTGCATCATGCTTTTATATCGATATTTATTGCATTATGGGCTTTTCTTACACATTATGTCACAATACTTATGCCTATTCTCTCTTATTTTACAAGGTTTACATGAAGAGGGAGAATGCCGACAGCTGGGATTCTGGGCTGGAAAAGGAGCAAATATTAGAGACCTATTCTGCACAACTCCAAAAGTCCTGAAACATCACGGAAGTCCTTTTTGGAATTAATAAAAAATACTGAGACGAGAAAGTTCCAGAGGGGGGCCACACCCTGGCCACGAGGGTGGGGGCGCGCCCTACCCCCTGGGCGCGCCCCCTGCCTCATCGGCCCCCTGGTGGCCCTTCGATGCCCATCTTCTGCTATATGAGGTCTTTCATTTAGGAAAAAAATCATAAGAAAGCTTTGGGGAAGAAACTCCACCGCCACGAGGCGGAACCTTGGCGGAACCAATCTAGGGCTCCGGCAGAGCTGTTCTGCCGGGGAAACTTCCCTCCGGGAGGGGCAAATCATCACCATCGTCATCACCAATGATCCTCTCATCAGGAGGGGGTCAATCTCCATCAACATCTTCACCAGCACCATCTCATCTCAAACCCTAGTTTATCTCTTGTATCCAATCTTTGTATCCAAACCTCAGATTGGTACCTATGGGACGCTAGTAGTGTTGATTACTCCTTGTAGTTGATGCTAGTTGGTTTACTTGGTGGAAGATCATATGTTTAGATCCATTATGCATATTAATACCCCTCTGATTATGAAGATGCATATGCTTTGTGAGTAGTTATGTTTGTTCCTGAGGACATGGGAGAAGTCTTGCTATTAGTAGTCATGTGAATTTGGTATTCGTTCGATATTTTGATGAGATGTATGTTGTCATCCCTCTAGTGATGTCATGTGAATGTCGACTACATGACACTTCACCATTTTTTGGGCCTAAAGGGAGGCATTTGGAAGTAATAAGTAGATGATGGGTTGCTAGAGTGACAGAAGCTTAAACCCTAGTTTATGCGTTGCTTCGTAAGGGGCTGATTTGGATCCATATGTTTCATGCTATGGTTAGGTTTACCTTAATAATTCTGTTGTAGTTGCAGATTCTTGCAATAAGGGTTAATCATAAGTGGGATGCTTGTCCAAGTAAGGGCAGTACCCAAGCACTGGTCCACCCACATATCAAATTATCAAAGTACCGAACGCATATCATATGATCATGATGAAAACTAGCTTGACGATAATTTCCACGTGTCCTCGGGAGTGGTTTCCTTCATATAAGAGTTTGTCCAGGCTTGTCCTTTGCTACATTGGGCCATCTTGCTGCACCTTATTTACTTTTATTACTTGCTACTTGTTACAAATTACCTTATCACAAAACTATCTGTTATCGATAATTTCAGTGCTTGCAGAGAATACCTTACTGAAAACTGCTTATCATTTCCTTCCGCTCCTCGTTGGGTCCGACACTCTTACTTATCGAAAAGCTATGATAGATCCCCTATACTTGTGGGTCATCAAGACTCTTTTCTGGTGCCGTTGCCGGGGAGTGAAGCGCCTTTGGTAGATGGAATTTGGTAAGGAAAAATTTATATAGTGTGCTGAAATTTACTGTCATTTGTTACTATGGAACATAATCCTTTGAGGGGCTTGTTCGGGGTATCTTCACCCTGACTAGTAGAGCAAAGAGTTCCTCCTAAACCTACTGAACCTACTGAAAATGTTTACTTTGAAATTCTGATACGTCTCCAACGTATCTATAATTTTTGATTGCTCCATGCTATATTATCTACTGTTTTAGACATTATTGGGCTTTATTTTCCACTTTTATATTATTTTTGGGACTAACCTATTAACCGGAGGCCCAGCCCAGAATTGCTGTTTTTTTGCCTGTTTTAGGGTTTTGAAGAAAAGGAATATCAAACGGAGTCCAAACGGAATGAAACCTTCGGAAACGTGATTTACTCATCAGATAAGATCTAGGAGACTTGGACCCTCCGTCAAGGAAGCCACGAGGTGGTCACGAGGGTAGGGGCGCCCCCCTAGTGCGCGCCCGCTACCTCGTGGGCCCCTCGAAGCTCCACCAACGTACTTCTTCCTCCTATATATATCCACGTACCCCCAAACGATCGGGGACGGAGCCAAAAACCTAATTCCACCGCCGCAACTTTCTGTATCCACGAGATGCTATCTTGGGGCCTGTTCCGGAGCTCCGCCGGAGGGGGCATCGATCACGGAGGGCTTCTACATCATCATCCAAGCCCCTCCGATGAAGTGTGAGTAGTTTATTTAAGACCTATGGGTCCATAGCTAGTAGCTAGATGGCTTCTTCTCTCTTTTTGGATCTCAATACAATGTCCCCCCCTCTCTCATGGAGATCTATTCGATGTAATCTTCTTTTTGCGGTGTGTTTGTTGAGACCGATGAATTGTGGGTTTATGATCAAGTCTATCTATGAATAATATTTGAATCTTATCTGAATTCCTTTATGTATGATTGGTTATCTTTGCAAGTCTCTTTGAATTATTAGTTTGGTTTGGCCTACTAGATTGGTTGTGCTTGCCATGGGAGAAGTGCTTAGCTTTGGGTTCAATCTTGCGGTGTCCTTTCCCAGTGACAGAAGGGGCAGGAAGTGTCGGGTGGTAGGTGCGACATATGCCAACGGGTGGCTTATCATTGTGGGAGCCAGTAAAACATCGCCGGTGCCTGGAAACGGGATGAGGCAAAGACATGCACGCCGGCGAATCTTACCCAGCTTCGGGGCTCTCCGTGGAGATAAAACCCCTACTGCTGCTCTGCGGGGTCTCCGCATGATCACTAGATGGACAAGTAGCTACACAATGCTCCTTGAGCTATTTGGTGGGAGGAGGAAGAAGGGCACGGCTGGCTTGCTTCTTCTCCTTGTGTGGTGTCTAAAACTAGCTGGGGATCGAACCCTTTGCATGGGTGCCCAGGGGGGTTTATATAGGCCTACCCCCCGGGGTACAACGGTAATCCGACTGGGCACGGGGCCCAGCCATCTGTGACTGCGCTCGCCGGCTTCTGCGCCGACTGCTGGGGCCCGCCGACTGGTGGGTCCCGCCGGCTGCCGGCCCCTCAGTCGACAGGCAGGCCCCACTGTCCAGGACCTTGTCGGCGGCTGGTCACTGTTGCTCTATCTTGGTGACGTGGGCTTCACCGGGGTAGGCGTGGCTACAGTGCCGCCGTCCGGCGGGCGATTGCTGTAGACTCACCGCATCTTGTCTCCTTAATGAGGCGTCTTCTTCGAGGGAGGCGGCAAGCCGGCTGCGGGGAGCCGGCTCCGTCTTGGGCCGACTGGGGGAGGCGTGGCCGCCTTTGGGTGTCTCTCTGCCCGAAGGGACCCACCGCCCGTGGGCTGTACTGGTAGTCCATCATGGATGACATCAGGGTCAACATGGCAACAGTGCTGCGCCGGACGGGTCATGGCCACCCGTACGGCGCACTGTTCCGGTCGTGCTCCGGGATTCGGGGGTGGCAGGCTTCACTGTAGCCACGCCCCGTCACATTGCCGTTAGGTGGATGCAAACTTTGAGGGTACGGTCTCGACCACTTTGTGGGAGCCGGCTTCTTGGAGTCGGCCTTCTCGCGGCCGGCTTCTCGAAGCCGGCCCTCCCGTGGCTTTCTTTGCAAGGGCTGAAGTCGAGCTGCCTTCTGATAGTCGGCCTGGGCGGCAGCCAGCAAGGGGAAGGTGGCCCCACGTCTTGGATCCTTGAGAGCCGGACGGGCTCGTATTTTTTTAGAAGGGCCAGGGGAAGCCGGCTAGGCTACCGATGGCTATTTACTCCAACAGTAGTCCCCGAAGCTGATCGAGCTTCGAGGCGGACAGAGGGGCGAGAAGCTTGGTCAGCTTCCTACCCTGAGGAGCCGGCTTTGCTGGTGTATGCCGATTTCGGAGAGCTCCGTGTCTTGCAGGTGGGAACGTGATCGACCCGCGAGCTGACCGCGGGCCCTCCGGCGGGCCACGTGGCAGTGAAACCCTGCCAGTGCACGCGCGTGACGAGACGCCGCCGCAGGCCCGGGCCCGCCACTCCTAGGCCTCGGCCCGAGCGCTGATCTTCTGCGGCCCATGCGGACCGCTCTCCTTCCCGCGGCGGTTTTATTACGCCATTAGGGCGCAATAATCGCGGGACGTGGGGGAGTGGGCACAGTCGATCCCCATGTTCCCCCACGCCACGCCTCCTCGGCTCCGCCACGCGAGCCTATAAGTAGGGGGAGGAGGGGGAGAGGCAGAGGTTCGCACGCTCTCCCACACTCTGCCCCTCCTCGTCTTCCTTCTTCTTCTTGCTGCCGCCGTAGCTTCCCATCACAGCGCCGCCGTGCCACCACATCGTCTTGCTCCCATGGCGCTGTCAATCTCGTGGGACGGCTCCAACGTCCATGAGGACCACGTTGAGTTCCTCCGCCGGACGCGGCGCCTGCCCGACGCCAACTTCGTGCGGGTCCGCCTGGCACCGGAGAGGGAGATTTCGCCGGCACCGGAGGAGGGCGAGTGGGTTGTCTTCCGCTCGCACTTCCTGCGCGGCTTCGGCCTTGCGGCGAACGGGTTCCTCCGTTCCTTCCTCGAATTCTACAACTTTCAGCCGCATCACCTCACGCCCAATGCGGTGATGCTGCTGTCGGCCTTCGTCTCTCTCTGCGAAGGCTTCTTGGGGGTGCTCCTCACGCTTGAGCTCTGGGGGGAATTCTTCCAGAGCAAACTCGGCACCATCGTCGCGGGCGTGCCCGCCCCCTGCGGGGCCTACATCGCCATGAGGCGGTCGGGCCAGAACAACCCGTTCCCGCCCATCCCGCTGATCCAGTCGATGAAGATCTGGCAGAAGTCGTACTTCTACGTGAAGAACGTCGCCCAGCAAGGCGACCACGTCAACCTGCCGGCTTACGTAGCCGGCCCGCCGGCTGGGAGGCAACCCTCATGGAGCTTCCGGTCCAGGTCACTGTCTCAGGCCAGGAACGCAGCCGTCTCCCGGCTTCGGGTGATGATCCAGTCGGAAGGCCTGACCGGAGCTGACTTGGTGGCCGCCTTCGTGGAGCGCCTGTTACTTCCTCTCCAAAGCCGGCCTCACATGATGTGTCAGATGAGCGGCCGCTTCGACCCAAGCCGGCTAAGGACCAGGGAGATGCCTTATTCGGAGGTGTCGTACATGGTGAATTATATCTCCAACTGCAAGCTCGCCGAGGACTGGCGATACGACAAGGCGCCGTATTCTCGCGCCAACCCTCCGCCCGTGGTAAGTTTTTCCTCTATTTCTTCTTTTTTGTTGGTAGCCGGCCACATGATAGCCGGCTTCTGATTAGCCGGTTCTCCCTTAGCAGAACCCTCTCCTTCCGCCGACGACCGGGGCCGCAGGGATAGAGCTCCAGTACGTCCCCGACCGCACGGTGGACGACGCCGACGACCCGGACTTGGGAGCAGCCGCCATGGAAGACGCCATCGTGGGGGACAACGACGAGCCCGGAGGCATGGGGCTCACTGCCGGCTTCAAGGACTGGCCGGATGATGCCGAGGTCGAAGTCGCCCCGCGTCGCCAGCCGGCGCCTGATCATCAAGGCGCGGGCTCGTCCGCCGCGCCGGCTGTCAGCGGCGGCGCCCAGAAGCGCCGGGCCGCGTCAATCCTCTTCAGCAGCCGGCCGAAGAAGTCCAAGGCCTCCACCGCGGCGACCAAGCGAGATGAGGCGGTCGCGAAGGCGGCCCGCTTCCACAAGGCGGTGAAGCAGCCACAGGCGGTCTCAGCGTAAGTCATCGAATGCTTGGACGCATGTTTTTCATTGTTCTCTTCGATTGAACACTCTTCCTAACCTTTCCTTGCTCGCCGGACAGGGCGCCGCTTTCCCTTGAGCGGGGTCCGGGCGGCTCCGTAGTTGGGCTGACTAGAGGGTCTTCAGGCTCCCGCCGCGTGGACCCCTGCGCCGACCTCAGGGAGGCTACGGAGCGGAACGCCCGTGAGGTGCAGGAGGAGCGGGAGGCGGCGGAATAAGCGGCCGCCCAGGCGGCGAAGGAGCAGGCCGACGCGGCAGCCAAGGCCCAGGCAGAGGCGGCGGCCGCGGAGACGGAGGCGGAGGGTTCGCATAACCAGCCTCCGCTGCTCGCCATTCCCCTCCATGCAGTGGCCCCTGACACCCCATTGCCCCTGGTAGAGGAAATTGGCCAAGACCCACCACCGATGGAGAGGAGGGAGGACTCCGTGGTCTTCGTGGAGAGGACACCGCCGGCAGCGCCGCCAATCGGCAGCGGCGCCAGAGGAGCCGGCCGGGGGTGAGCCGGAGGTCGAAGCCAGCCTCAAGGTGCAGCCGGTAATGCGCCGGCGGGCAGGGGGAGGCACCGCTACGCCGGAGCCGCACCGAGTTGTGGGCGCAGGCTGGACGGCGGAGGCCCTGGAGGCGGCCAGCACCGCCACGTCTGAGTGGACTCCCAGCGGGGGGACGGGCGAGCTGAACATGGCGGCCCAAGAGGTCCGGAGCCGGCTTCAAGCTTAGGCCGCCTTGCTGCAGCAGTACACCCAGGAGTTCCTTTCGACGCGGGCCGCCATCCAGGTGAGTCTTCTATCCTTAGTTGCTTTGTTCTCTTGATTTCTTTCGTGGGGGCGCGTCAGCGCACCAACTGGGTGTAGTCCCCGAGATTCGGGCCGACTGCTGAGCAGTCGGGTTGGATCTTCCTTGACGATTACCTTATTCTCGCCTCCTGTCTGATCTTCCAAGAGTATCATAACTCTCGTGCTGCCGCCTTCAACTCCCAGGCTCAGGAGTTGGGTCGGAAAACCGAAGACCGGGTCAACAGCCAAAGTGAGTACTTGATCTTGTTTATCTCCTGTGGGGGCGCGTCAGCGCACCCACTGGGTGTAGTCCCCGAGATTCGGGTCGACTGCTGAGCAGTCGGGTCGGATCTTCCCTGAGGACTTTTTCCTCATTGGTTTTTCTTTTGTCTTTCGAGCTTGCAGGGGCCAATGCTGACTTGTGGAGGGAGCTCAGCGAGGCGCAGGCCGCCCTTCGCACCAAGGAAACGGAGTACGCCGCCTTGGTCCTGGAGCGTGACCGCCTGGCCAAGAAGCTGGTTGACCAGGAGGAGAGCCACAAGGCGGCCCTGAAGAAAGCGCAGGATAGCGAAGCCGCCTTGAAGGCCGAGTTCGAGACTGAGGCGGCGGGCTGGGCTAAGACCCGGCAAGCGCTGGATGAAGGCTTCGGCCGCATCGAGGACTTGGTCGACGGTAAGCCGCCTTCCTCGCTCCTTGCCTGCCCCTGGCCGCCTGGTTTTTGTTCTGACTTGTGCTGCTTTTTGTTCTCTATGTAGACTACTTTCCCGGCTACTCCGTCTTCGCCGCCCAAACCATCGAGGCCCATCGCGAAGCACGCCGTCAGGCGGGGGCCAACATCACGCTGGACGCGAATCGGACGCTTGAGGAGCAGCTCTTGGCGGTCCAAGCGCGGCTGCAGCCGGCTCATTGTATGCTTCGCCGCCTCCAAGGTGCCGGAGCGCAGGTGTTGGTCGCCCTCTGGCCCGGCGAGACGATTCCCCGCACCTCGAGCCGGACTGCCGACTGGCTGGAGATTGCAGTCGGCCGCTTTGAAGCTTGGAAGGCGTCAGCGACCGGCTTGGAGCCGGGCGGGTGTTGGAGTTCGTCCGAGCTTGGTACCTAGGGCTGAACCTGGACCAGCTACGCACCTGGCAACTGGAGGCCGACGCAGAGCTGGAGGAGGTGCGGCCGGCTATCGCTCAGCGTGCTTCGACGATTGCCGAGTGCACCGATATCAGTGTTTTTGTGCCTGAAATCAACGATGACGGCGTTGCCCAGCCGGAGGAGTGGTTCGGGCTGAACCCGGCGGCGAGCGAGGACTCGGCAGAGGAGATCACCTCCAGCGATGAAGGTGAAGACGACGAAGAAGAGGAAGGTGAAGACGTCGAGCCGGCCGGTGGAACAACCAGCCGGCCTTAGGCTGACCGTGCCTCCAGGAACGAGGCGCGTGCAAGCGCGCCCTCTGCGGGAGGCGGTGATCAAGCCGAGGTTCGCCAGCCGGCCACTCCTTCAGCCGGCACAGCCGTCTCCACCGACCAGCCCGGCTCGTCGGTCGCTCCGCCGGCTTAATCTGCTGTCCTTGTTTTTCCTGCTTGTTGCCTTCTTAACAACTTTATTAAGCTTTCGCAGTTCCACCCACTAGGGGTGTATCCAAACTATGTTGAATGCTGGCCTCTTGGAGGTCTTTTATGTAAATATTATTGTGTGCATGTTTAGTTTCCATTCACGTATGCTTTTTATCCTTAGGCTTTTTCCTTTGCGCCTTCCCTCTTTGGGGAGGCAAGTACTCGAGCTTTCTTGGATTGAAGTGAAGTGAATGGAAACCGGCCGGCCGGCTACTCTGGTAGTCGGTCGGTGGTAGGAGGCAAACCGGCTTTTGTTATATTAGTCCGTTAGTCCCTAGCCATTTTTCGTGTGGGCATCCTTTCCTGCTTTTAACTCTTGCCAGCCGGACAGCCGGTTCTTCGAACTGCGACTTTTGGCAAGAGTTAAGCTTGGGTGTCGGCACACTACTTGTCTGACTGTGGGTAGGACTTCTAATATAACTCCAGTCGGCCAGTCCCCGGGCCGACTAGTCGAACCCGGTGCCGGACGGAACAAGTAAATGAAATGACAAGGTCATAAGCATGATACTCTTCATTCATAGATAAAAGATGGCAGTCCCCGAGCTCTCCTCGGGGGGCCTATTGCCTCGTACTTAGTACAAAAGTTAGCGTGATACATACTGCATTTCAACTGTAAAATCTTCGGAGGAGGTTGGCGTTCCATGGTCGTTCCGACTCCTTGCCGGAGTCGTCTCTCTTGCGTGCCTTGAGATTCTGTGCGTCGATTAGGTAGTAGGAGTCGTTGCCTAAAGCTCTGCTGATGACAAAGGGGCCCTCCCAAGGGGCCGAGAGCTTGTGCTGGCCGGCTGTTCGCTGGATCAGCCGGAGCACAAGGTCGCCCTCTTGGAAGGATCTTGGCCTGACCTTCCGACTGTGGTAGCGGCGCAAACCCTGCTGGTAGATGGCAGACCGGCTGAGGGCTAACAGCCGACCTTCTTCCAGCAGGTCGACACCGTCTTCTGGTGCTTCCTTGGCCTCCGCCTCTATGTACATGGTTACCCGGGGCGAGTCGAACTCGGTGTCGGTTGGGATGATCACCTCGGCACCGTACACGAGGAAGAAAGGAGTGAAGCCGGTTGACTTGTTTGGAGTAGTGCGCAGACTCCAGAGGACAGCCGGCAGCTCATCGAGCCAACAGCCGGCTGAACGCTCCAGTGGTACGACCAGTCGGGGCTTGATGCCGGAAAGGATGAGGCCGTTGGCTCGCTCGACCTGGCCGTTTGACTGCGGGTGGGCAACGGACGCTAAGTCCAGCCGGATACCTTGCGTTGCATAGAAACGTGCCAAGGCTCCCTTAGCAAAATTCGTGCCATTGTCGGTGATGATGCTGTGTGGCACGCCGTACCGAGTTGTTATATCTACGATGAATGTCATGGCAGTCGGCCCATTCAGCTTCTTGATCGGCTTTGCCTCAATCCACTTGGTGAATTTGTCCACGGCGACGAGCAAATGTGTCATGCCGCCGCGCGCCATCTTGAATGGGCCCACCATGTCCAGTCCCCAAACGGCGAAGGGCCAGGTGAGGGGAATGGTCTTGAGTGCCAAAGCCGGCATGTGTTGCTTGGAGCTGAAGAGTTGGCACCCTTTGCAATGTTTAACCAATTCTTTGGCGTCATCCAAAGCAGTCGGCCAAAAGAAACCATGGCAGAAAGCTTTGGCGACGAGTGATCTTGAGGCCACATGGTGGCCGCATTCTCCTTGGTGGATGTCTCTGAGGATTGCAATGCCCTTCTCTTGCTCGACGCATCGTTGGAGGACTCCAGTGACACTGCGCTTGACGAGCTCTCTGTTGACGACTGTGTATGCTCCGGCTCGGCGTTGGACCTGTCTTGCCTCTGTTTCGTCAGCCGACAGATCTTGGTTTACTAGGAAGTTGAGGATGGACTGAGCCCATGATGGAGCTGCGACTTCTCCTATTGCCAATGTGGCTACTGCCACCAGGGTGGGCGGGCTGGGTGGTGAAATGCTGGAGTCGGCCGCCGGCTGTTGTGTTGGTGCAGTCCCCGGGCCAACTACCGAAGTCCCCGAGCCGGGTGTAGCAGTCCCCGGATCGGGCGTTACTGCGGAAGTCCCTGGGCCGGCTACCGAAGTCCCCGGGCCGACTACTGAAGTCCCCGGGTCGCCTGCTTGGTTCTTTGAGCCGGACCCGGCCGCGTCGGGGTCAGGCGGCACGAAGATAGAATCGGACTCTGGAGACGGCTTGATGGACGGCTTGAGGAGGCGTTGTATTGCTTGCCGGGTGGAGCCTATTCGAGCCAGGGCATTGGCCGGCTCGTTGTCGGCTCGCGGTACGTGGAGGACCTCGCATCCTTCAAAGTATCCACTGATTTGCTAAACAAGGAAGCGGTAGCTTGCCATATTTGCGTCCTTGGCGTCCCAGTCGCCGGATGATTGCTGGACCACCAAGTCCGAGTCGCCATAACATAGGATCCGGCGAATGCCGAGTTCTTTGGCAAGCCGGAGCCCGTGTATGAGCGCCTCGTACTCGGCTACATTGTTGGAAGCGGCAAAGTGAATCTGCAGCGTGTATCTGAGCTTGTCGCCTTTGGGAGAGGTAAGGACGACGCCGGCTCCCAAGCCGGTGCGCATCTTGGACCCATCGAAGTGCATGCGCCAATGGGTGGAGTCGGGAGCCGGTGGCAGGTACTGGGTCTCGGCCCAGTGGACGAGGAAGTCGGCCAGTGCTTGGGACTTGATGGCGGTGCGGGGCTGGTAGAAGATCATGTAAGGGGCCAGCTCGATGGCCCATTTCGCCACCCGGCCGGATGCATCCCGGCTGCCTATGATCTCGGCCAGCGGGGCGGTGCATACGACCGTGACGGGATGCTCTTGAAAGTAGGGCTTCAGCTTCTTGGCGGTGAAGTACAGGCCGTAACACATCTTCTGGTAGTGCGGGTAGTTCTGCTTTGAGGCGGACAGTACCTCGCTCAAATAGTAACTGGCCTCTCGACCGGCTGGGCTCGGCCCTCTTCTGGGTGTTGGACTATGATGACGGTGCTGACCACCCGGCTGGTTGCGGCAATGTAAAGGAGCATGGGCTCTTTCTCAGTCGGCGCCGCTAGGACAGGCGGCATGGCCAGCATCTTCTTCAGCTCGTGAAAGGCTTGGTCGGCCTGGTCATTCCACTCGAAGTGAGTGGTCTTCTTCATGAGGCGGTAGAGGGGGAGAGCTTTCTCTCCGAGCCGGCTGATGAAGCGGTTTAGGGAGGCCAAGCATCCGGTGAACTTCTGGATGTCTCGAAGCTTGGTGGGAATCACCATTCTCTCGATGGCCTTGATCTTCACTAGGTTGCATTCGATGCCGCGTTCGGAGACCAGGAAGCCTAGGAGCTGGCCGGCTAGCACTCCAAACACGCATTTCTCGGGGTTGAGCTTGATTTGGAACCGGCGTAGGTTCTCAAATGTTTCTTTGAGGTCTTCCAGCAAGGTGCCGCGCTTCTCCGTCTTCAACACAATGTCGTCTACGTAGACATGAGCATTTTTGCCGAGTTGCTTGAGGAGGCACTTCTGCATGCAACGCTGAAAAGTGGCACCGGCATTTCTCAAGCAGAATGTCATGGTCAGGTAGCAGAAGGCTCCGAATGGCGTGATGAAGGCGGTCTTCAGGCGGTCAGCCGGATCTAACTTTATCTGGTGGTATCCTGAGTAAGCATCCAAGAAACTCAACAGCTCGCATCCGGCCGTGGAGTCTATCACTTGGTCAATCCTCGGCAGGGCAAAGGGATCTTTAGGGCAGGCCTTGTTGAGGCTTGTGTAGTCTATACACATGCGCCACTTGTTGTTCTTCTTCAGCACGAGGACCGGGTTGGCGAGCCACTCTGGAAAGAAAACTTCCATAATGAAGCCGCCTGCCAGAAGCCGGGCTATCTCTTCCCCTACGATCCTTCTCTTTTCCTCCGATAGTCGGCGGAGGGGCTGTTTGACTGGTTTTGCGTCTTCTCGGACGTGTAGTTTGTGCTCGGCGAATTCCTTCGGAAAACCCGGCATGTCCTTGGGGGACCGTGCAAAGATGTCCCGATTCTCACGGAGGAAATCGGCGAGCTCTCCTTCCTATTTGCTGTTTAGGCTTGCCCCGATGACGGCAAACCTCTCGGGGTGCTCGGGGTCAAGGGGTATCTTCTTTGTTTCTTTGGCCGGCTAGAAAGATCCTTGGGCATCATACTCCTTGGGATCGGGGGACAGGTTCGGCTGCTTGCCGGCCATGGCCACGACCCGGTCCAACATCTTCTTCTCTTCGACAATTACAAGGGACTCGGCCAGCCGGCTGCTGGCGGCAGCGCACTCGGAGGACTTCTTGTAATCGCCGGCTATGGTAATGACACCCTTGGAACTCGGTATCTTCATCTTGAGGTATGCATAGTGGGGACTGCCATGAACCTGGCCAAGGCGGGTCGGCCAAGCAACGCATGGTAGGGGCTCTCCAGGTCCACCACTTCAAACCAGATCGCTTCCCGGCGGAAATGCTCCTTGTCCCCAAAGAGTACATCAATCTTGATCTTGCCAATGGGGGCGCAGGACAAGCCGGGTACGATGCCATGGAACACTGTCCGAGTAGGCATGAGTTGCTTCGTCTTGACATTTAGTTTCTCCAGGGTGTCACGGTACAGGATGTTGATGCTGCTCCCGCCGTCTATCAACTCACGGGAGAAACGGGTGGCGCGTCTGTCCGTTGCGAGGGTGGCTTCCAGGACCAACACATAAGAGCCGGGAGACGGCATCACCTCTGGGTGGTCAGCCCGGCTCCAGCTGATAGGTTTTTCTGACCAATGCATGTGTCCGGCGGGGTTGGCAGCGACCACGCTGACTTCCTGGTGCTCTCGGCGTTTGCCGTGCCGGTCTTTGGGCTGGCTTGTAAAGACGATGTAGGTCGCATGCTCGTCGGGGAACTCATCATGCACGGCTCCGACTGCGGGCCGAGCGGCCGGCGGCGGTGGAGCCGGAGGCGGCGGGCCTGCCGGCGGAGGCGGCGCAAGCCCTTCGCCTTTGGAGATTCGGGTGAGCCAATGGCACTTCCGGGTTGTGTGGTTGGACGGCTTCACACCGCTGTGGAATTTGCACGGGGCATCGAGAGTTTGCTCGTAGGAGAAGGTCGGCTGCCAAGCCGGCCGGCCGCCCTTGGGTTTCTTGGGCGCGGGCCGCCCTTCAGGCGGCGCGTCTTCGACTGTGGCCACCTGCCGACTAGCGGGAGGCGGTGCAGGGCCCTTGCGCTTGTGATCGTTCGGGTGTGGGCGTCGGCCGGAATCCCCTGCCGGTGTTTTGGGCGCCGGGTTGAGTACTTTCCTGGACGCGTCTACCCGGAGCTCGGTCTTCATCGAAGAGTCAGCGGTGGCGTATTTGTCCGCTATGTCCAGAAGCTCGTCGAGGGTAGTCGGCTCATCGCAGAGGAACTTGTGCTTGAGGAGGGTGCCTTCTCGGCACCCGGAAGTGAAGTATTCTATGGCTTGCACCTCGTGCACCCCCTCGCAGGAGTTGCGGAGCTCGGCCCAACGCGTGAGGTAGTCGCGAGTGGACTTGGCTGGGCCTTGCACACATAAGGAGAGCTGCCTGGGCTTGGGAGCCCGCTTGTAGGTGCTGGTGAAGTTGCGGATGAAAGCTTCAGTGAAATCTAGCCAGCTGTTGATGCTGAAGGGCTTGAGGCTGTTGAGACAGGTCCGCGCCGTGCCTTGCAGCATGAGGGGCACGTACTTCACGGCAAGGCGCCGGTTGCTGTTGGCTATGCTATCCGCCATGGAGTAGTCGATCAACCAATCCTCCGGCTTCATGGAGCCGTTGTACTTGGGCGTGTCTCTTGGGAGCGAGAACCCTTTGGGGAAGGGCTCGTCGCGGATGCGGGGGCCGAAACAAGGCGGGCCGCCATCGTCTTCTTCTTCTAGTGCCAGGGATCGTGCCAGGCGGTCGATCCGATGGCGGGCGTCATTCTCGCCGACTCCTTCGCGGCGACCTAGTCGGCCGCTGAGAGTCGGATGCGCCACAGGCGGCAGGGTGGGATATCTCTCTCCACAGGGCCGAGGCGGAGGCGGGTTGCCCCGCCATTCCACGGCTTGGGGGTGGCCCTCTGCATCTCGCTCGATGGAGATTCGGGTCCGGCTTCGGCTGGCAGCTGGCTCTTTCTCACGCCGCGCGCGGGTGTTGCTCGTAGTCGGTGTCCGGGACGTCGCGCCGTGATCTCGGCGCGGGGGAGGGCTTCCCGCGCGGGCATCGGCTTCGTGCCGCCATGCGGCCGCATCAATCAGCTGCTGGATGCGCCGGGTCATGTGGGGGAGTTCTTCGGCCTCCAACCCGTCTAACTCGTCTACGGCCGCCTGGGCGGCACGCTAGTTCTCGAGTGGAGTGGCATAGACCGGGCGGTCGACTCCCAGCGTGTCGGCGATGACAGCGCCGCGTTGCTTGACAACGCCGGCCCGGCTTGGCCCGCCCGGGGTCGGCGTGCCGAAGGCGGCGTGGTCAGCTTCGCGCTGGTAGGCCTCAGTGAGGCGTCTCATGGAAGCCAGCCTCCGGCCCTCCGCGAGGAGAGCGAGGCGGCGTGCCTCCAATTCTTCGTCGTCGGCATCAGCCGGGAGCGGGACAGACAAGTCGTGAGCCGCCGCGTGCGGGGCGTCGTGGGCGCCCTCGTCAGCTGTGCCGCCGTGGCCGATGACCATCACCTCGGTGGTAACAGTGTCGCAGCCATCGGTCCGAGGAAGCGGGTCGTTGTAGATCGCGACGTTGGTGGGGAAGGTGTCGAGTGAGGCTGTGTCGGAATCGACAGGCATCGGGTCGGTGGAGCCAACCGACTCCAAATCCACAGCAGGCTCGCCGGAGACATGGAGCTGGCCGAGGAGGTTGGCGAGGTGGTCGGTGCGCGCATCGGAGGCGAGGTCGTCGGAGATGAGGGTTTCGTCAAGGAGATCGGCGAGGCTGCTCGCCGCACAGATGCTGGTGACGCCTTGCAGCGCGTCGTGGCAAGCGCCATCGGGCGTGCCGGGCTGGCTACGCTCGCTGGGGAGGAAGAGGGTTCCCGTCCAGAATAGGTCTCCGGACGACGGTGCACCTGGCCCCACGGTGGGCGCCAAATGTCGGGTGGTAAGTGCGACATATGCCAATGGGTGGCTTATCATTGTGGGAGCCAGTAAAACATCGCCGGTGCCTGGAAACGGGATGAGGCGAAGACATGCACGCCGGCGAATCTTACCCAGCTTCGGGGCTCTCCGTGGAGATAACACCCCTACTGCTGCTCTGCGGGGTCTCCGCATGATCACTAGATGGACAAGTAGCTACACAATGCTCCTTGAGCTGTTTGGTGGGAGGAGGAAGAAGGGCACGGCTGGCTTGCTTCTTCTCCTTGTGTGGTGTCTAAAACTAGCTGGGGATCGAACCCTTTGCATGGGTGCCCCGGGGGGTTTATATAGGCCTACCCCCGGGGTACAACGGTAATCCGATTGGGCGCGGGGCCCAGCCGTCTGTGACTGCGCTATCTTGGTCACTGTTGCTCTATCTTGGTGACGTGGGCTTCGCCGGGGTAGGCGTGGCTACAGTGCCGCCGTCCGGCGGGCGATTGCTGTAGCCTCACCCCGTCTTGTCTCCTTAATGAGGCATCTTCTTTGAGGGAGGCGGCAAGCCGGCTGCGGGGAGCCGGCTCCATCTTGGGCCGATTGGGGAGGCGTGGCCGCCTTTGGGTGTCTCTCTACCCGAAGGGACCCACCGCCCGTGGGCTGTACTGGTAGTCCATTGTGGATGACATCAGGGTCAACATGGCAACAGTGCTGCGCCGGACGGGTCATGGCCACCCGTACGGCGCACTGTTCCAGTCGTGCTCCGGGATTCGGGGGTGGCAGGCTTCACTGTAGCCACGCCCCGTCACATTGCCGTTAGGTGGATGCAAACTTTGAGGGTACGGTCTCAACCACTTTGTGGGAGATGGCTACTTGGAGTCGGCCTTCTCGCGGCCGGCTTCTCGAAGCCGGCCCTCCCATGGCTTTCTTTGCGAGGGCTGAAGTTGGGCCGCCTTCTGATAGCCGGCCTGGGCGGCAGCCAGCAAGGGGAAGGCGGCCCCACGTCTTGGATCCTTGAGAGCCGGACGGGCTCGTAATTTTTTCAGAAGGGCCTGGGGAAGCCGGCTAGGCTACCCATGGCTATTTACTTCGACAGGAAGACACGTATTGTATTGTTGCCATCGAGGATAACAAGATGGGGTTTTTATCATATTGCATGAAACTATCCCTCTACATCATGTCATCTTGCTTAAGGCGTTACTCTGTTTTTAACTTAATACTCTAGATGCATGCTGGATAGCGGTCGATGAGTGGAGTAATAGTAGTAGATGCAGAATCATTTCGGTATACTTGTCTCGGATGTGATGCCTATATACATGATCATACCTAGATATTCTCATAACTATGCTCAATTCTGTCAATTGCTCAACAGTATTTTGTTCACCCACCGTAGAATACTTATGCTCTTGAGAGAATCCACTAGTGAAACCTATGGCCCCTGGGTCTCTTTATCATCATACTAATGTCCATCACTTTATTATTTCTTTTCTTTTGCTTTACTTTTACTTTATTTACTTTGCATCTTTATACCAAAAATACCAAAAATATTATTTATCATCTCTATTAGATCTCACTTTCGTAAGTGACCGTGAAGGGATTGACAACCCCTAAGCGCGTTGGTTGCGTTGAGCTATTGTTTTTGTGTAGGAACGAGGGACTCGAGCGAAGCCTCCTACTGGATTGATACCTTGGTTCTCAAAAGCTGAGGGAAATACTTACGCTACTTTGCTGCATCATCCCTTCCTCTTCGGGGAAAACCAACGCAGTGCTCAAGAGGTAGCAAGAAGGATTTCTGGCGCCGTTGCCGGGGAGTCTACGCAAAAGTCAACATACCAAGTACCCATCACAATCCCTATCTCCCGCATTACATTATTTGCCATTTGCCTCTCGTTTTCCTCTCCCCCCAATTCACCCTTGCCATTTTATTCGCCCTCTCTGTCTCTCTATCCTCCTTCCCTTTCTCCATTTGCCTTTTTGCCCGTTTGCTTTTTGTTTGCTCGTGTGTTGGATTGCTTGTTTGTCGCGATGGCTCAAGATAATACTACATTGTGTGACTTCACCAATACCAATACTAATGATTTCCTTAGCACTCCGATTGCTCCTCTTACCGATGCTGAATCTTGTGAAATTAATACTGCTTTGTTGAATCTTGTCATGAAAGATCCGTTCTCCGGCCTTCCTAGCGAAGATGCTGCTACACATCTTAATAGCTTCGTTGATTTGTGTGACATGCAAAAGAAAAAAGATGCCAATAATGATATTGTTAAATTGAAGCAATTTCCTTTTTCGCTTAGAGATCGTGCTACAGCTTGGTTTTCGTCTTTGCCTAAAAATAGTATTGATTCATGGAACAAATGGAAAGATGCTTTTATCTCTAAGTATTTTCCTCCCGCTAAGATCATCTCTCTTAGAAACAATATTATGAATTTTAAACAACTTGATCATGAACATGTTGCACAAGCTTGGGAGAGAATGAAATTAATGATACGTAATTGCCCTACTCATGGTTTAAATTTGTGGATGATTGTTCAGAATTTTTATGCCGGATTGAATTTTGCTTCTAGAAATCTTTTAGATTCGGCCGCGGGAGGCACTTTTATGGAAATCACTTTAGGAGAAGCTACTAAACTCCTATATAATATTATGGTTAATTATTCTCAATGGCATACTGAAAGATCTACTAAAAAGGTGCATGCGATAGAAGAAATTAATGTTTTGAGTGGAAAGATGGATGAACTTATGAAATTATTTGCTAATAAGAGTGTTTCTTCTTATCCTAATGATGTGCCCTTGTCTACTTTGATTGAGAATAATAATGAATCTATGGATGTGAATTTTGTTGGTAGGTCAATTTTGGTAACAACGCGTATAGAGGAAATTTCAATCCTAGGCCTTATCCTAGTAATCCCTCTAATAATTATGGTAATTCCTACAAAAATTCTTATGGAAATTATAATAAGATGCCCTCTGATTTTGAATCTAATATTAAAGAATTTATTTCTTCGCAAAAGAATTTTAATGCTATGATTGAAGAAAAATTGCTTAAGATTGATGATTTGGCTAGGAACGTTGATAGAATTGCTCTTGATGTTGATTCTTTGAAACTTAGATCTATTCCACCTAAGCATGATATCAATGAGTCTCTCAAAGCCATGAGAATTTCCATTGACGAGTGCAAAGAAAGAACCGCTAGGATGCGTGCTAAGAAAGATGCCTTTATAAGAGTGTGTTCTTCTAGTTCCTATGAAAATAATGATGAAGATCTAAAAGTTATGATGTGTCCCCTATTAAATCTTTGTTTTGCAATATTAATCTTGATAATGATGGGACTGAATATGATCCACCTTTACCTAGAAGGTGTTCTAAGAATTTAGAATTTGTTGATCTTGATGCTAAATTTGATAAAAGTGGGATTGAAGAAATTAAAACCCTAGATGTTGCTAAACCCACTATTATGGATTTCAAGGAATTTAACTATGAAAATTGCTCTTTGATTTATTGTATTTCCTTGTTGCAATCTGTGCTAAAATCTCCTCATGCTTATAGTCAAAATAAAGCATTTACTAAACATATCTTTGATGCCTTGATGCAATCTTATGAAGAAAAACTTGAATTGGGAGTTTCTATCCCTAGAAAACTTTATGATGAGTGGGAACTAACTATTAAGATTAAAATTAAAAATTAGGAGTTTTATGCTTTGTGTGATTTGAGTGATAGTGTCTCTACTATTCCCAAAACTTTGTGTGATTTACTAGATTTCCGCGATTTTGATGATTGCTCTCTAAACTTGCATCTTGCGGATTCCAGTATTAAGAAACCTATGGGAAGAATTAATGATGTTCTTATTGTTGCTAATAGGAATTATGTGCCCGTAGATTTTATCGTTCTTGATATAGATTGCAGTCCTTCTTGCCCTATTATTCTTGGTAGTCCTTAGAACGGTTGGTGCAATTATTGATATGAAGGAATAGAATATTAGATTTCAATTTCCATTAAAAAGGGCATGGAACACTTTCCTAGAAATGAAATAAAATTACCATATGAATCTATCATGAGAGACACTTATGGATTGCCTACCAAAGATGGCAATACCTAGATCTATTCTTACTTGTTATGCCTAGCTAGGGGCGTTAAATGATAGCGCTTGTTGGGAGGCAACCCAATTTTATTTTTATTCCTTGATTTTTGCTACTGTTTAGTAATAAATAAATTATTTATCCTCTGTTTTGGTTGTGTTTTTTGTGTTTAATTAGTGTTTGTGCCAAGTAGAACCGTTGGGAAGACTTGGGGAAAGTCTTGTTGAACTTGCTGTAAAAAACAGAAACTTTAGCGCTCACGAGAACTTCTGTAATTTTATTTGGAAAGTGCTATTTAGTTAATTCTTTTTACAGATGATTAATAGATAAATTAATCACGTCCAGCAATTTATTTTAGAATTTTTGGGGTTCCAGATCTTGCGCTAGATACAGATTACTACAGACTATTCTGTTTTTGACAGATTCTGTTTTTCGTGTGTTGTTTGCTTATTTTGATGAATCTATGGCTAGTAAAATAGTTTATAATCCATAAAGAAGTTGTAATACAGTAGGTATAACACCAATATAAATAAATAATGAGTTCATTACAGTACCTTGAAGTGGTATTTTGTTTTCTTTCGCTAACGGAGCTCACGAGATTTTCTACTTTAAGTTTTGTGTTGTGAAGTTTTCAAGTTTTGGGTAAAGATTTGATGGATTATGGAACAAGAAGTGGCAAGAACCTAAGATTGGGGATGCCCATGGCACCCCCAAGATAATCTAAGGACACCTAAAAGCCAATGCTTGGGGATGCCCCGGAAGGCATCCCCTCTTTCGTCTACTTCTATCGGTAACTTTACTTGGAGCTATATTTTTATTCACCACATGATATGTGTTTTGCTTGGAGCGAATTTTATGATTTGAGTCTTTGCTTATTAGTTTACCACAATCATCCTTGCAGTACACACCTTTTTAGAGAGGCATACATGATTTGGAATTTGATAGAATACTCTATGTGCTTCACTTATATCTTTTTAGCTTTATAGTTTTGCTCTAGTGCTTCACTTATATCTTTTAGAGCACGGTGGTGGATTTGTTTTATAGAAACTATTGTTCTCTCATGCTTCACTTAGATTATTTTGAGAGTCTTAATAGCATGGTAATTTGCTTAAAATCCTAATATGCTTGGTATGCAAGATTAATAATAAAACTTTCTTATGAGTGTGTTGAATACTAAGAAAAGTTTGATGCTTGATGATTGTTTTGAGATATGGAGGTAATAATATCAAAGTCGTGCTAGTTGAGTAGTTGTGAAATTGAGAAATACTTGTGTTGAGTTTTGCAAGTCCCGTAGAATGCACGTATGGTAAACGTTATGCAACAAATTTGAACCATGAGGTGTTATTTGATTGTCTTCCTTATGAGTGGCGGTCGGGGACGAGCGATGGTCTTTTCCTACCAATCTATCCCCCTAGGAGCATGCGCGTAGTGCCGAGCTTTTTGATGACTTGTAGATTTTTGCAATAAGTATGTGAGTTCTTTATGACTAATGTTGAGTCCATGGATTATACGCACTCTCACCCTACCATCCTTGCTAGCCTCTTCGGTACCGTGCATTGCCCTTTCTCACATTGAGAGTGCATCCAAACCCCATGATATGATACGCTCTTTCACACATAAACCTCCTTTTATCTTCCTCAAAACAGCCACCATACCTACCTATTATGGCATTTCCATAGCCATTCTGAGATATATTGCCATGCAACTTTCCATCATTCCGTTCATCATGACACATTCATCATTGTCATATTGCTTAGCATGATAATGTAGTTGACATAGTATTTGTGGCAAAGCTACCGTTCATAATTCTTTCATACTTGTCACTCTTGGTTCCTTGCATATCCCGGAACACCGCCGGAGGCATTCACATAGAGTCATCTTTGTTCTAGTATCGAGTTGTAATCATCGAGTTGTAAATAAATAGAAGTGTGATGATCATCATTATTAGAGCATTGTCCCAAGTGAGGAATAAAAAAAGAGAAGGCCCAAAAAAAGAGAAAGGCCATAAAAAAGAGAAGGCCCAAAAAAATGAGAGAAAAAGAGAGAAGGGACAATGTTACTATCCTTTTACCACACTTGTGCTTCAAAGTAGCACCATGATCTTCATAGTAGAGAGTCTCTCATGTTATCACTTTCATATACTAGTGGGAATTTTTCATTATAGAACTTGGCTTGTATATTCCAACAATGGGCCTCCTCAAGTGCCCTAGGTCTTCATGAGCAAGCAAGTTGGATGCACACCCACTAGTTTCTTTTGTTGAGCTTTCATACATTTATAGCTCTAGTGCATCCGTTGCATGGCAATCCCTACTCCTTGCATTAACATCAATCGGTGGGCATCTCCATAGCCCATTGATTAGCCTTGTTGATGTGAGACTTTCTCCTTTTTTGTCTTCTCCACATAACCCCCCTTCATTATATTCTATTCCACCCATAGTGCTATGTCCATGGCTCGCACTCATATATTGCGTGAAAGTTTATAGGTTTGAGATTACAAAAGTATGAAACAATTGCTTGGCTTGTCATCGGGGTTGTGCATGATGATAGCATTCTTGTGTGACGAAAATGAAACATGACTAAACTATATGATTTTGTAGGGATGAACTTTCATTGGCCATGTTATTTTGAGAAGACATAATTGCTTAGTTAGTATGCTTGAAGTATTATCATTTTTATGTCAATATGAACTTTTGTCTTGAATCTTTTGGATCTGAATATTCATACCACAATTTAGAAGAATTACATTAAAATTATGCCAAGTATCACCCCGCATCAAAAATTCTATTTTTATCATTTACCTACTCGAGGACGAGCAGGAATTAAGCTTGGGGCTGCTTCATACGTCTCCAACGTATCTATAATTTTTGATTGCTCCATGCTATATTATCTACTGTTTTAGACATTATTGGGCTTTATTTTCCACTTTTATATTATTTTTGGGACTAACCTATTAACCGGAGGTCAAGCCCAAAATTGCTGTTTTTGCCTGTTTTAGGGTTTCGAAGAAAAGGAATATCAAACGGAGTCCAAACGGAATGAAACCTTCAGAAACATGATTTACTCATCAGATAAGATCCAAGAGACTTGGACCCTCTGTCAATGAAGCCACGAGGTGGTCACGAGGGTAGGGGCACCCCCCGTAGGGCGCGCCCCCTGCCTCGTGGGCCCCTCGAAGCTCCACCGATGTACTTCTTCCTCCTATATATATATCCACATACCCCCAAACGATCGGGGACGGAGCCAAAAACCTAATTCTGCCGCCGCAACTTTCTGTATCCATGAGATCCCATCTTGGGGCCTGTTCCGGAGCTCCGCCGAAGGGGGCATCGATCACAGAGGGCTTCTACATCATCATCCAAGCCCCTCCGATGAAGTGTGAGTAGTTTACTCCAGACCTACGGGTCCATAGCTAGTAGCTAGATGGCTTCTTCTCTCTTTTTGGATCTCAATACAATGTTCTCCCCCTCTCCCGTGGAGACCTATTCGATGTAATCTTCTTTTTGCGGTGTGTTTGTTGAGACCGATGAATTGTGGGTTTATGATCAAGTCTATCTATGAATAATATTTGAATCTTCTCTAAATTCTTTTATGTATGATTGTTTATCTTTGTAAGTCTCTTTGAATTATCAATTTGGTTTGGCCTACTAGATTGGTTGTTCTTGCCATGGGAGAAGTGCTTAGCGTTGGGTTCAATCTTGCGGTGTCCTTTCCCAGTGACAGAAGGGGCAGCAAGGCACGTATTGTATTGTTGCCATCAAGGATAACAAGATGGGGTTTTTATCATATTGCATGAAACTATCCCTCTACATCATGTCATCTTGCTTAAGGCGTTACTCTGTTTTTAACTTAATACTCTAGATGCATGCTGGATAGCGGTCGATGAGTGGAGTAATAGTAGTAGATGCAGAATCATTTCGGTCTACTTGTCTCGGACGTGATGCCTATATACATGATCATACCCAGATATTCTCATAACTATGCTCAATTCTGTCAATTGCTCAACAGTAATTTGTTCACCCACCGTAGAATACTTATGCTCTCGAGAGAAGCCACTAGTGAAATCTATGGCCCCCGGGTCTCTTTATCATCATATTAATCTCCATCACTTTATTGCTTTGCTTTTGCTTTACTTTTACTTTATTTACTTTGCATCTTTGTACCAAATATACCCGAAATATTATTTATCATCTCTATTAGATCTCACTTTCATAAGTGACCGTGAAGGGATTGACAACCCCTAAGCGCGTTGGTTGCGTTGAACTATTGTTTTTCTGTAGGTACGAGGGACTCGAGCGTAGCCTCCTACTGGATTGATACCTTGGTTCTCAAAAACTGAGGGAACTACTTACGCTAGTTTGCTGCATCATCCCTTCCTCTTCGGGGAAAACCAATGCAGTGCTCAAGAGGTAGCAAATTCCTTCGGGTATGATAGAGAAACTGCTAGCTAGTCCTTTTGCAGGAGATGGAACACTTCATCCCGATTTACACTTAATCTATGTGGATGAAGTTTGTGGATTATTTAAGCTTGCAGGTATGCCCGATGATGTTATCAAGAAGAAGGTCGTCCCTTTATCTTTGAAGGGAGATGCTTTGACATGGTATAGGCTATGTGATGATATGGGATCATGGGACTATAAGCGATTGAAATTGGAATTTCATTAGATGTTTTATCCTATGCATCTTGTTCATCGTGATCGTAATTATATATATAAGTTTTGGCCTCGTGAAGGAGAAAGCATCGCTCAAGCTTGGGGGAGGCTTAAGTCAATGTTATATTCATGCCCCAATCATGAGCTCTCAAGAGAAATTATTATTCAAAAAATTTATGCTCGGCTTTCTCTCAGTAATCGCTCCATGCTCGATACTTCTTGTACTGGATCTTTAATGATGAAGACTATTGAATTCAAATGGGATTTATTGGAAAGAATTAAACACAACTCTGAATATTGGGACCTCGACGGAGGTAAGGAGTCAGGTATAACACCTAAGTTTGATTGTGTTAAATCTTTTATGGATACCGATTCTTTTCATGAATTTAGCACTAAATATGGACTTGACTCTGAGATAGTACCTTCCTTTTGTGAATCCTTTTCTACTCATTTTGATCTCCCTAAGGAGAAGTGGTTTAAATATAATCCTCCCATTGAAGTAAAAGTAGTTGCACCTATTAAAGTTGAAGAAAAGACTATCACTTATAATGATCCTGTTGTTCCTACTGCTTATGTTGAGAAACCACCTTTCCCTGTTAGAATAAAGGATCATGCTAAAGTTTCAACTGTAGTCAACAAAGTAATATAAGGACACACAAACCCCCTGAGCAAGTTAAAGTTGAACCTAATATTGCCATGGTTAAAGATCTCTTGGTCGATAATATTGATGGGCATGTTATTTACTTCTGTGATGACACTGCTAGAATTGCTAGACCTGATACTAAAAAATAACATAGACCTATTGTAGGCATGCCTCTAATTTATGTTAAAATAGGAGATCATTGCTATCATGGCTAATGTGATATGGGTGCTAGTGCAAGTGCAATACCTCATTCCTTATGCAAAGAAATTATGCATGATATTGCACCTGCTGAGATAGAAGATACCGATGTTACCATTAAGCTTGCCAATAGAGATACTATTTCACCAATTGGGATTGTTAGAGATGTTGAAGTATTGTGTGGGAAGGTTAAATATCCTGCTGATTTTCTTGTTCTTGGTTCCCCACAAGATAGCTTTTGTCCCATTATATTTGGTAGACCCTTCTTGAATACTGTTAATGCTAAGATAGACTGCAATAAGGATATTGTTTCTATTGGTTTAGGGAATATGTCTCATGAGGTTAATTTCGCTAAATTTCATAGACAACCTCATGATAAAGAATTGCCTAGTAAAGATGAAATTATTGGTCTTGCTTCTATTGCCGTGCCTCCTACTGATCCTTTATAACAATATTTTCTAGACCATGAAAATGATATGTTCATGAATGAAAGAAGGGAAATAGATGAAGTATTCTTCAAACAGGGACCTATTCTGAAACACAACTTGCCTGTTGAAATCCCCGGGGATCCTCCTCCACCGAAGGGTGATCCCGTGTTTGAGCTTAAACCTTTACCTGATACTCTTAAATATGCTTATCTTGATGAAAAGAAGATATATCCTGTTATTATTAGTGCTAACCTTTCAGAGAAGGAGGAAGAAAAATTATTGAAAACTTTGAAGAAGCACCGCGCTGCTATTGGATATACTCTTGATGACCTTAAGGGCATTAGTTCCACTCTATGTCAACACAAAATAAATTTGGAGAAAGATGCCAAACCAGTTATTGATCACCAACGACAGCTGAATCCTAAGATGAAGGAAGTGGTAAGAAAGGAAATATTAAAGCTCCTCGAGGCAGGTATAATTTATCCCGTTGCTGATAGTCAGTGGGTAAGTCCTGTCCATTGTGTCCCTAAGAAGGGAGGTATTACTGTTGTTCCTAATGATAAAGATGAATTGATTCCACAAAGAATTATTACAGGATATAGAATGGTAATTGATTTTCACAAATTTAATAAAGCTACTAAAAAGGATCATTACACTTTGCCTTTCATTGATCAAATGCTAGAAATATTATCCAAACATACACATTTTTGCTTTCTAGATGGTTACTCTGGCTTCTCTCAAATACCCGTGTCAGCTGATTATCAAGCAAACACCACTTTTACTTGCCCTTTCGGTACTTTTGCTTATAGACATATGCGTTTTGGTTTATGTAATGCACCTGCTACCTTTCAAAGATGCATGATGGCTATATTCTATGACTTTTGTGAAAAGATTTGTGAGGTTTTCATGGATGATTTCTCTGTTTATGGATCCTCTTTTGATGATTGCTTGAGCAACCTTGATCGAGTTTTGCAGAGATGTGAAGAAACTAATCTTGTCTTGTACTAGGAGAAGTGCCACTTTATGGTTAATGAAGGTATTGTGTTGGGGCATAAAATTTTTGAAAGAGGTATTGAAGTTGATAAAGCTAAAGTTGATGCTATTGAAAAGATGACGTGTGATAACCCACAAGTATAGGGGATCGCAACAGTTTTCAATAAGTAAGAGTGTCAAACCCAACGAGGAGCTAAAGGCAGAACAAATATTCCCTCAAGTTCTATCGACCACCGATACAACTCTACGCACGCTTGATGTTCTCTTTACCTAGAAAAAGTATGAAACTAGAAGTACTTTGTAGGTGTTGTTGGATAGGTTTGCAAGATAATAAAGAGTACGTAAATAAAAAGTAGGGGCTGTTTAGATAAGGACACAACTAAGTTAGTTTTAGTAAAGAGATTTTTGTTATGAGAAAGTTTTTTGTCCCTAGGCAATCGATAACTAGACCGGTAGTCATTATTGCAATTTTATTTGAGGGAGGGTCATAAGCTAACATACTTTCTCTACTTGGATCATATGCACTTATGATTGGAACTCTAGCAAGAATCCGCAACTACTAAAGATCATTAAGGTAAAACTCAACCATAGCATTAAAGCATCAAGTCCTCTTTATCCCATACGCAACAACCCCTTACTCGGGTTGGTGTTTCAGTCACTCACGCAACCCACTATAAGCGAATCATGAACGTTGAGGGAGTCCTGGATTAGGGGTCTCCGGACAGCTGGATTATATCCTTTGGCCGGACTGCTGGACTATGAAGATACAAGATTGAAGACTTCGTCTCGTGTCCGGATGGGACTCTACTTGGCGTGGAAGGCAAGCAAGGCAATACGTCTATGTATATTTCCTCCTTTGTAACCGACCTTGTGTAACCCTAGCCCCCTCTGGTGTCTATATAAACCGGAGGGTTTTAGTCCGTAGGACCACACACAATCATACCATAGGCTAGCTTCTAGGGTTTAGCCTCTCTGATCTCGTGGTAGATCTACTCTTGTACTACCCATATCATCAATATTAATCAAGCAGGACGTAGGGTTTTACCTCCATCAAGAGGGCCCGAACCTGGGTAAAACCTCGTGTCCCGTGCCTCCTGTTACCATCCGCCTAGACGCACAGTTCGGGATCCCCTACCCGAGATCCTTCGGTTTTGACACTGACATTGGTGCTTTCATTGAGATTTCCTCTGTGCCGTCTCCAGAAGGAAGGATGTCTCGTCTCGTCTTTAAAGACGGTACTACTGTCGGGGGAACTTTGGCTGTCGGCCAAACTCTTCGGCTAGGCGGTTTCATCATGACCGCCTGTTCGGCCGCTGCGCCGATGATGACTTCTCGGGTCATCGAAAATAGCCTCCATGTCAAATCGGCACTCGTCGAACAGATGGATCCAATGGAGCTCGCCTCCTTAAACGAGCTCTTGGATCGCATCGCAGCCTTGGGAGTTGCTACGGACTATGATCGGATTGGGCTTAAACCCGATCAAAGGGAGATTAACTCTCCACCGGTCACCCATCATATTGCAGTGGTGGAGGAACAATGCGGCAACCTTTCCTCCATCTTGAGGACCAACTATGTCCGGATTCCCGAGCTCTCTGAGTCGGACGCCCGTTCGCGGGAGGACAACACCCGATCCCTGAACTTAGAGTCAGACAGCGGGCCAAGATTATCGGGTCACACCCCGGAACCGGAACTTCCAAAATTGGAAATTCCTTGGCCCCTGGATCCCAGATCAGGTGAGGGTTCGGATAATTACAGGTCCGAAGAAATTACACTCCAAGTGGCCCCGTTCAGCAGTGGTTATCATGCTCTTTTAGGACAGGAGGCGTTCACAATCTTCCAAGCCGTACACCATTACGGGTACATGAAGCTCAAAATGCCCGGGCCCAACGGAATCATCACTCTCGCCAGTGATCCGGACACAGCACTCCACGCCGAAAACAAAACAGTCGCACTGGCCCTTGAGGCATTATCCAAAGCCCTCTCGGCCGAGGAATTAACCACACTACACTCCACAGTGGACAGGGACAACGTGATACTCGACAGGAGATCCAAGTCCACCTCTTTTAAACCAGCGGATGAAATAGTCAAATTCCAAGTCCACCCAACGGACCCTATAAAAACAGCCTCCATCGGGGCACAGTTAAACCCCGCTGTGGACGCCGCACTACGAGAGTTCCTGCGCGAGAATTGGGACATATTCACCTGGCATCCCCCAGACATGCCAGGAATCCCACGCAGGCTGGCCGAGCATAGCCTCAATATCCTAAAGGGATTCAAGCCGGTCAAGCAAGCTCTTCGGCGTTTCTCCGAACCTAAGAGACATGCCATGGGAGAGGAACTAGCCAAGTTATTGGAGGCCGGATTCATCAGAGAAATAAAACACCTGGACTGGCTAGCAAACCTGGTGATGGTACCAAACAAGGACAAATCCTGGCACCTTTGTGTCAATTTCAAAGACCTCAATAAAGCTTTCCCAAAGGATCCCTTCCCCCTCCCACGCATCGATGAAATCATTGATGCTACCGCAAGACACGAGTCATTGTGTTTCCTCGACGCATACTCCGGTTACCACCAAATCAAGATGGCGGAGTCCGACCAAGCCGCAACGGCATTCATCACACCATACGGCCCCTTCTGTTATAACACAATGCCTTTTGGGCTCAAAAACGCCGGCGCAACATATCAGCGCATGATTCAGACATATCTGGAGAAACAAATCGGCAAAACAGTAGAGGCATACGTAGACGATGTGGTCGTCAAAACCAAACACGTCGACTCTTTGATAGAAGACTTGAGGCTCACATTCGACAAGCTCCGAACATACGACATCAAGTTCAATCCGGAAAAATGCGTTTTCGGCGTACCAGCCGGAAAGCTCATGGGTTTCATTGTCTCCAGTAGAGATATTGAAGCTAATCCGGCCAAAATCCGAGCTTCGTCATAGTTGGCTACCCCAACAGACCTCAAACAAATCCAGAAGTTAACTAGATGCATGGCGGCTCTAAGCCGCTTTATCTCCTGCTTAGGAGAAAAGGCTTTACCCCTTTATCGCCTCCTTCGGCGCACCGAACACTTCGAGTGGACGGACGCGGCCACAGCTGGACTGGAAGAAATAAAGGCCATTTTGGCAACCAACCCAATCCTGGCCGCGCCAAACATCGGCGAACCAATGCTGTTGTACATTGCGACAACTCATCAAGTTGTCAGCGCAGTGCTCGTCGTCGAACGAGAAGCAGACGGACACAAATTCCCTCTTCAAAAGCCGGTATACTATGTATCCACTGTCCTCACTCCATGCAAATCACGGTACCCACATTATCAAAAGATAGCCTATGCGGTATTCATGGAATCCCAGAAGATGCGACACTACTTTCAAGAGTGTTTGATTATAGTAGCCTCGGAAGTGCCACTTAATGATATTATAAACAACCGCGACGCTACGGGCCGAATTGCCAAATGGGCCATTGAGCTCCTCCCGTTCGACATAACATACAAACCTCGATGAGCCATCAAGTCGCAAGTATTGGCTGACTTCGTCACCGAATGGACGGAGGCCGAACTCCCTAAAGAGTACGACACATACTCCAATTGGATCATGCGCTTCGACGGTTCTAAAATGCTGGCTGGTCTAGGGGCTGGCATCGTCCTGACGTCCCCAACCGGAGATACCATTCAGTACGTACTGCAAATATTGTATACAGAATCCTAATGCAGCCGAATATGAAGCTCTGTTGCATGGTCTTCGGATGGCAGTCTCCATGGGCATTCAATGCTTGGAGGTGCATGGGGATTCAAACCTTGCAATATCCCAAATAAATGGAGACTTTGACGCCAAGGATCCGAAAATGGCGGCCTACCGAAACGTCGTCCTAAAAATGTCAGCTCGGTTCGAGGGGCTCGAATTTCACCATGTGGCTCGGGAAAACAATCAGGCGGCGGATATCCTCGCTCGCATCGGCGCAAAATGCGATGCAGTCCCCCCAACATATTTTTGGAAAGGCTGTTTAAACCATCCGTAGTATGGGAAGGGGACACTGGTAACAATAGTCTGGACCCGGCCAAAATACCTGATACCGAACTCTCTGACACAATTGGAGGCTCCGCCATCGAAATAACACCTTCAACCCACGAAATAATGGCCATTATTGCCCCGTGGACTGAACCATTCCTGGCCTACCTAACTAGACAGGAACTTCCGGAGGACAGAAATGAGGCACGCTGCATAGTGCGGCGATCCAAGGCCTACAGGGTCCATGAGGGAGAATTGTACAAAAAAGTACTACCGGAGTCCTTCAAAGGTGCATCTCTGAAGTGGAAGGGCGGAATCTTTTGGCAGAAATTGACGCCGGACTCGGCGGTCATCACGCCGCAGCCCGGGCTCTTGTAAGCAAGGCCTTCCGTACAGGATTCTATTGGCCAACGGCTCGGGCAGATGCATAGGACTTGTTCCAATGTTGCGCCGGTTGCCAGCTCTTTGCAAATCAAAGCCACATGCCACCCACCACCCTCCAAACAATCCCCATTACATGGCCCTTTGCGGTCTGGGGGCTTGACATGGTTAGACCCCTTAAAGGGGGAACCCACAAGAAAAAAATACTTATTGGTCATGGTGGATAAATTCACCAAATGGATAGAGGCCAAACCTGTTAAAACAGCCGAATCCAGACCGGTGATAGACTTCATATCCGGGGTTGTACACCGTTATGGCGTCCCCCACAATATCATCACTGATAATGGCACGAACTTCATGGCCGACGAGGTAAAACTCTGGTGCAGCAAAATGGGCATCAAGCTCGATTACGCTTCAGTCTATCACCCACAAACCAACGGTCAAGTCGAGCGAGCAAACAGTCTTATAATGAGCGGCATTAAACGCAGATTAGTGTGCTCCTTAACAGAGTCTAACACGCACTGGGTAGAGGAGCTCGACTCCGTACTCCGGGGGCCGCGGACCATGCCGAATCGTAGTGCCGGATATACACCCTTCTTTATGGTGTACGGCGCAGAGGCAGTCTTGCCCTGTGACATAATTCATGACTCACCTCGAGTGCGCATGTACGAAGAAAGAGAAGCCGAGCTCGATCTGCAGGACAGTCTGGACACCCTGGAAGAAGAGCGCGGCGTAGCCAAAGCCCGTTCTGCATTTTAACAGCAACAAGCTCACAGATACCAAAGCAGAGAAGTACGGGCCAATACTTATAACATTGGCAAACTAGTTCTACGCCTGCCGGATAAGAAAAAGAACAAGCTCGAGCCCAAATGGGAAGGTCCTTTCATTATTGACCAAGTTCTGACCGGTGGAGCGTACCGACTACTCGATGCATCGACTAGTCGACTCGAGCCAAACCCATGGAACGCGGCCAGGCTCCGAAGATTCTACGCCTAGCACCAGACTCTATGTTAGTCCCCTCCCTTTGTCCATTTTCTGCATATACAGCATCTGTCTTGTTTCTCTTTCTTTCTTTCTTTTATTATTTCTCTAGGCCTTCAAGGGTCACCTTGTGCCTCGCTTGTACATTACAGATGCACTAGCCGCACTCTTCATACCTGGGGGCTTCTTTCACAGAAGCTTAAATTATTTATCTGAGCCTCATGCCCAACACATGTGTTATACTTCCGCATGTACCTTTTTTCACCATTATATGCATCGATATGACTTAAGTTTTGGCCAAGCTGGGTTGCCTGGCTCTTGTATTTATGCCCTATGTTCCCGTTAATTTGGCTAGGGCATAAGGGGAGCACCTCTGCGATTGTTACTGCCGGGTCAGCCGGATGTGTACCTCAGACTGGGTGAAGCCGAAAGCTAGCGTTCTTAAGGGAATATTCGGATGGTGAACAAAAGATGATTTTTATTTAGTGTCCATATCTACCCCGAGATGTTTTTTCTGCGTTTCCTATCACAGTCCGGACATGCACTTTAGGGCATGCTTACCCAGGGAAAGGAACCCTTAACGAAACTATTCTCCCTGGAAGATGTTTCTTACTACCCATGTAATATAACATAACTAGTTGGGCACTTGTCTGATAAAGCACTAATGACCCCTACGCCTGGTCTCCACGCATACCCTGGTTTTATATAAATGAGCGGGAATTCAGATTCACTCCAGACTATCGGGCCCGGAGGTTGAAGCGAAAAGGTTTGCAACGACAAATGATCTACAATCCGGCTAGAAGGCATTATACATGTCACTTTAATTACATAGTCTTGCAGACTGACTAAGTTCCTCCTCTATACCATCCAACAGGCGATCTAGCTTACAATCCTGTTGGGAATACTTTGCGGCTAATTCTACTTGCCCATAAACTAAGCTAACGGGGATGTCTTTTCCATCAGGCCCCACAGGTCCGACCTCGGTCATGTGATTTGGGTCTGCCTTGGTATACCGCGTCTTCACCATGGCCCAGGCTTCTCTAGCACCCTGTCAGCAGGCTGATATCTTCCATAATCGGAAGCGCCGCCGTGCTCCCTTCAGCTTCTCCGCAAGCTCTGCAACGCCTTCTGGCAGGGAGACGGATGGCCACAAGGCCTGGGCAACACCCTGCATCACCTGCCGAACTTGTTCGTGCAGATGTGACAGCTCGGACAGAAGATCACCCACAGACCCGGGCATTTCCTCTGCAGGATGACCCATCAGCATACCTACAGACATAACACTGTTACTTAGCTTCTTCGCCGAACTCCTTTAAAAGGATTCATTCAAACACTTACTGAAAATGCCGCGCCAAAGCCGCTTATTCTCCTTCCCGGAGTCCGCAAGCTGGCCCCGAACGTCTTTTAGTTCCACGTTCAGCTTAATATTGGCGTCTTGGAGATTGTTTTTCTCCCGCATAACCTCAGTGAGCACGCGTTTGCCAGCCTCTAGCTGTCGCATAACATGCTGGTCCCCCGGATTTTCTCCGGATTCATCTGCAAAATCAATTGTTAGATCTGCAGAGACGCCGCACACTATATGGTAACTATCATTCTCCAAAGTAAATGTTACCAGCGGGAGGCTTTTTCTGTTCCTGCAATGCGGCAAGAGCGGCCCGCAGTTGGGTCTTGCATTCCTCCAGCTCCTGGGACAACCTAGTATTCTTCTCTGTAAGAACCTTCACATTAAAGATGATCCTTAAATCGGTTCTGCTAACTGTTTCAAGTCTTAGGGGCTACTGATACATATAAAACGCCAGATTTACTCACCCGTACATCCTTTACATACTGATCCATGGCTCTGGCTAGACCATCTTGAGCAGCACAGAGGTACGCCTCTCCAGAATTGATGGCGTCGAACGCCTCTGGTGAGAAACAAGCGTCGCGGAGTACGGCCCGGTGGCGCCTATGATTCATGGCGCTTTCCACTTCTGAGTTTGTAGCGGATAATCTACCCGTGTCCTCTGTAGGGGGATTATCCGGCGCCTGCCCCATATCGACTTCCGCCTCCATGTCCGGTCCTGGCGCCCGACTGGTGGAAGCTTGATTGGCAGCATCGTCGGACATATTCTGGCGAGCATTTTTTCTGTTAAAGAAACGCGGGCGTCATTACATTTTGAGAAAGACGACAACCACGGAGCGGGTTTTTATCTATACCTTTGCGCCGGCATCTCCGTCCTGACCGCCTTCCTTTTTGGCCTACCCGACCTCGGTGCCTCTTGTTGGCGAGTTGCTGCGGGTTCGGCAGGGCGTCCCGAATGCCTTCCCTGTAAAAGATGCCATGTGTATATGGTGGGTGAAGTGCCTAAAAGGAGATCCTAGTTTTGGAGTTGGGAATTTTTGATTTTTCTTACCTGCGATGCAGGGAGCAGTCCGGGATAGTCGGCCGTAATGGCCACCAGGGCATCATCATAGCTTAACTGATAGAACTGCCGGTCTATCAGTTCCATGGAGATAACCAGATCTTCTTCAAGTCCGGAGTCGAGGGCCCGGTCAGGGTGCTCTGGTTGTGGAGAAGGGCGGCTGACCTCCTTTATGGCTTTTCGCAGTTCCTGCCGCAAAGTGGCAAGGTGAATACTTACGACTAAGAAAGCGGGAAAAATGGGAGCAGGGAGATATAACTTACCCAACTTGGAGGATTGTACATGGAGAATCCATCCCGTGGCTTGATGCGGGTGAACTCCTCTTCCTCACCCTTGAACAGTTCCGACAGAATTTTCGCTAGAGCGGCAGCATTGTCCGGACCCTTACGCCCGCAGCGGGTGGCGTCATCCGCCCCGTTATAACACCACAAGGGGTGCCCACGATATTGAAGTGGCTGCACTCCCCGCATTATGCAAATCGACATAACTTCGATTATTGTCAATCCTGATCGAGCCAGTGCTTTGATCCGGTTCATCAGATAGAGGACTTCTCCCTTGTCTTCCGCCTGGGGGCTCCGTGGGCGCCAACTTCGGTGCTTCTTCAAAGGAGCATTGTTGAACTCAGGAAGACCCCGCCGAACAGGGTCCGGAAGGGGGACGTCCTCCATATAAAACCATTCTGAAGGCTAGTCTTCGGACGGCTTCTTTGGGGTACCGGAAAGGTATCCAGTGTCGGTGATGCGCCATATTTCGGCTCTGCCCACTTGATAAAGTGATTCCCTCTGTGTGTGAGGGACAAGGCAGAGTAGCCTTTTCCACAACTTGAAGTGAGCCTCGCAGCCCAGGAAGAACTCGCAGAGAGCAACATAGCCGGCGATATGTAGAATGGAGGCAGAGGTGAGATTGTGTAATTGGAGGCCGTAGAACTCCAGGAGCCCGCGGAGGAACGGATTAATTGGAAATCCGAGTCCCCTTAGTAAATAAGGAACAAGGCAGACCTGTTCCCCCATGGAGGGACAAGGAAAGCTCTCCGCTTGCGCCCCACCATTGTAGGTGGCAAGCCCGGCTCGAACGGGCACCATATACGCCGGAGGGAGAAATCCCTTAGTCTGTAGCTCGACTAATCGACTATTCGGGACTGAACACCTCTCCCAATCACCGGGCTTAGGGCTACGGGGGCGGGAGGAGGAGCTGCAGAGGTCGGCCATGCTAGAATGGTTCTTTCCGAAATGCGCTCTGATGAATTCTCGCTGGGGGAGGATGGTATGGGTCGGATCTAAGAATCCCCATCCCTTTAATAGACAATTTATTTATCTAGCTAGGGGGGTGAATGTAAAAAAGCCCTGGCGCCTCATATACGTTCGACGCATGGGAGATAGCCCTTATTGGGCACAGAAGCCAAGAGGTTCAACATTTATGGAGCCGGGCACTGCTTACGAACACTTGAAAGTTGGAGAAGAACCCACCTTGCAATGTCGAAGACAACACTGCGCGCCAGACTCATCGTCATTGAAGCCTAGTTCGGGGGCTACTAAGGGAGTCCTGGATTAGAGGGGTCTCCGGACAGCCGGATTATATCCTTTGGCCGGACTGCTGGACTATGAAGATACAAGATTGAAGACTTCGTCTCGTGTCGGGATGGGACTCTACTTGGCGTGGATGGCAAGCTAGGCAATACAGATATGTATATTTCCTCCTTTGTAACCGACCTTGTGTAACCCTAGCCCCCTCCGGTGTCTATATAAACCGGAGGGTTTTAGTCCGTAGGTCCACACACAATCATACCATAGGCTAGCTTCTAGGGTTTAGCCTCTCTGATCTCATGGTAGACCTACTCTTGTACTACCCATATCATCAATATTAATCAAGCATGATGTAGGGTTTTACCTCCATCAAGAGGGCCTGAACCTGGGTAAAACTTTGTGTCCCCTGCTGATACGTCTCCAACGTATCTATAATTTTTGATTGCTCCATGCTATATTATCTACTGTTTCGGACTATATTGGGCTTTATTTTCCACTTTTATATTATTTTTGGGACTAACCTATTAACCAGAGGCCCAGCCCAGAATTGCTGTTTTTTTTGCATATTTCAGTGTTTCGAAGAAACGGAATATCAAACGGAGTCCAAACGGAATAAAATCTTCAGGAACGTGATTTTCTCACCGAACGTGATCCAGGAGACTTGGACCCTGCTCCAAGGAACAAAAGAGGCGGTCACGAAGGAGGGGGGAACCCCCCTAGGGCGCGCCCCCTGCCTCGTGGGCCCCTCGTTTTTCCTCCGGCATACTTCTTCCTCCTATATACACACATGTACCCCCAAACGATCAGAATAGGAGCCAAAAACCTAATTCCACCGCCGCAACTTTCTGTATCCACGAGATCCCATCTTGGGGCCTGTTCCGGAGCTCCGCCGGAAGAGGGCCGTCATCACGGAGGGCTTCTACATCATCCTAGCCCCTCCGATGAAGTGTGAGTAGTTTACCTCAGACCTTCGGGTCCATAGTTAGTAGCTAGATGGCTTCGTCTCTCTCTTTGAATCTCAATACAAAGTCCCCCCCCTCTCTTGTGGAGATCTATTTGATGTAATCTTCTTTTTGCGGTGTGTTTGTTGAGACCGATGAATTGTGGGTTTATGATCAAGTCTATCTATGAATAATATTCGAATCTTCTTTGAATTCTTTTATGTATGATTGGTTATCTTTGCTAGTCTCTTCGAATGATCCGTTTGGTTTGGCCAACTAGATTGGTAGTTCTTGCCATGTGAGAAGTGCTTAGCTTTGGGTTCGATCTTGCGGTGTCCTTTCCCAGTGACAGAAGGGGCAGCAAGGCACGTATTGCATCGTTGCCATCGAGGATAACAAGATGGGGTTTATTTCATATTGCATGAATTTATCTCTCTACATCATGTCGTCTTGCTTAAGGCGTTACTCTATTTTTAACTTAGTACTCTAGATGCATGCTGGATAGCGGTCGATGAGTGGAGTAATAGTAGTAGATGCAGAATCGTTTCGGTCTACTTGCCACGGACGTGATGCCTATATACATGATCATGCCTAGATATTCTCATAATTATGCTCAATTCTGTCAATTGCTCAACAGTAATTTGTTCACCCACCGTAGAATACTTATGCTCTTGAGAGAAGCCACTAGTGAAACCTAGGGCCCCCGGGTCTATTCTCATCATATCAATCTCCGTCACTTTAATCTTGCTTTGCTTTTTTACTTTGCCTTTACTTTTTACTTTGCATCTTTATACCAAAAATACCAAAAATATTATATCTATCAGATCTCACTCTCGTAACTAACCGTGAAGGGCTTGACAACCCCTAATCGCGTTGGTTGCAAGTAGCTATTGTTTTGTGCAGGTACGAGGGACTTGAGCGTGGCCTCCTACTGGATTGATACCTTGGTTCTCAAAAACTGAGGGAAATACTTACGCTACTCTGCTGCATCATCCCTTCCTCTCCGGGGAAAACCAACACAAGCTCAAGACGTAGCACGTGCCTCCTGTTACCATCCGCCTAGACGCACAGTTCAGGACCCCCTACCCGAGATCCGCCAGTTTTGACACGGACAAACGTATTGCAACACCCTACAGTGGGGATCCCTCATGCTTGCCCGACATGGAGATCACCATTGGACAACACCAATAATAAAACATGCAACTCAAACCAATCTTGATAATCAAATAGCCCATAGGACAAAACGGATCTACTCAAGCATCATAGGATAGCAATAGATCGTTGGGAAATAATATATAGTGTTGAGCACCATGTTTAAGTAGAGATTACAGCGGGTAAAAGAGGGGTTACACCGCTGCATAGAGGGGGGAAGAGTTGGTGATGATGGCGGTGAAGTTGTTGGTGAGGATTGCGGTGATGATGATGGCCCCCGGTGGCACTCCGGTGCCACCGGAAGCGCGGGGGAGAGAGCCCCCCTCTTTCTTCTTCTTCCTTGACCTCCTCCCTAGATGGGAGAAGGGTTTCCCCTCTGGTCCTTGGTCTCCATGGCATGGGAGGGGCGAGAGCCCCTCCGAGATTGGATCTGTCTCTCTGTCTCTCTCTGTTTCCGCGTTCTTAGATTCTGCCCTTTCACCATTTCTTATATTCCCGGAGATCCGTAACTCCGATTGGGCTGAAATTTTAACACGATCTCTATCCGGATATTTGCTTTCTTGCAGCAAAATAAGGGCATCAACCGCCTTACCGGGTGGCCACGAGGGCCCAGGGCGCGCCTGCCCCACTGGGGCACGCCCCCTGCCTCGTGGCCCCCTCGGGCATCGTCTCGCGTTGATTTTTCTTCCCAAAAATCACATATATTCCAAAAAAATATCCATCAGTTTTTATCCCATTTGGACTCCGTTTGGTATGGATTTACTGCGAAACAAAAAACATGCAACAAACAGGAACTGGCACTGGGCACTGGATCAATATGTTAGTCCCAAAAATAGTATGAAAAGTTGCCAAAAGTATATGAAAGTTGTAGAATATTGGCGTGGAACAATCAAAAATTATAGATACGACGGAGACGTATCAGCATCCCCAAGCTTAATTCCTGCTCGTCCCCGAGTAGGTAAATGATAAAAAGATAATTTTTGATGTGGAATGCTACCTAGCATAATCTTGATCATGTATCTAATCATGGCATGAATATTAAGACACGAGTGATTCAAAGCAATAGTCTATTATTTGACATAAAATCAATAATACTTCAAGCCTACCAATAAAGCAATCATGTCTTTACAAAATATCATGGCCAAAGAGAGTTATCCCAACAAAATCATATAGTCTGGCTATGCTCCATCTTCACCACACAAAATATTCACATCATGCAAAATCCCGATGACAAGACATGCAATTGTTTCATACTTTTGACGTTCTCAAACCTTTTGAACTTTCACACGATACATGAGTGTGAGCCATGGACATAGCACTATAGGCGGAATAGAATGGTGGTTGTCGAGAAGACAAAAAGGAGAAGATAGTCTCACATCAACTAGGCGTATCAACGGGCTATGAAGATGCCCATCAATAGATATCAATGTGAGTGAGTAGGGATTGCCATGCAACGGATGCACTAGAGGTATAAGTGTATGAAAGCTCAAACTGAAACTAAGTGGGTGTGCATCCAACTTGCTTGTTCATGAAGACCTCGGGCGTTTGAGGAAGTCCATAATCAGAATGTACAAGCCAAGTTCTATAATGAAAATTCCCACTAGTATATGAAAGTGATAACTCAAGAGACTTGATGACCCACAAGTATAGGGGATCTATCATAGTCCTTTCGATAAGTAAGAGTGTCGAACCCAACGAGGAGCAGAAGGAAATGATAAGCGTTTTCTAGCAAGGTATTCTCTGCAACTACCGAAATAAGTGGTAACAGATAGTTTTGTGATAGGATAATTGGTAACAAGCAGCAAGTAACAAAAGTAAATAAGTGCAGCAAGGTGGCCCAATCCTTTTGTAGCAAAGGACAAGCCTGGACAAACTCTTATATGATGTAAAGCGCTCCCGAGGACACATGGGAATATCATCAAGCTAGTTTTCATCACGTTCATATGATTCGCGTTCGGTACTATGATAATTTGGTATGTGGGTGGACCAGTGCTTGGGTGCTGCCCTTACTTGGAAAAGCATCCCACTTATGATTAACCTCTATTGCAAGCATCCACAACTACAACAAAAGTATTAAGGTAAACCTAACCATAGCATGCAACATATGGATCCAAATCAGCCCCTTACGAAGCAACGCATAAACTAGGGTTTAAGCTTCTGTCACTCTAGCAACCCATCATCTACTTATTACTCCCCAATGCCTTCCTCTAGGCCCAAACAATGGTGAAGTGTCATGTAGTCGACGTTCACATAACACCACTAGAGGAGAGACAATCATACATCTCATCAAAATATCGAACGAATACCAAATTCACATGACTACTAATAACAAGACTTCTCCCATGTCATGAGGAACAGAAGTAACTACTCACAAAGCATAAACATGTTCATAATCAGAGGGGTATTAATATGCATATAGGATCTAAACATATGATATTCCACCAATTAAACCATCTAGCATTAACTAAAAGCAGTAATTAACACTACTAGCAACCTACTAGCACCAATCCCGGACTTGGAGACAAGAATTGGATACAAGAGATGAACTAGGGTTTTGAGATGAGATGGTGCTGATGAAGATGTTGACGGAGATTGCCCTCTCCCGATGAGAGGAGCGTTGGTGATGACGATGGCGATGATTTCCCCCTTTGGGAGGGAAGTTTCCCCGGCAGAACAGCTCCGCCAGAGCCCTAGATTGGTTCCGCCAAGGTTCCGCCTCGTGGCGGCGGAGTTTCGTCCGAGAAGATGGCTTATGATTTTCCCCATCGAAAGACTCCATATAGCAGAAGATGGCCACCAGAGGGCAACCAGGGGGCCCACGAGGTAGGGGGTGCGCCCAGGGGGGTAGGGCACGCCCCCACCCTCGTGGGCAGGGTGTGGCCCCCCTGGTGAAGTTCTTGCTCTCAGTATTTTTTATATATTTGGAAAACATCTTCTGTGAAGTTTCAGGACTTTTGGAGCTATGCAGAATAGGTCTCTAATATTTGCTCCTTCTCCAGCCCAGAATCCCAGCTGCCAGCATTCTCCCTCTTTTTGTAAACCTTATAAAATAAGAGAGAATATGCATAAGTATTGTGACATAATGCGTAATAACAGCCCATAATGCAATAAATATTGATATAAAAGCATGATGCAAAATGGATGTATCAACTCCCCCAAGCTTAGACCTCGCTTGTCCTCAAGCGAAAAGCCGAAATCGAAAAAAATGTCCACATGTTTAGAGATAGCGGTGTCGATAAAAATAAAATACGGACATGAGGGCATCATGATCATTCTTAGAACAACAACTTATATAATTCTTGTCATATAATCTCTTATGCTAGAGTAATAATTCAATCACAATATCAAGTATGAATCGTAAACTTCATTGAAAACTAACAAACTACAATCTTAGTTATTGAAGCAATTGAAATTTATTATAACATAGGAAAGAGTCAATGTATAAGAGCTTTTCAGCAAGTCCACATACTCAACTATCATATAATCTTTCACAATTGCTGACACTCACGCAATACTTATGGGTATGGAGTTTTAATCGGACACGGAGAAAGATAGGGGCCTATAGTTTTGCCTCCCAACATTTTATCTCAAGGGTAATGTCAACAGTAATAGTTCATGAAAACTCACATCCAATTAGCCATATATACCAGGATCTTCCCAACATATTGTGCTTGCCAAAGGATAAAATGTAAAAAGGAAGGGTGAAGATCACCATGACTCTTATGTAATGTAGGAGATAAAAGTAAAAGATAGGCCCTTCGCAGAGGGAAGCAGAGGTTGCCATGCACTTTTATGGTTGGATGCACAAAATCTTAATGCGAGAGAACGTCACTTTATATTGCCACTTGTGATATGGACCTTTATTATGCAGTCTGTCGCTTTTATTACTCCCATATCACACGATCGTATAAAGCTTATTTCCTCCACACCAATCAATCATACATATTTAAAGAGCAATTTTTATTGATTTGCACCAATGACAACTTACTTGAAGGATCTTATTCAATCCATAGGTAGATATGGTGGACTCTTATGGCAAGACTGGTTTAAGGGTATTTGGAAGCAGAAGTAGTATCTCTACTTGGTGCAATGAATTTGGCTAGCATGAGGGGGACAGGCAAGCTCATCATGTTGGAAGATCCAAGACAATATAATTCATCTCAGATGTAAGAAAACATAACCCATTGTGTTGTCTTCCTTGTCCAATGTCACCTCTTTAGCATGTATTATTTTAATGAGTGCTCACAATCATAAAAGATGTCCAAGATAGTATATCTATATGTGAAGACCTCTCTTTCCTTATTACTTCCTATTAATTGCAATGATGACCAAAGCTGTGTTTGTTAACCCTCAACAACTTTTATTCATCATACTCTTTATATGTGAGCTCATTACTCTCCATAAGATTCACACGATCTCTTTGTTTCTTTTTATTGCTTTCTCTTTTCTTTTATTCACTTAGGATCATGGCAAAATAATCAAGCCCTTGACCCAACACTAATCTTTATTATATAGCTCACGGACTCGATTACATAGAAGGATAAGAAAGCAAAACTCATGACTAAATCATACTAAGAACTTTTATTCTACTAGATCAAGATATTACCAAAAGGACCGAACTAAGAAAACCGGTAAAGATAAAAGTGATGGTGATACGATACCGGGGCACTCCCCCAAGCTTGGCGGTTGCCAAGTGGAGTGCCCATACCAAATACTAAATTCTTCTTTGTTGGTGAAGAAGGTGGGGATGTTGATGAGGGATAGTCGCACATTGAGCGTAGAAGGTCTTCTAACTTGCGGATAATGCCCTTGAGTGTGATGATGTGCTCCTTCAATAAAATATTTTCACGTGTGAGATACTTATTTTGTATACGAGCTAACTCAATCATCTCGAAAGCTTCGATTTCTGTTGGGTAAGAAGATTGTGATCTAGTTGAAGGGTGTCTTCTGTTGCCGGAACTTGGTCCTCCATGGCCTTGTTGATCCCTTCATCCTTGTTGATCTCCATGGGTTCTTCTCTCTTCAGCTCTATCTTCATTAGCCAAGCATCGTTGCCCTCATGGTTGGAGGAGGAGGGAGATGACATAGTGCCTGGCCTTGACAACCCTGACAGAAAACAACTTGAAACAAAGACAGGAGATTTTTGCATGATACGGGAGTCAAAACCCCCGGGAGGTTATATAATGAATTTTTACCGACCAAAATACATGTCGTGTACGAAAACGGAGTCCGGAGAGCACACGAGGTGCCCACGAGGTAGGGGGGCGCGCCCAGTAGGGTAGGGCGCGCCCTCCACCCTCATGGAGCCCTCAAGTCCTTTCCGGACTGCTGCTTATTTTTCTATTTTTCTAAATATTCCAAAACGGAGAAATATTGCCTTAAAAACTGTTTTGGAGTCGGTTTACTTACTGTACCACATACCTATTCCTTTTCGGAGTCTGAAACGTTCCGGAAAGTGTCCCTTATGTATTCCTCCGAGGTTACGGTTTCAATAACATTGGTTTCAATATTTATGGGATTACCTGAGACATAGTGTTTGATTCTTTGACCGTTCACCACCTTCGGATTTGTGCCTTCGAAGTTGTTGCTTTTTATGGCACCAGAACGGTAGACATCCTCGATAACGTGAGGACCTTCCCATTTAGAGAGAAGTTTTCCTGCAATAAATCTTAAACGAGAGTTGTATAACAATACATAATCACCTACATTAAACTCACGCTTTTGTATCCTTTTGTCATGCCATCTTTTAACTTTTTCTTTAAACAACTTGGCATTTTCGTAGGCTTGGGTTCTCCATTCATCAAGTGAGCTAATATCAAATAACCTCTTCTCACCGGCAAGTTTAAAATCATAATTGAGTTCCTTAATAGCCCAATAAGCCTTGTGTTCTAGTTCGAGAGTTAAGTGACATGCTTTTCCATAGACCATTTTCTATGGAGGCATACCCATATGATTTTTATATGCAGTTCTATAGGCCCATAATGCATCATCTAGTTTCTTGGACCAATTCTTTCTAGACCTATTAACAGTCTTTTGCAAAATTAATTTGAGTTCCCTATTACTCAATTCTACTTGACCACTAGACTGAGGGTGATAAGGAGATGCAATTCTATGATTAACATCATATTTAGCAAGCATTTTACGGAAAGCACCATGAATAAAATGTGAACCACCATCAGTCATTAAATATCTAGGGACTCCAAATCTTGGAAAAATAACTTCTTTAAGCATTTTAATAGAAGTGTTATGATCAGCACTACTAGTTGGAATAGCTTCTACCCACTTAGTAACGTAATCAACAACAACTAAAATTTGTGTATATCCATTAGAGGAAGGAAAGGGTCCCATATAGTCAAAGCCCCAAACATCAAATGGTTCAATAACAAGTGAATAATTCATAGGAATTTCTTGACATCTACTAATATTACCAATTCTTTGACATTCATCACAAGATAAGACAAACTTACGGGCATCCCTGAAGAGAGTAGGCCAATAAAAACCAGATTGCAGTACCTTATGTGCAGTTCTATCTCCAGCATGGTGGTCTCCATAAGCTTCAGAGTGACACTTGCGTAGGATCTGTTCCTGTTCATGCTCAGGTACACAACGTCTAATAACACCATCCACACCTTCTTTATAAAGATGTGGGTCATCCCAAAAGTAATGCCTCAAATCATAGAAGAACTTTTTCTTTTGCTGGTATGTGAAACTAGGTGGTATAAACTTAGCAACAATGCAATTAGCATAATCAGCATACCATGGAGCAGTATGAGAAGCATTTATGACATTTAATTGCTCATCAGGAAAGCTATCATCAATAGGTAGTGGGTCATCAAGCACATTTTCTAACCTAGACAAGTTGTCTGCAACGGGGTTCTCGGCTCCTTTTCTATCAACAATATGCAAATCAAATTCTTGTAGCAAGAGAACCCATCTAATAAGTCTAGGTTTGGCATCTTTCTTTTCCATAAGATATTTAATAGCAGCATGATCAGTGTGAATAGTTACTTTAGAATCAACAATATAAGGTCTAAACTTATCACAAGCAAATACAACTGCTAAGAATTCTTTTTCAGTGGTAGCATAATTTCTTAGAGCATTGTCTAGGGTTTTACTAGCATATTGAATAACATTTAGTTTCTTATCAACTCTTTGTCGTAGAACAAGACCTACAGCTTAATCACTAGCATCACACATAATTTCAAAGGGTAAATTCCAATGAGGTGGCTGTACAATAGGTGCAGAGATCAATGCTTTCTTAAGTATTTCAAATGCTTCTACACAATCATCATCGAAAACAAATGTTATATCTTTTTGTAATAAATTAGTCAGAGGCCGAGAAATTTTTGAGAAGTCCTTAATGAACCTCGTATAAAAACTGGCATGACTGAGGAAACTTCTTATACCTTTGATGTCCTTGGGACATGGCATCTTTTCAATAGCATCAACCTTGGCTTTATCAACTTCAATACCTCTTTCAAAAACTTTATGCCCCAAGACAATACCTTCATTAACCATAAAGTGGCACTTCTCCCAATTCAAGACAAGATTAGTTTCTTCACATCTCTGCAAAACTCGATCAAGGTTGCTCAAGCAATCATCAAAAGAAGATCCATAGACGGAAAAGTCGTCCATGAAAACCTCACAAATCTTTTCACAGAAGTTAGGGAATATAGCCATCATGCATCTTTGAAAGGTAGCAGGTGCATTACATAAACCAAAACGCATATGTCTATAAGCAAAAGTACCGAAAGGGCATGTAAAAGTAGTCTTTGATTGATCTTTGGTTGACACAGGTATTTGAGAAAAAGTGGTGTTTGCTTGATAATCAGCTGACACAGGTATTTGAGAGAAGCCAGAGTAACCATCTAGAAAGCAAAAATGTGTATGTTTGGATAATATTTCTAGCATTTGATCAATGAAAGGCAAAGTGTAATGATCCTTTTTAGTAGCTTTATTAAATTTGTGAAAATCAATTACCATCCTATAACCTGTACTAATTCTTTGAGGAATCAATTCATCTTTATCATTAGGAACAACAGTAATACCTCCCTTCTTAGGGACACAATGGATAGGGCTTACCCACTGACTATCAGCAATAGGGTAAATTATACCTGCCTCAAGGAGCTTTAGTATCTCCTTTCTTACCACTTCTTTCATTTTAGGATTCAGCCGGCGTTGATGATCGCAAACTGGTTTAGCATCTTCTTCCAAATTAATTTTATGTTGACATAGAGTGGGACTAAGGCCCTTAAGATCATCAAGAGTATACCCAATATCAGCACGGTGCTTCTTCAGAGTTTTCAATAATCTCTCTTCTTCATGCTCTGAAAGGTTAGCACTAATAATAACATGATATATCTTTTTCACATCAAGATAAGCATATTTAAGAGTATCAGGTAATGGTTTAAGCTCAAACACGGGATCACCCTTGGGTGGAGGAGGATACCCTAGGATTTCAACAGGTAAATTGATTTTAAGAATAGGTTCCTGTTTAAAGAATACTTCATCTAATTCCCTTCTTTCATTCATAAACATATCATTTTCATGGTCTAGCAAATATTGTTCTAAAGGATCACTAGGAGGTACGGCAATAGAAGCAAGACCAATAATTTCATCCTTACTAGGTAATTCTTCTTCACGGTGTTGTCTACTAAATTTAGAGAAATTAAATTCATGAGTCATATCATCTAAACCGACAGTAACAACATCTCTTTTGCAATCTATGGTAGCATTAACAGTGTTTAAGAAGGGTCTACCAAATATAATGGGACAAAAGCTATCTTGTAGGGAACCAAGGAGAAGAAAATCAGCAGGATATTTAGTTTTCCCACACAAGACTTCAACATCTCTAACAATTCCTATTGGTGAAATGGTATCTCTATTGGCAAGTTTAATTGTGACATCAATATCTTCCATCTCAGCAGGTGCAATATCATGCATAACTTCTTGGTATAAGGAATAAGGTATTGCACTATCACTAGCACCCATATCACATAAGCCATGATAACAATGATCTCCTATTTTAACAGAAATAACAGGCATGCCTACCACAGGACTAGGTTTATCTTTATCATGAGGTTTAGCAATTCTAGCGGTTTCATCACAGAAATAAATAACATGCCCATCAATATTATCAGACAATAGATCTTTAACAATAGCAATATTAGGTTCAACTTTAACTTGCTCAGGAGGTGTGTATGTTTTAATATTGGTTTTACGAACTCCAGTTGAAGCTTTAGCATGATTCTTTATCCTAACAGGAAAATGTGGTTTCTCAACATAAGAAGTAGGAACAATATGATCATTATAAGTGATAGTATTTTCTTCAACTTTAATAGGTGCAGCTACTTTTAATTCTATGGGAGGATGATATTTAAACCACTTCTCCTTGGGGCGATCAACATAAGCAGCAAAAGATTCACAAAAAGATATCGGTTTCCATAAAAGATTTAACACAATCAAAACTAGGTGTCATACCTGACTCCTTACCATTGTCGAGGTCCCAATCTTCAGAGTTGCGTTTAATTCTTTCCAATAAATTCCATTTGAATTAAATAGTCTTCATCATAAAAGAGCCAACACAAGAAGTATCAGGCATGGTGCGATTGTTACCACAAAGCCGAGCATAAAAATTTTGAATAACCATTTCTCTTGAGAGCTCATGATTGGGGCATGAATATAACATTGATTTAAGCCTCCCCCGAGCTTGAGCGATGCTTTCTCCTTCGCAACGCCAAAAATTATATATATAATTGCGATCACGATGAACAAGGTGCATAGGATAAAACTTCTGATGAAATTCCAATTTCAATCATTTGTAATTTCAAGACCTCATATCACCACATAGCCTATACCATGTCGATGCATATCCCCTCAAAGATAAAGGTAAGACCTTCTTCTTAACAACATCTCCGGGTACACCTGCAAGCTTAAATAATCCACAAAATTCATCCACATATATCAGATGTTCATCAGGATGTTTTGTTCCATCTCCTAGAAAAGGATTAGCTAGCAGTTTTTCTATCATACCCACAGGAACTTCAAAGAAAGCATGTTCATTTTCAGTAGGATCAATAGGATGAGGAGCAACTCTTTGATCTACTAGTCGGGGTGAAGATACCCCGAACAAGCCCCTCAGAGGATTACTTTCCATAGTAACAAGTGACAGTAAATTTCAGCACACTATATAAATTTTTCCTTACCAAATGCCACCTACCAAAGGCGCTTCACTCCTCGGCAACGGCGCCAGAAAAGAGTCTTGATGACCCACAAGTATAGGGGATCTATCATAGTCCTTTCGATAAGTAAGAGTGTCGAACCCAACGAGGAGCAGAAGGAAATGATAAGCGGTTTCCAGCAAGGTATTCTGTGGAAGTACTCAAATAAGTGGTAACAGATAGTTTTGTGATAGGATAATTGGTAACGAGCAACAAGTAACAAAAGTAAATAAAGTGTAGCAAGGTGGCCCAATCCTTTTATAGCAAAGGACAAGCCTGGACAAACTCTTATATGATGTAAAGCGCTCCCGAGGACGCATGGGAATATCGTCAAGCTAGTTTTCATCACGTTCATATGATTCGCATTCGGTACTTTGATAATTTGGTATGTGGGTGGACCGGTGCTTGGGTGCTGCCCTTACTTGGACAAGCATCCCACTTATCATTAACCTCTATTGCAAGCATCCGCAACTACAACAAAAGTATTAAGGTAAACCTAACCATAGCATGAAACATATGGATCCAAATCAGCCCCCTACGAAGCAACACATAAACTAGGGTTTAAGCTTCTGTCACTCTAGCAACCCATCATCTACTTATTATTCCCCAATGCCTTCCTCTAGGCCCAAATAATGGTGAAGTGTCATGTAGTCGACGTTCACATAACACCACTAGAGGAGAGACAATCATACATCTCATCAAAATATCGAACGAATACCAAATTCACATGACTACTAATAGCAAGACTTCTCCCGTGTCCTCAGGAACAGAAATAACTACTCACAAAGCATAAACATGTTCATAATCAGAGGGGTATTAATATGCATATAGGATCTGAACATATGATCTTCCACGAATTAAACCAACTAGCATCAACTACAAGGAGTAATTAACACTACTAGCAACCTACTAGCACCAATCCTGGACTTGGAGACAAGAATTGGATACAAGAGATGAACTAGGGTTTCGAGATGAGATGGTGCTGATGAAGATGTTGAAGGAGATTGTCCTCTCCCAATGAGAGGAGCGTTGGTGATGATGATGGTGATGATTTCCCCCTCTAGGAGGGAAGTTTCCTGACACGTCTCCAACGTATCTATAATTTTTGATTGCTTCATGCTATATTATCTACTGTTTTGGACTATATTGGGCTTTATTTTCCACTTTTATATTATTTTTGGGACTAACCTATTAACCGGAGGCCCAGCCCAGAATTGCTGTTTTTTGCCTATTTCAGTGCTTCAGAGAAACAGAATATCAAACGGAGTCCAAACGGAATAAAATCTTCGGGAACGTGATTTTCTCACCGAACGTGATCCAGGAGACTTGGACCCTACTCCAAGGAGTCAAAGAGGAGGTCATGAGGGTGGGGGGCGCCCCCCTAGGGCGCACCCCCTGCCTCGTGGGCCCCTCGGTTCTCCACCGACGTACTTCTTCCTCCTATATATACACACGTACCCCCAAACGATCAGAAACAGAGCCAAAAACCTAATTCCACCGCCGCAACTTTCTGTATCCACGAGATCCCATCTTGGGGCCTGTTCAGGAGCTCCGCCGGAGAGGGCCGTTATCACGGGGGGCTTCTACATCATCCTAGCCCCTCCAATGAAGTGTGAGTAGTTTACCTCAGACCTTCGGGTCCATAGTTAGTAGCTAGATGGCTTCTTCTCTCTCTTTGAATCTCAATACAAAGTTCTCCCCCTCTCTTGTGGAAATCTATTCGATGTAATCTTCTTTTTGCGGTGTGTTTGTCGAGACCGATGAATTGTGGGTTTATGATCAAGTCTATCTATGAATAATATTTGAATCTTCTCTGAATTCTTTTATGTATGATTGGTTATCTTAGCAAGTCTCTTCGAATTATCTGTTCGGTTTGGCCAACTAGATTGGTAGTTCTTGCCATGGGAGAAGTGCATAGCTTTGGGTTCGATCTTGCGGTGTCCTTTCCCAGTGACAGAAGGGGCAGCAAGGCACATATTGCATCGTTGCCATCGAGGATAACAATATGGGGTTTATTTCATATTGCATGAATTTATCTCTCTACATCATGTCATCTTGCTTAAGGCGTTACTCTGTTTTTAACTTAATACTCTTGATGCATGCTGGATAGCGGTCGATGAGTGGAGTAATAGTAGTAGATGCAGAATTGTTTCGGTCTACTTTTCACGGACGTGATGCCTATATACATGATCATGCCTAGATATTCTCATAACTATGCTCAATTCTGTCAATTGCTCAATAGTAATTTGTTCACCCACCGTAGAATACTTATGCTCTTGAGAGAAGCCACTAGTGAAACCTATGGCCCCCGGGTCTATTCTCATCATATCAATCTCCATCACTTTAATCTTGCTTTGCTTTTTACTTTGCCTTTACTTTTTACTTTGCATCTTTATACAAAAAATACCAAAAATATTATATCTATCAGATCTCACTCTCGTAAGTGACCTTGAAGGGATTGACAACCCCTAATCGCGTTGGTTGCGAGTAGCTATCGTTTTGTGCAGGTACGAGGGACTTGAGCATGGCCTCCTACTGGATTGATACCTTGGTTCTCAAAAACTGAGGGAAATACTTACGCTACTCTGCTGCATCATTCCTTCCTCTTCGGGGAAACCAACGCAAGCTCAAGACGTAGCAAGAAGGATTTCTGGTGCCGTTGCCGGGGAGTCTACGCAAAAAGTCAACATACCAAGTACCCATCACAATCCCTATCTCTTGCATTACATTATTTTCCATTTGCCTCTCGTTTTCCTCTCCCCCACTTCACCCTTGCCGTTTTATTCGCCCTCTCTCTCTATCCTCCCTCTCTATTTGCCTCTTTTGCCCGCTTGCTTTTTGTTTGCTCGTGTGTTAGATTGCTTGTTTGTCGCGATGGCTCAAGATAATACTAAATTGTGTGACTTCACCAATACCAATAATAATGATTTCCTTAGCACTCCGATTGCTCCTCTTACTGATGCTGAATCTTGTGAAATTAATACTGCTTTGTTGAATCTTGTTATGAAAGATCAATTCGCCGACCTTCCTAGTGAAGATGCCGCTACTCATCTGAATAGCTTCGTTGATTTATGTGATATGCAAAAGAAAAAAGATGTCGATAATGATGTCGTTAAATTGAAGCTATTTCCTTTTTCGCTTAGAGATCGTGCTAAAGCTTGCTTTTTGTCTTTCCCTAAAAATAGTATTGATTCGTGGAACAAGTGCAAAGATGCTTTTATCTCTAAGTATTTTCCTCCCGCTAAGATCACCTCTCTTAGAAACAATATTATCAACTTTAAACAACTTGATCATGAACATGTTGCACAAGCTTGGGAGAGAATGAAATTAATGATACGTAATTGCCCTACTCATGATTTGAATTTGTGGATGATTATACAAAATTTTTATGCTGGATTGAATTTTTCTTCTAGAAAACTTTTAGATTCGGCCGCGGGAGGCACTTTTATGGAAATCACTTTAGGAGATGCTACTAAACTCCTAGATAATATTATGGTTAATTATTCTCAATGGCATATTGAGAGATCTTCTAATAAAAAAGTGCATGCGATAGAAGAAATTAATGTGTTGAGTGGAAAGATGGATGAACTTATGAAATTATTTGCTACTAAGAGTGTTTCTTCTGATCCTAATGATATGCCTTTGTCTACTTTGATTGAGAATAACAATGAAACTATGGATGTGAATTTTGTTGGTAGGATTAATTTTGGTAACAACGCTTATAGAAGGAATTTTAATCCTAGGCCATATCCTAGTAATCCTTCTAATAATTATGGGAATTCCTACAACAACTCTTATGGAAATTATAATAAGATGCCCTCTGAATTTTAGAATAGTTTTAAAGAGTTTATGAATTCACAAAAGAATTTTAATGCTTTGCTTGAAGAGAAATTGCTTAAAGTTGATGATTTGGCTAGAAACGTTGATAGAATTTCTCTTGAGATTGATTATTTAAATATTAGATCTATTCCTCCTAAGCATGATATCAATGAGTCTCTCAAAGCCATGAGAATTTCCATTGATGAGTGCAAGGAAAGAACCGCTAGGATGTGTGCTTCCAAAGATGCCTTTATTAAAGCGTGTTCCTCCAATTCCTATGAAAATCAAGATGAAGATCTAAAAGTTATTGATGTGTCCCCTATTAAATCTTTGTTTTGCAATATGAATCTTGATGAAACTGAATATGATCTTCCTTTACCTAGAAGGCGTTCTCAAAATTCAGAGTATTTAGATCTTAATGATGAAATTGATGAAAGTGGGATTGAAAGAAATAAAAATCTAGATGTTGCTAAACCCACTATATTGTATTTCAAGGAATTTAATTATGAAAGTTTCTCTTTAATTGATTGTATTTCCTTGTTGCAATCTGTGCTAAATTCTCCACATGCTTATAGTCAACATAAAGCCTTCACCGAACATATTGTTGATGCCTTGATGCAATCTTATGAAGAAAAACTTGAGTTGAAAGTTTCTATCCCTAGAAAACTCTATGATGAGTGGGAACCAACTATTAAAATTAAAATTAGAGATCATGAGTTTTATGCTTTGTGTGATTTGGGTGCTAGTGTCTCCACTATTCCCAAGACTTTGTGTGATTTACTAGATTTCCGTAATTTTGATGATTGCTCTCTAAACTTGCATCTTGAGGATTCCACTATTAAGAAACCTATGGGAAGAATTAATGATGTTATTATTGTTGCAAATAGGAATTATGTGCCCGTAGATTTTATTGTTCTTGATATAGATTGCAATCCTTCTTGCCCTATTATTCTTGATAGACCTTTCCTTAGAACGGTTGGTGCGATTATTGATATGAAGGAAGGGAATATTAGATTTAAATTTCCATTAAAATGGGCATGGAACACTTTCCAAGAAATAAAATAAAATTACCATATGAAACTATCATGAGAGCCACTTATGGATTGCCTACCAAAGATGGCAATACCTAGATCTATCCTCGCTTTTATGCCTAGCTAGGGGCGTTAAACGATAGCGCTTGTTGGGAGGCAACCCAATTTTATTTTTATTCCTTGCTTTTTGATCCATCTTATTAATAAATAAATTATTTAGCCTCTGTTTTGGCTGTGTTTTTTGTGTTTAATTCATGTGTGTGCCAAGTATAACCATTGGGAAGACTTGGTGAAAGTCTTGTTGAACTTGCTGTAAAAAACAGAAATTTAGCGCTCACGAGAACTGCTGTCATTTTTATTTGGAGAGTGCTATTTAGTTAATTAGTCTTGAAGATGATTAATAGATAAATTCCTCACATCCAGCAATTTATTTTAGAATTTTTGGGGTTTCAGATCTTGCGATAGCTACAGATTACTACAGGTTGTTCTGTTTTTGACAGATTCTGTTTTTCGTGTGTTGTTTGCTTATTTTCATGAATCTATGGTTAGTAAAATAGTTTATAATCCATAGAGAAGTTGGAATACAGTAGGTTTAAAACCAATATAAATATAGAATGAGTTCATTACAGTAGCTTGAAGTGGTCTTTAGTTTTCTTTCGCTAACGGAGCTCACGAGTTTTCTGCTTTAAGTTTTGCGTTGTGAAGTTTTCAAGTTTGGGGTGAATTCTTGTGATGGATTATGGAACAAGGAGTGGCAAGAGCCTAAGCTTGGGGATGCCCATTGCATCCCCAAGATAATCCAAGGACACCAAAAATTCAAAGCTTGGGGATGCCCCGGAAGGCATCCCCTCTTTCGTCCACTTCCATCGGTAATTTACTTGGAGCTATATTTTTATTCACCAACATGATATGTGTTTTGCTTGGAGCGTCTTGTATTATTTGTGTCTTTGTGTCTTAGTATGTCACAATCAACCTTGCTGTACACACCTTTTGAGAGAGCCATAGATGAATTAAAATTTGATAGAATACTCTATGTGCTTCACTTATATCTTTTGAGCTAAGTAGTTTTGCTCTATGTGCTTCACTCTTATATCTTTTGAGCGTTATAATTTTGCTCTATGTGCTTCACTTATATCTTTTAGAGCACGGTGGTGGATTTGTTTTAAAGAAACTATTGATCTCTCATGCTTCACTTAAATTATTTTGAGAGTCTTAATAGCATGGTAATTTGCTTAATAATAATATGCTTGGTATTCAATATTTGTGAAACTTTCTTTTGAGTGTGTTGAATACTAAGAAAAGATTGAAGCATGATAATTGTTTTGAGATATGGAGGTGATAATATTAAAGTCATGCTAGTTGAGTAGTTGTGAATTTAAAGAATACTTGTGTTAAAGTTTGTGATTCCCGTAGCATGCACGTATGGTGAACTGTTATGTGATGAAGTCGGAGCATGATTTATTTATTGATTGTCTTCCTTATCAGTGGCGGTCGGGGACGAGCGATGGTATTTTCCTACCAATCTATCCCCCTAGGAGCATGCGCGCAATACTTTGCTTTGATAACTTCTAGATTTTTGCAATAAGTATATGAGTTCTTTATGACTAATGTTGAGTTCATGGATCATACGCACTCTCACCCTTTCACCTTTGCTAGCCTCTCTAATACCACGCACCTTTCGCCGGTATCATACACCTACCATATACCTTCCTCAAAACAACCACCACACCTACCTATTATGGCATTTGCATAGCCATTCTAAGATATATTGCCATGCAACTTTCCACCATCTAGTTCATCATGACACATTCATCATTGTCATATTGCTTAGCATGATCATGTAGTTGACATAGTATTTGTGGCAAAGCCACCGTTCATTAATTTTTCATACTTGTCACTCTTGATTCATTTCATATCCCGGTACACCGCCGGAGGCATTCATATAGAGTCATACTTTGTTCTAGTAATCGAGTTGTAAATAAATAAAAGTGTGATGATCATCATTTAATAGAGCATTGTCCCAAATAAAAAAAGGCCAAATAAAAAAAGGGGGAAAGGCCAAATAAAAAAAGGCAAAATAAAAATAATAAAAATAAAAAGGGGCAATGCTACTACCCTTTTACCACACTTGTGCTTCAAAGTAGCACCATGATCTTCATAGTAGAGAGTCTCTCATGTTATCACTTTCATATACTAGTGGGAATTTTACATTATAGAACTTGGCTTGTATATTCCAATGATGGGCTTCCTCAAATTGCCTTAGGTCTTCATGAGCAAGCAAGTTGGATGCACACCCACTAGTTTCTTTTGTTGAGCTTTCATACATTTATAGCTCTAGTGCATCCGTTGCATGGCAATCCCTACTCACTCACATTGATATCTATTGATGGGCATCTCCATAGCCCGTTGATATGCCTAGTTGATGTGAGACTATCTTCCCCTCCTTTTTGTCTTCTCCACAATCACCATTCTATTCCACTTATAGTGCTATATCCATGGCTCACGCTTGTATTGCATGAAGATTGAAAAAGTTTTGAAAAAGTTAGAGTATGAAACAATTGCTTGGCTTGTCATCGGGGTTGTGCATGATTTAAATACTTTGTGTGGTGAAGATAGAGCATAGCCAGACTATATGATTTTGTAGGGATAACTTTCTTTGGCCATGTTATTTTGAGAAGACATAATTGCTTTGTTAGTATGCTTGAAGTATTATTATTTTTTATGTCAATATAAACTTTGGTCTTGAATCTTTCGAATCTGAATATTCATATCACAATTAAGAAGATTTGCATTGAAATTATGCCAAGTAGCACTCCGCATCAAAAATTCTCTTTTTATCATTTACCTACTCGAGGACGAGCAGGAATTAAGCTTGGGGATGCCTGATACGTCTCCAACGTATCTATAATTTTTTATTGCTCCATGCTATATTATCTACTGTTTGGACTATATTGGGCTTTATTTTCCACTTTTATATTATTTTTGGGACTAACCTATTAACCGGAGGCCCAGCCCAGAATTGCTGTTTTTTTGCCTATTTCAGTGTTCCGGAGAACAGAATATCAAATGGAGTCCAAACGGAATAAAATCTTCGGGAACGTGATTTTCTCACCGAACGTGATCCAGGAGACTTGGACCCTACTCCAAGGAGTCAAAGAGGAGGTCACGAGGGTGGGGGCGCCCCCTAGGGTGCGCCCCCTGCCTCATGGGCCCCTCGGTGCTCCACCGACGTACTTCTTCCTCATATATATACACACCTACCCCCAAACGATCAGAACAAGAGCCAAAAACCTAATTCCACCGCCGCAACTTTCTGTATCCACGAGATCCCATCTTGGGGCCAGTTCCGGAGCTCCGCCGGAGAGGGTCGTCATCACGGAGGGCTTCTACATCATCCTAGCGCCTCCGATGAAGTGTGAGTAGTTTACCTCAGACCTTCGGGTCCATAGTTAGCAGCTACATGGCTTCTTCTCTCTCTTTGAATCTCAATACAAAGTTCTCCCCCTCTCTTGTGGAGATATATTCGATGTAATCTTCTTTTTGAAGTGTGTTTGTTGAGACCGATGAATTGTGGGTTTATGATCAAGTCTATCTATGAATAATATTTCAATCTTCTCTGAATTCTTTTCTGTATGATTGGTTATCTTTGCAAGTCTCTTCGAATTATCCGTTTGGTTTGGCCAACTAGATTGGTAGTTCTTGCCATGGGAGAAGTGCTTAGCTTTTGGTTCGATCTTGCGGTGTGCTTTCCCAGTGACAGAAGGGGCAGCAAGGCACGTATTGCATCATTGCCATCGAGGATAACAAGATGGGGTTTATTTCATATTGCATGAATTCATCTCTCTACATCATGTCATATTGTTTAAGGCGTTACTCTGTTTTTAACTTAATACTCTAGATGCATGATGGATAGCGGTTGATGAGTGGAGTAATAGTAGTAGATGCAGAATCGTTTCGGTCTACTTGTCACAGACGTGATGCCTATATACATGATCATGCATAGATATTATCATAACTATGCTCAATTCTATCAATTGCTCAACAGTAATTTGTTCACCCACCGTAGAATACTTATGCTCTTGAGAGAAGCCACTAGTGAAACCTATGGCCCCCGGGTCTATTCTCATCATATCAATCTCCATCACATTAATCTTGCTTTGCTTTTTTCCTTTGCCTTTAATTTTTACTTTGCATCTTTATACCAAAAATACCAAAAATATTATATCTATCAGATCTCACTCTAGTAAGTGACCGTGAAGGGATCGACAACCCTTAATCGCGTTGGTTGCGAGTAGCCATCGTTTTGTGCAGGTACGAGGGACTTGAGCGTGGCCTCCTACTGGATTGATACCTTGGTTCTCAAAAACTGAGGGAAATACTTACGCTACTCTGCTGCACCCTTCCTCTTCGTGGAAAACCAATGCAAGCTCAAGACGTAGCATTTCCCCGGCAGAACAGCTCCGCTAGGTCCCTAGATTGGTTCCGCCTCGTTCGGCATAGTTATATCCGAGAAGATGGCTTATGATTATTTTCCCATCGAAAGACTCCATATAGCAGAAGATGGCCACCAGAGGGCCACCAGGGGCCCACGAGGTAGGGGGCGGGCCCAGGGGGTAGGGCGCACCCCCACCCTCGTGGGCAGGGTGTGGCCCCCCTTGTGAAGTTCTTGCTCTCAGTATTTTTTATATATTTGGAAAACATCTTCCGTGAAGTTTCAGGACTTTTGGAGCTGTGCAGAATAGGTCTCTAATATTTGCTCCTTTTCCAGCCCAGAATCCTAGCTACCGGCATTCTCCCTCTTTATGTAAACCTTGTAAAATAAGAGAGAATATGCATAAGTATTATTACATAATGTGTAATAACAGCCCATAATGCAATAAATATTGATATAAAATCATGATGCAAAATGGACGTATCAAGACTCTCTATATGAAGAACATGGTGCTACTTTGAAGCACAAGTGTAGTAAAAGGATAGTAACATTGCCCCTTCTCTCTTTTTCTCTCATTTTTTTCTTTTTTTTCTTTTTTTGGTGGGCTTCTTTGGCCTCTTTTATTTTTTTATGGGCTTCTTGGCCTCTTTTATTTATTTTTAAAGTCCGGAGTCCCATCCCGACTTGTGGGGGAATCATAGTCTCCATCATCCTTTCCTCACTGGGGCAATGGTCTAATAATGATGATCATCACACTTTTATTTACTTAAAACTCAATATTACAACTTGATACTAGAACAAAGATATGACTATATATGAATGCCTCCAGCGGTGTACCGGGATGTGCAATGATCTAGCATAGCAATGACATCAAAAAACGGACAAGCCATGAAAACATCATGCTAGCTATCTTACGATCATGCAAAGCAATATGACAATGAATGCTCAATTCATGTATATGATGATGATGGAAGTTGCATGGCAATATATCTTGGAATGGCTATGGAAATGCCATGATAGGTAGGTATGGTGGCTATTTTGAGGAAGATATATGGTGGGTTTATGGTACCGGCGAAAGTTGCGCGGTACTAGAGAGGCTAGCAATGGTGGAAGGGTGAGAGTGTGTATAATCCATGGACTCGACATTAGTCATAAAGAACTCACATACTTATTGCAAAAGTCTATTAGCTATTGAAACAAAGTACTACGCACATGCTCCTAGGGGGATAGATTGGTAGGAAAAGACCATCGCTCGTCCCCGACCGCCACTCATAAGGATGACAATCAATAAATACCTCATGCTCCGACTTCATTACATAACGGTTCACCATACGTGCATGCTTACGGGAATCACAAACCTCAACACAAGAATTTTTACTAATCCACAACTACCCACTAGCATGACTCTAATATCATCATCTTTATATCGCAAAACTATTGCAAGGAATCAAACATATCATATTCAGTGATCTACAAGTTTTATGTAGGATTTTATGACTAACCATGTGAATGACCAATTCATGTCATCTCTCTAAATAGATATAAGTGAAGCAGGAGAGTTTAATTCTTTCTACAAAATATATGCCCGTGCTCTAACAAATATAAGTGAAGCAAAAGAGCATTCTACAAATGGCGGTTTTCTATGTAAAGAGAAACAGACAATCCAAACTTCAAATGATATAAGTGAAGCACATGAAGCATTCTATAAAGCCATACTCAAAAGATATAAGTGAAGTGCATAGAGAATTCTATAAATCAGCCAAGGACTATCTCATACCAGCATGGTGCATAAAAGAAAAAGAAAACTAAATGCAAAAGATGCTCGAAGATTGCACATATCGCATGAACGAAACGAATCCGAAAACATACCGATACTTGTTGAAGAAAGAGGGGCATCCCCAAGCTTAGACGCTTGAGTCTCCTTTAATATTTACTTGGGGTGCCTCGGGCATCCCCAAGATTGACCTCTTGCCTCTCTTCCTTCTTCTCACATCGAGACCTTCTCGATCATCAAACACTTCATCCACACAAAACTCAACAGAAAGCTCGGTAAGATCCGTTAGCATAATAAAGCAAATCACTACTATAAGTACTGTTGTAAACCAATTCATATTTTGTTTTTGCATTGTAGATACTGTAATATAACTTTTTCATGGCTTAATCCACTGATTTAAATCGATAGTTTCATCAAAACAAGCAAACTATGGATCAAAAATAGAATCTGTCTAAAACAGAACAGTCTGTAATAATTTGAACATTCACCATACCTCTGGTACTCCACAAATTCTACCAAAATTAGGAAAAATAAAAAAAAAATGTATAGAAATACAGTGCAACAAGTTTCAGAACCATTTGACGTTCCAGTAAGAAAATGTAAAATCACGCACTACAGCCAAAGTTTCTTTACTGCACCACGCAAACCATCAAGCAAATGTAAACATCCTAAAGGCAAACCTTGGCACATTATTTTTATTTTTAAACCTTATAAAAGCACACAACAGAAATAAATGACTCTCTAAAACTTCCGGGTTGTCTCCCTGGCAGCGCTTTCTTTAAAGCCATTAAGCTAGGCATATAGTGCTCAAGTAGTGAATCCACCCGGATCCGAAGGTATATCAAAACCAATTTTAATTAACAATGATTTGTTATTTATTAGTGAGCACAAAGCAACATATATCATGCAACAACGAAGTCTAACTCTCTTCCTATGCATCGGCATGTCATAAAAGAACAATTCATGCACACATAGTAAAGGCCAATGCATAGTATAAACAGTTTCTTGCAATTTTATCGTATTGGAAACACAGAGAGGTGGGGATATAGTTCCTCTCTCATAATAATTGCAGGTAGGAGCAGCAAGCACATGCATATTATATCTATCAAAATCATCATGTGTAGTAGTAAAAGGCAACCCATCAATATAATCCTTAATAAGCACAAACTTCTCCGATATAGTGTAGTCGGGAGAATTCAAAAAGATAATAGGACTATCATGCATGGGTGCAATAGCAACAATTTCATGTTTAACATAAGGAACTATAGCAAGTTCATCTCCATAAGCATAATTCATATTGGCATCTTGGCCACAAGCATAGCAAGCATCATCAAAAAAGGGATATTTCAAAAGAGTCAACGGGATCATAGCAATTATCATAGCATTCATCCTTTGGTAAGCACGAAGGGAAATTAAACAACGTATGATTTGAAGAGTTACTCTCATTAGAAGGTGGGCACGAGTGATCAATCCGCTCTTCCTCCTTTTGTTCTTCGCTCTCCTCCTCATCTTTTTCATCCAATGAGCTCACAGTTTTATCAATTTCTTCTTCCATAGACTCCTGCAAAATATTAGTCTCTTCTTGTACAGCGGAGACTTTCTCAATAAGTGCATCAATATAGGAATTGTATTCATAATTCTCATAGCAATATTACAATATAGCAAAATTTTCAGGCCTATAAATATCATCATCAAAAGCTTCATACTTTTCAAACAAAGATTCAATTTCGGAAGCACCCTTAAAAGCAACCAATTCTTCTATTTGTTCCACATCATAGTAATCATATATACCTCTAGCGTAAGAAGCCAAAGTTTCATTATCATTAACAAAGATTCAATGTGTTTTCGGCGTTCCAGCCGAAAAGCTCTTAGTTTTTATTGTATCCGGTAGAGGAATTGAAGCAAATCCAGCCAAGATCCGAGCTCTGTCACAATTGGATATCCCGAAGGACCTCAAAAAAATACAAAAATTAACCGGATGCGTGGCGGATCTAAGCCGCTTTATCTCCCGCTTAGGAGAAAAGGCCCTACCCCTTTACCGCCTCCTTCGGCGCATCGAACACTTCGAGTGGATTGATGCAGCCACGGCTGGACTCGACGAAATAAAAGCCATCTTGGCAACAAACCCAGTCCTGGCTGCGCCAAACATTGGCGAACCAATGCTATTATACATTGCAGCAACCCATCAGGTCGTAAGCACAGTGCTCGTCATCGAACGAGAAACGGACGGACACAAATTCCCCCTTCAAAAGCCGGTCTACTATGTGTCCACTGTCCTTACTCCATGCAAGTCATGGTACCCGCATTATCAAAAGATTGCGTACGCGGTATTTATGGAATCCCGGAAGCTGTGACACTACTTTCAAGAGTGTTCAATAATAGTAGCCTCGGAAGTGCCACTTAACGATATTATAAACAACCGCAACGCGATGGCCGGATTGCAAAATGGGCCATTGAGCTCCTCCCGTTCGACATAACTTACAAGCCACGGCGAGCTATCAAGTCGCAAGTCTTGGCCGACTTCGTCGCAGAATGGACGGAGGCCGAACTACCTAAAGAGTACGGCACATATTCAAACTGGGTCATGCACTTCGACGGCTCCAAAATGTTGGCCGGTCTAGGGGCTGGCGTCGTTTTGACGTCCCCCACAGGAAACACAGTTCAATACGTACTCCAGATAATGTACACAGACTCCAACAATGCAACCGAATATGAGGCCCTTTTACATGGTCTCCGGATGGCAGTATCCATGGGCATTCAACGCCTAGAGGTGCGCGGGGAGTCGAACCTCGCAATATCCCAAATAAATGGAGACTTTGATGCCAAGGATCCAAAAATGGCAGCTTATCGCAATGCCATCCTAAAAATGTCAGCTCGGTTCGAAGGGCTCGAATTTCACCATATAGCCTGGGAAAATAATCAGGCGGCAGATGTGCTGGCACGCATCGGCGCAAAACGCGATGTAGTCCCCCCCAACATCTTCTTGGAAAGGTTGTTCAAGCTGTCCGTAGTATGGAAAGGGGAACCTGGGAATAACAAATCGGACCCAACCGCACTGCCCGACACCGAACACTCTGACATAATTGGAGGCTCTGCCAATGAAATAACACCTTCAGCCCATGTAATAATGGCCGTCATCGCCCCATGGACAGAACCATTCCTCGCCTACCTTACCAGGCAGGAACTCCCGGAGGACAAAAATGAGGCACACTACATAGTGCAGCGATCTAAAGCCTATAAAGTCCATGAGGGAGAGCTTTATAAGAAAAGCACTACCGGAGTCCTTCAAAGGTGCATCTCCGAAGAGGAAGGGCGGAACCTCCTGGCTGAAATTCATGCCGGACTCGGCAGTCATCACGCTGCAGCTCGGTCCCTTGTAAGCAAGGCCTTCCGTACATGCTTTTATTGGCCGACGGCCCGGGCAAACGCCCATGACTTAGTCCAACGATGGGTCGGTTGCCAGCTTTTTGCAAACCAAAGCCATATGCCACCCACCGCCCTCCAAACTATCCCCATCACTTGGCCCTTCGCGGTCTGGGGGCTTGGCATGGTTGGACCCCTTAAAGGCGGAACCCACAAGAAAAAATACTTACTGGTCATGGTGGATAAGTTCACCAAATGGATAGAAGCCAAGCCTATTAAGACGACCGAATCCGGACCGGTGATAGACTTTATATCCGGGGTTGTACACAATTACGGCGTCCCCCACAGCATCATCACTGATAACGACACGAACTTTACGGCCGATGAGGTAAAACTCTGGTGCAAAAACATGGGCATCAAGCTCGATTATGCTTCCGTCTATCACCCACAAACTAACGGCCAGGTCGAACGTGCAAATGGTCTTATCATGAGCGGCATCAAACCCAGATTAGTGCGGTCCCTTAAGGAATCTAATACGCACTGGGTCGAGGAGCTCGACTCTGCACTCTGGGGGCTGTGGACCACGCCGAATCGCACCACCGGATACACACCATTCTTCATGGTGTACGGCGCAGAGGCAGTTTTGCCCTGCGACATAATTCATGACTCACCTCGAGTGCGCATGTACGAAGAAAGAGAAGCCGAGCTCGATCGGCAAGACAGCTTGGACGCCTTGGAGGAAGAGCGTGACGTGGCAAAAGCCCATTCCACATTCTATCAACAGCAGGCTCGAGGATACCAAAGCAGAGAAGTACGGGCCAAAAATTACAACGCTGGCGAATTAGTTCTACGCCTGCTGGACAAGAAAAAGGACAAACTCAAGCCCAAGTGGGAAGGTCCCTTCATAATTGACCAAGTCCTGACTGGTGGAGCGTACCGCCTGCGAGATGCATCGGATAACCGACTCGAGCCGAACCCATGGAACGCAGCCCGTCTCCGAAGATTCTATCCCTAGCGTCGGACTCTGTGTTCGTCTCCTTCCTCTATCCATTTTTTACATACTTTCTATCTTACATTTCTCTCCTTCTCCCCTCTCTCTCTTATAGCCTTTAAAGTCTCATAAAGTGGCATGCTATCCGCGCTCATTAAACCCGGGGGCTTATTTAAACAGAAGCTTATTTATATGGGCTTCATGCCCAACACATGTGTCACACTTCCGCATGTACCTTTTATTCACCATTATATGCATCGATATGACTTGAGTTCTGGCCAAGCTGGGTTGCCTGGCTCCTGTGCTTACCCCTACGTTCCCGATTGTTCGGCTAGGTGGTAAAGGGAGCACCTCTGCGATTGTTACTACTGGGTCAGCCGGATGTGTACCTCAGACTGGGTGAAGCCAAAAGCTAGTGTTCTTAAGGGAATATTCGGTCGGTGAACTAAAAGATGATCTTTTTTTCACTTATTTATCTATACACCCCCAGATGTTTTTCCCACGTCTCTTTTCGCAGAATGGACATGCACTTTAGGGCATGCCTCCCAGGGAAAGGTACCCCTAACGGAACTATTCTCCCTGGAAGATGTTTCTTACTAACCATGTAATATAACATAACTAGTTGGGCACTTGTCTGTTCAAGCACTAATGACCCCTACGCCTGGTCTCCATGCATACCCCGGTTCTTATATAACCGCGAGGGTATTCGGACACACTCCGGACCGTCAGGTCCCAAGGTTGAAGCGAAAAGGTCGGCCATGACAAACGATCTACAATCCGGCTAGAAGGCATTACACATGTCAATTATAATTACATAGTCAATCTAACTGATTGTATTCCCCTTCAATACCATCTAACAGGCTGTCTAGTTTACAGTCCTGTTGGGAATACTTTGTGGCCAATTCTACTTGGCCGTATACTAAGATCACATGGATCTCCTTCCCATCAGGCCCCATGGGTCCGACCTCGGCCATGTGGTTTGGGTCAGCCTTCGTGTACCGCGTCTTCACCATGGCCCAGGCCTCCCTGCCGCCTTGACGGCAGGCCGACATCTTCCACAATCGGAAGCGCCGCCGCGCTACCTTCGGCTTCTCTACAAGCTCTCCAAGGACTTAGGGCATGGAGACGGATGGCCACAAGGCCTGTGCGACGCTTTGCATCACCTGCCGAACTCGCTCGTGCAGTTGTGAGAGCTCGGGAAGAAGGTCACCCGTAGAACCAGGCATTTCCTCTGCAGGACGACCTGTTAGCATACCTACAGACATTACTCTGTTAGTCGACTTCCTCGCCGAACTCTTTTTTCAAAGTTCGTTTAAGCACTTACTATATACACCGCGTCGAAGTCGCTGATTCTCCTTGACGGAGTCCAACAGCTGGGTACGAACATCCTTTAGTTCAACGCCCAGCTTGGTGTTGGCATCTTGGAGATCGTTCTTCTCCCGCCTCACCTTTGTCAGCATGCTCTCACCAGCCTTCAGCTGGCGTTGGAGTTGTTGCTCTTCCGGATTTAATCCGGCGCCATCTGCAATTTCATTTGTCAGATTTGCACCCACGCCGCACTTCGCAAAATACTCATCTTTCGAAGCGTATATTACCAGAGGGGGTCTCCTTGGGCTCCCCTGCCGCGGCTAGTGCAGCCTCAAGTTGGGCTTTGCACTCTTCTAGCTCCTGGGACAGTAGGGTATTCTTTTCTGTAAGAACCTGCATAACAAATGACCCTTAAATCAGTTATTCTAACTGTTTCAAGTCTCGGGGGCTACTGGTATATATATAATTACCAAATTTTTCTTACCCGTATGTACTTTACATATTGCTCCGTGGCTCTGGCTAGACCATTTTGAGCGGCACTGAGGTACGCATCTCCTGAATTGAAGGCATCCAATGCCTCTTGGGAGAAACAAGCATCGCATAGAACTGTCCGGCGGCGCCTGTGGTTCATGGCACACTCCACCTAGGAATTGGTGGCAGACAGCCTGTCCGCATCCTCTGTCGGAGGAGCGTCTGGTGCACGCCTTGTGTTCGCCTTCGCTTCCGGACCAGGCTTTGGAGCCTGGCTGGTGGAGGCGTGATTGGAAACCTCTCCGGATATAGTCCGGCGAGGTCTCTTCGTCCTGAAGAGAGCACGAGCGTTAATATGCCTCGAAGGAATAACACCTGGGAATAAGATGGCGCGCTATACCTTTGCGTCGGCGCCTCAGTCCGGACCGCACTTCTTTTCAGCCCGCGGGGCCTTGCCGCCCCTCGTTGGCTAGTCCCGCAGGCTCGGCCTCTCGTCTCAAGGACCTCCCCTGCAAAACACGGTTGTCATACGGCAATCGAAAACACATGAGGATAGATCCCTTTTCAAAGTGTTGGGACTTCGGTCTCAGTTACCTGTGAGGCTGGGAGTAGCCCTGGGTAATCGGCCGTAATGGCAACCAAGGCGTTGTCCTTGCTCAATTGATGAAACACCCCATCAATCAGCTCCACAGATAAGTCCGGATCCTCTTGAGAGGCCATGTCAAGGGACCGTCCCGGATCCTCGGGTTGTGGAGGAGGGCTGTTTATTTCTTTAACAGCCTGGCGCAGTTCCTGCATTGAAGTCGTTAGACTGAATATTTAACGATGGGAATATAAAACAGATGGGCAAGTAAAAGTGTCCACTTACCCAACTTGGGGGATTGTACATAGAAAATCCACCCTACGGGTTGACGTGGAGAAATTCCTCCTCTTCTCCCTTGTACAAAGTGGACAAGGTCTTTATTAGAGCAGCAACTGAATCTGGCCCCTTACGGCCATGGAGGGTGGCGTCGTCCTCCCCGTTGAAGTCCCACATGGGGCGGCCTCTATGCTGAAGCGGTTGCACTCCTCGCATGATGCATGCGGCCATGACCCCGGTCATGGTCAGTCCAGAATGAGCTAACAATCTTATCCGGCCCATCAGGTCAAGAACGTCCCTGTCACCTTCCCTCTGAGGGCTCCGTGGACGCTAGCTTAGGCACTACTTTAGGGGAGCACTGTCGAACTCAGGGAGGCTGATCCGGACAGGATCCGGCAGCGGGAGGTCCTCTATCTAAAACCATTTCAAAGGCCAGTCCTCGGACGCCTTCTTTGGGGTTCCGGATAGATACCCAGTCCCGGCGATGCGCCATACTTCGGCTCCGCCCACTTGATATATTGACCCCTTCTTAGAACGGGGCATGAGGCAGAATGGCCTTTTCCACAGCGCGAAACGAGCCTCGCAGCCCAAAAACAGCTCGCAAAGGGCTACGAAGCCCGCGATATGTAATATGGTGGCAGGCGTGAGGTTGTGCAGCTGGAGGCCATAGAACTCCAGGAGGCCCCGGAGAAACAGATGAATTGGAAATCCAAGCCCTCTTATTAAGTAAGGGACAAGGCATACCCGCTCTCCTTTGGAGGGATTGGGGGCGCTCTCCGCTTGCTCTCCGCCATTATAGGTGGCAAGTCCGGCTCGAACCGGGACCATATAGGCCGGGGGGAGAAATCCCTTGGTCTGGAGCGTCACTAGCTCGCTGTGCGGGATGGAGCACCTCTTCCAATCTCCAGGCTGAGGGCTGGAAGGGTGAGAGGTGGAGCTGCGGCGACCGGCCATGATAGAATGGACCTCTGTCGGATACGCTCTGATGAATACCTGCGGAGGGGAGAAGGTGTGGTTTGGATCTAATTCCTCTTCCCCTTAAATAGGCAGCTCATTCACGCGGCTAGGGGTGTAAATATAAAAAAACACCCTGAATTTTCATATTCGTTTGACACGTGGAAGACGGCCATTATTGGGCATAGAAGCCAAGGAGCACTACATTTACAAGAAACCGGGCACTATTCAACAGGTACATGAAATTTGGGGAGAACCCGCCTTGCAATGCCGAAGACAATTTGCGCGCTGGACTCGTCGTCATTGAAGCCTAGTTCAGGGGCTACTAAGGGAGTCCTGGATTAGGGGGTGTCCGGATAGCCGGACTATACCTTCGACCGAACTCCTGGACTATGAAGATACAAGATTGAAGACTTCGTCCCGTGTCCGGAAGGGACTTTCCTTGGCGTGGAAGGCAAGCTTGGCGATACTGATATGTAGATCTCCTACCGTTTTAACCGACTCTGTGTAACCCTAGCCCTCTCTTGTGTCTATATAAACCGGAGGGTTTTAGTCCGTAGGGAACAACAATCATACCATAGGCTAGCTTCTAGGGTTTAGCCTCTCTGATCTCGTGGTAGATCTACTCTTGTACTACCCATATCATCAATATTAATCAAGCAGGACATAGGGTTTTACCTCCATCGAGAGGGCCCGAACCTAGGTAAAACATCGTGTCCCCTGCCTCCTGTTACCATCCGGCCTAGACGCACAGTTCGGGACCCCCTACCCGAGATCCGCCGGTTTTGACACCGACAGTGAGATACTGGTCGCTGTTCGAGAGGTCTCAAGTCCTTAAAGACTTTTCCGCTTCGGGCGAGGAGTCGGCCTTGTCCGGCTTAGGCGTGTATAGCGCCCCAAATTCGGCCTTCCGAATACCAGGGGCTTCGCCAAAATTTAAAATTGTAGACTTCTATGGCTAAGTGAGAGTGATAAAAGCATTAGTCCGATTGCCTGGTTCGTTGCGCTGAACACCTCCCTTGAAGGACCCAAAATTTGGGTAAATAGTGCTCAGATTTATGCCGAACACCCCAGTACTAGCTACATGGGGGCAGAAGCCGACGACTGGCCAACTCTCATATTTTATAAACGACCGCATAGAAGGTAATATTTTAAATTAAAAAAGCGTCGCATGGCGCAAATGAACTCGTTTCATATTACAGGATCACATGAGCATGTTCATTAAAAAATTACATCCTTGGCACACTCATCCGCCACAAGGCGGGAACCCTTCAGGACACTCTCATAGTACATCTCGGGGCATCGATGCTCCTTGCCCTCTGGCGGCCCCTCCTTCACACTACAAAAAAGACACATCCGTGACATTTTGGGCCGAACGAAAAAACTTTCTGTCATACAGTATGACACTTCTATGATGATAATTGTGACAAAACCCGGTATCATCATAGATGTGGTGGGCTCCTACTTCTATGACAAAAAATCATGACAGAAAATGGGCTTTTCCTCCTGGACGGGCCGGAGACGCAGCTGCATGACATTCTTTGGGTCGTCCATGACGGAAAAAACCGTGGTAGAAGCGAGGGCGAGGAAAATTTCGGGGAGTTCCCGGTTACGGTGGGAGGTCGGGGGCCGAGCGATGCGCGTTTCCCTCGTACACGTACGCGCATGTGTGCGAGGCATTGCACTACTAGGAAAAGGCCTACTAATGGCGCACCAGTTTTGCCTACTAATGGCGAATCACTGGTGCGCCATTAGTATCATGCCACTAGTATTTATTACTAATGGCGCACCACTAGTGCGCCATTAGTATCTGGTATACTAATGGCGCACCACCTAGTGCGCCATTAGTATATAACACCATGCGCCACTAGTATGCCTCCTGGGGGCCATATTTAACCATGTGCTTTGGCACACTAATGGCGCACTGCGGATGGATGCGCCATTAGTATACTTGGCATACTAATGGCGCACTGTTTGGTGATGCGCCATTAGTATACTTTGGCATACTAATGGCGCACTCTGTAGTGATGCGCCATTATTATGAATATTAGGTTTCTTTTACTTTTCTGATTTTTGCACAGGTTACAAAATATATTATTTGACAGAATATAGACAGTAGCACACAGCAACAGCAGATTCATCGAATACAATAGAAGATTAGTCTCCGAATACAATTCATCGTATTAGTCTCCGAATTCAAAAGACCGAACAAAGATAAAACATTACAAGTCTCGAGACCGCGAGTATCGAGTTTGTCTTCACATTACAAGTCGATATCGATCATCTAAACTACCATCACATAGAAGAGAGCTGCGGTCATCACGATGAGCATCATCGCGATGAAACTGGTCTTCATCCGGTTCATCCAACGCTCCCTCCTCTCTCCCGCTAGATAGTGGGCGTATCTAGATTCCGCCTCCGCCCTAGTGGTGTACCCTTTGTAACTGTTACTGCTGAAACGGTGAACCTGTCTCCGACAGTCCTCCCAGTCGTCGTAGACATCGGGAACCTTACCCTTGTACATGACATACGACGACATCTGTATGCACAAGCCAAACAACAGACAATACATACATAAGCAATATATAAGTATGCAACAAAAGGATCGGAAGAGAAAAGCAAGACATGACATTAATAGCACGATTCATGGTCCTACTAATAAATAGCATCGATTACATCTAAGTTGAACGACTGTCCAAACCAAACAGGCATACAAGTTCATTAAAGTTTAATTACAACATGAGCCAATCAATGTTTTAGAACTAAACATAGAATCACTACTGTCGACTCGACTCATGGGACCGGAGCGTGGATGAAGCTGCCGTCTGTCGTGATGGTCATGAAATCGCGGGCGTTGTCAGCCTGCATTTGTAGCGTTCCGTCTATCTCCCTGTTGGACGGTTGATATCTGAGGTAGAACTGCCCCGAGGTATGAAGGACATCTTGATGGATGATGTCCGCAAACTCCGACTGGATGCGAAAGAATTCTTGTCTGATGTCCGTGTCCTGGATTGTCGACAAGCTCGCGGCCCAATCTTTGAGATTATTTGGTAGCAGAAGGTGATGATGGTCCCTTACAATCGCCCGCATGTGATGGAGGGCGTAGTAGGCATCCTTCTGACCGCCATGCGGCTGCTTGACGCAGCAGAACGTCGTATTGTGGGCGAACATGTGCTTGCCGTACTTACGAACTGCCCTGGTGAAGGTGCCTCCAGATTTGGCGTAGCCGGCAAGAACATCATCAAGAACTTTCTTGAAATTTGTGTAGTCTATCTTGGATTTACGGTTTAGGTCAAAATACGTAGCCATGGAATATTTCGGGCTTAAGAGGATGAGTGTGCAATGTGTGTCACTGCACAGAACACGGAATGTTAGAAAAAAAGAACGATCAAAATCTAAGAAATCATATGTTACGGGGCGGTTAAGGGATGACTTACTTGGGAAAGTAAGCCACAAGGAAGTTATCCTTATCTGGGTTTGCCATAATGACGTCTTCGAGGTGTGAACTCGCGACTTGGCGGTCCCCAGCGCTGCTCAAGAGCTTGGCACGCATGTAGAAGGGGTCGACGATCACGATGTCCGGGGTCTTGTCTCTAATGATCCGCATCTCCATACTCAGCGAAAACAGCCGAACGAAGGTGTAGTGCAGCGGATGAAGGTTAAACATGGCAAAGATGTCATCAAACCGCAGGACGATCGTACCCACGATGTCGCCATCCACAAAGCCCTTGCCCTCTGGCACCTTGGCCACGAAAGCCGTGTATGCCACATCATTCTCTCTTAGACGCCGCTTCTCCAAAGAAAGAACACTGTCGTGCAAACTCCGCATAGCACCGGTTGCAGCATTGAGCATATTTGTCGGTAGCATCGCCCTGCCCGCCACATGCACCTTCCTCGAGATATCCTTAGGTGAAGGTGGCCCGTCCTGAGCACGGATCGTACTCGGTGCCGGCTAGCTCGCACCGGCGCCCTTTTTACTCTGCCATTTCCGTCCCTTCTTCTTGATCTGCTATAATGGGACCGAGTTCTTCTCACAGACCGCCTTCTTGAGCGTGTTGGGGCTGATAATATTTGGCACCTCAGCTATCTGAGGCTCGGTGAAGGCGGCAGTTGGAGGCGTCTCCTGAGAACTGAACGCCAGACGACGCCTGTTGCAACTGGGTTTCTCCGCCGTACCAGCTAGATCGCGGTCATCTTGGTTGGGTTCTTGAGAAGGAGGCCCGCAGAACTCGTCACCGTACCCATGTTCGGCAAAGTACTTATCGACGTTGGTAAATGTACCGTTGTCGTTGTCGTCGTCGTCCGGATCTTGTGCCATACGCATGTCCGGATCCTATGCCATAGGGATGTCCGGTAGCGTTGTGGCATTCTTGCCATGGCTTGGCGCCGGCACGATTGGCGGTCTTGTCTGTGGGGTGGTGTCCCCCGCCCCCAAATGAATCTGGCTCTTCGGCCAAAGCAGGGGCCAACTTACGCAGGCGCTGAGGGTCATCTTATCTTCTTCGTCGGCCCCAGCGGGTCGAATCGGAGGTAAAAGCTTGTCGCAGCCTGGCAGCACATTGTGGGTGGCATCGGATTACCGTGGAACACGAGGTTGCCCGGTTGAACGATTCTGCCCTTGGCGACATTGACCAACTTGCCGCCCACGAAGTGCAGGAGAGTGCAAGGAACGTCAGTGGTGCCCTGTGAAAACATGTAGGGCGTCGGGGATGCCCAGTCAAAGGCAAGGAGATGAAGTCCTCGGCCGAGAGGCTTAGTTACCGTGATGCCGTCGAGCTCGGCTAATGTCGAGGCACCGCCAACGCCGGGCGTGCAACTGACGGAGTGGCCGCTTGCTGGTGAGGTGCCGGCCAGCGTACACCCGGGTGCATTAAGCTCCAATGCCAGCGTCGGAGACACCAATACTGCCCCCGCCGGAGACACCAATGGCGCCGCCGGAGACACTAATGACGCCGCCTCCATGTTGTGCGAGTTGCTGGCCGTGAAGCTGGGAATCGGGGGCGGACCCTGTTGGCCACCCGCAATCAAGGTAGGCATAATGCCGGCGAGCGTCGATCCCTGTTGTTGTTGCACTTGCTCTTGGACCATCTTCGGAATCTGCGCCACTTGCGCCTTGAGTGCTTCAACCTCGCGCGACTGGCTTTCTGAGCTGGTGTTTTTCTCCCTTCGCCCACCAGCGGTATAGTATGACGACCATTTTGTGGACAAGCCTTTGCCGGCCACACGACCAGCTGACGTTGGCTTACTGAGCTTATCCTTGTTTTTCATTACGTTCAACGCCCTATTCAAAGGGGTGTCGGAAGGGGAGCTCTGAGACGACCCCGCGCTACTGCTTTATTTGTCCTGTGGAAGGAACATGAACCATTTAGAAATATTGGGGATTAATTAGAATGCAACCATATGGAGCTAATTACGCGGGGGTGTATTCCTTACCAGAACAAGCTCAAGCGCCTTGGTCTTCGGATCCGTGGTAAGCTCCTTTGTTACCGGGTCCTCCTTGTACCGGGCCCTGAGAAAGTTCCTGGTCTGCTTGTCACGGTATTTCTCGAAGCGGGGCGGTAGGCCTTGCTCGACACGCTCCGCGTCCTCCTTGTCCCATATAGGCTCCGCCACTCTGTAACCGCCGGGACTGAGTTGGTGGACTCCTATGTTCAACTGCTGCATTTCTTTCCCCCACTGACTTGATTTGGAGGTTGCGGGGCTCTTGCACTTGATCTTGAACTCCTTGTAGTCATCTTCGCTAATCAAAGGATATTTCACCTTGATCTTCTCATAACTATCACATTTGTCAATCATTGCCTTCATCGTGCTTTTCCAAGTAGACAGGGCCGTGCTCATCCTCGTGAGGGCGGCACCGTTCACTATATTCCCCGAGAGGCATGTGTTTGCGAACTCAGCGGGGAACTTGTATCGTTCGTGCAGCTTCGTGAAGAGGAGGCTGCGCAAATTCCCTCGGTCCTTATGCCTTAGGTTCTCGGTGTTGATCGAGGCGGTGCTCCAGAGAATGCACCCGAGCTGAACCGAGTACCCCTTGACTACGTGTTTGGGCGCCGTCGGATGCCCGTCGGAGTTCACTTCAGTAAATTCCTCCCTGGCGGTACCGAGCACGTTCGGGCGCCGGTCCTTCCATTGCCTCTTCGGTTGGCTGCCATCTATGCGTGCGCCGCCATCATCAGTGGTGGCATCCGCGGCGCCATCATCAGTGGTGTCATCCCCAATGCCACTAGGGGTTGTGTAGTCAGGATCGGTGTCTTCCGCGGCGTCCTCATAGCGGTGAGGTTCTTCCTCCAATTTCTGGGACAGCTCCCAGAATTGCTTGCCGTCCGAACCGCCGGCCTCATCGTTGTGGGCCATGTTTCGCTCTAAATAGGAAAAAAGTTTGGTCAAAAAGTTGGTTATTGTCAAGGAACAAGATCATGGTCTCATCATTTAGGGTTTGTCAACACCGAGGCATCCTAAAAGTTAAGCTTTTATCTTTTAGGGTTTGTCGGCGCCGAGGTACCCTAAAAGCCTAAGCGTACATCATTTAGGTTCTCATCGACACCGAGGCACCCTATAGAAGCCAAGTTAAGTTTTCATCATTTAGGGTTTATCGATGCCGAGGCACCCTAGATTGGGCCTAATCACTTGGCACTAATCACTTGGCTCATTTGCCACCTATGTTGGGTTTATCATCTAGGGTTTATCGATGCTAAGGAGAATTCTAAGTTGGGCCTAATCACCCCGGCCCATGCATTAGTCGCAAGTACCCCATATGACCTATTTTTAGCAAAGTCATGCTAAAATTCACGGAAAATTTCAGCATGACCTTTGCTGAAAATAGGACATATGGAGTACCCGAATTTGCCGGAACGGAAGTTAATCGACATTCCGGCAAACTCAAGGGCCTCTCGAGGTACCTGCAAATTCATCACGACACAATGGTCAGAGACAAAACCCAGCAAACTAGCAAGATGATCATCATCTTTGCAAGTCATTACTTGTCTAATTCAGAAGAAGGAACAATTTATTTGTCACATAGTTGGCCCATACAAAAGAAGCAACACCCTGCACTAGCCTAAAAACAAGTGAAGTTTCACCCATATAAGAACAATTTTTTGACAGTAGCTCCTAACTGTACCACAAAGAATACCATAAAAATCCAGGATCAATTTTTCTAGAGAAAAGCATCATTATAAGGGGGGTTTCTTACTCTACCAAATCTACTAGGGGGCAAAGTAGAACTAATATTCTTTTGCTGACCTCTAGTACAAGGTATAGAAGAGGAGGTAAATATAGTAGACATGTAATTGCAGTGTATTAACAGTATAATTTCAATAGATTTATAGTGCAAATTTATAGTAGAATTACAAATACAGTGTGAGCCAGAACCATACTCCAAATCTACTGAAAGACACATTAACTAAGCAAAAAAAAGGCAAACCAGCAAACACACACACACACACATCCAAAGAGATTTGGTTCTTCATATATATGACTAAATTAATAGATGAGTTCAAAGGGGGAGGTTTGGCTAAAACACTACCTGCACTCCACTTAATAGATGAGTACAGTCTGACCTCATGCACTATGCATGAACATTTACAGTAATGATTTTTGACACTGACAACGCAAATATGAAGTGAACATGTAGTACAAGAGCATAAGTTCTGAACATACTAGGTTCACAAATTTACCAGTGTTATGATCAGCACAATGATCATAAACAAAACATAGCCATTACAAGCTTTGCATCTTATCATACAGTAAGTAGAAACACAAAAGGCATGAAGATCTTCCCCCCATTCCCCATGTAGAAAAGGATCTAGCTCCCCCTACACATGTATGGATCAATCAGTTCAGTTCTAATGTTACTAGACTTCTGTACCTAGCTCGGTATTTTTCAGAACTAAATTTCAGAGTACTCTAAATGCTGTGTGCCCTAGTATTTCTGTGTTCCCTGGCATTTCTATAATATTCAGTAGCATGACAATTTTAACATGTTGAGAAAAATTCAGTAACATCTAGGGTTAATCATGTATTGAACAGTCAAAATTATGTTATGGTACAGTAACTCAACATCTGCTGCCGTCACTAAATGTTATGGTTTTACCGCAAAGTTTTTCATTTGAAAACTTCACTATAGTAATCTATTGTACCCTGGAAATCTAGGGATGTTCTGTAAACAGGGCTACGGATACCCATGATGGGCATGCTAATGATAATTAGTACTCCGTATTACAGTACTAGTAGATGATCCGAAGATTCTGATATGGAAAATGGCGACAGTATCATGCTATATCCACTCAGACAATCCCCATCACGAACCCATTTCACTCACTTTTGCAAAGCATCAGGGCACCAAAGTGTCCATAGGGAGCAACAACTCTACCCCGGTTTCAGCTAAAGACAAGGCGAGCACGGCTAATCCAGCTACAATACACGAAGCTACAGAGAGTAGCTACCCAATGATGCCCACGTTCATGAGTGCCATGCCGATCTTGATGACAAGGTAAAGAAAGGCCATGGAAACCAAATCCCCAAAAAATGTTTGCCCTCAATCAAGGCATGATCAATCCTTCCTAACCATCATTGTCAATCTAGCTACTAGCTCTAGGTGGCCCTAGGGTTTGGAGCGGAGGGGGTGGAGGAGAAGGGAGGAATCACCTGGGGGAGGGGATGGAGGAATGGAGGAAGACGTCGGGGGTGCGGGCGCGGGCGGAGGGGCTTGGGCGGGAGGACGTCGAGTGTGCGGG
>NC_041388.1:38998314-38998920 GCF_002162155.2 Triticum dicoccoides
GCGGGGGTGGCAACGCGGGGGAGCTGCGATGGTGGGGGGCGCGAGGGCGGCGGCGCGGGGGAGCTGCGATGGTGGGGGACGCGGGGGAGCTGCGGTGGTGGGGGCGCGGGGGCGGTGGGGGTGGAGTCCGGCGAGGGTCGGGGCGGCGGCATCGGGGCAGCGCGCGGGTGGATCTGGCAAGGGAGAGGGATGAAGGGGATCTGGCGAGAGGGAGAGGGAGGAATTAGCTAGGGGGGAAGCGTACTAATGGCGCACCCGCGGTCGGTGCACCATTAGTAATTTTTTTTACATAGCAATGGCGCACTAGGCAGAGGTGCGCCATTAGTAATCTTTTTTTTTTATAAATAGCAATGGCGCACCAGGCAGAGGTGCGCCATTAGTAATCTTTTTTATAAATAGCAATGGCGCACCAGCTAGAGGTGCGCCATAAGTAATTTATTTTTATTTTTTGTTGCATGTAATAATTTTTTAGAAAATGAATATGAATATGAAACAGTAATATTTTTTATAAAAACAGTAATAATTTTTGTTTAACAACAATTGTAGTCTACATTTTTTTATTATTATTTTTTAAAAATGAATATGAATATGAAACGGGGGGTGCTC
>NC_041388.1:38999102-39003861 GCF_002162155.2 Triticum dicoccoides
GAGATGGAGGGGGATAGCGATCGAGATGGAGGGGGATCGAGATCGAGTGTCCTCATGAATATTCAATATTTTATCATATTGAATATGAAAAAATATCATCAAATTTGAAAAAATATTCATGAATTCAAAAAGTGCCCATGAAATTTAAAAATATTCATGATATCAAAAAGTGCCCATGAAATACAACCGAGAAATGAAGACTACGATTTAAATACAATCGATCTTAGCTAGCTATCTGTTCATAATCTTCTTGCCCTTCTTTTTCGCAAATGGAGTTCTTCTGTGGAACAGACGTCCTTTAGGTAGGCTGGTCCTGCTTCTTCTTGTGGTGTATGCTGCTACTACTTCATCATCGTCATCATGTTCGATCTTCGGGTCGCCGTACTTGTCGAAGTCTTGCTCATTGGCTACTCCATCCATTCCGATGATCTTCCTTTTGCCTCTCCTCACGACAACACGACTGGGCTTTGACGGGTCGGTAATGAAGAAGCATTGGTCCACTTGGGAAGCCAGTACCCATGGCTCATTTTTCGCGGTGACGTTTGCGCCCGCGGTCTTGGATTTGGCTTCGGGTATAACCATGGTGGTGAAATACCGGTCATCTTTTAGGACGCTCTTGGCCCATCTGACACGGAACATCGGTACCTTCTCTCCAGCGTAGCTCAGCTCCCAGATCTCCTCAATCCTTCGGTAGTATTTGTCCTTGTCGTTAGCGGTGTAGGATTCCATCGTTACCCCAGAGTTCTGATAACCATCGCTCTTCATGTCCTTGTCCTCGGTGTAGAATGTGTAGCCCTTGATATCGTACGCCTCATAGGTCATCAGGTTGTGCTCGGCGCCCTGTGACAAGGCGAATATGAGTTATTCTTCCGCGGAAGAATCCTCATGTAAAGTGTATGGCAGAAGCTTCTGCTTGAACCAACGCGTGAAACATGAGTTCTGCTCTTTGATTATATCTCCGTCCATCCTCTGTTGGCCTTGGTCATTGTACGTCTTATCAATAAAGGGTTTGTGCTCTACCACCCAAGGATCGACAACGTCTATGTGTTGTAGCGCGACTAGGTTTGCTCTTTCAAAGTCGGCGAGTCGACCCTCGAAGTCGACATGCATTTCGCGGCGACCCTCACGGTGACCCCATCTAGCGAGCCTGCCGAGGTGCCTGTTGACGGGCAGACCAACGGGGTTCTCGATGCCTAGATAATTCGTGCAGTAGGAGATGCACTCTTCGGTCAGAAAGCCCTGGCTATACTTCCCTCTAGACGTGAAATGTTGCGAACGTATCCTTTGATGACACCATTCATCCTTTCGAACAGCATCATGCTATGCAGGAACGTCGGCCCGAGTTTGATGATATCCTCCATGATATGGACCAGCAGATGCACCATAACATCGAAGAATGCGAGCGGGAAGTACATCTCAAGCTCGCATAGTATCACCACGATCTCTTCTTGTAGCCTTCTGAGTTGCCTCACGCCAACCGACTTCCGACTTCCTGCTTATCTTCCCCGCGTAACCGTAAGGAAGTTTTACTCCTACGAGGCAGGTTAAAAACTGCTCGATCTCCTCCTGACTTTGAGTGAAGCACGCTGGAGGGTAGTCATTTCCGGTGTTCTTGGCCTTTTTGCCTTTGCGACGACTTTCTGTGTCCTGCATCGCCTCATCATCATCATCATCATTAGCGTGAAGCTCCTACCTGATGCCCATCTTTGGTCCTCTCTGGCATGTTGAGCAGGGTACCAAGCAGACTCTCGCACACGTTCTTCGTGATATGCATGGCATAAAGGCTGTGAGGCACAGGGTGGATCTTCCAGTACGGCAAGTCCCAGAAAACAGACCTCGTTTTCCATACCTTCAGCAGCGGCTCTGGTGCCTTTCGCTTCTTTCCCGGCTTTGGCGCCTTTTGCTTCTTTCCCGGTAGTGGGCAATCTTTCCAATTTTTCAACAACCCGTCTATTTCCTCGCTGCTCCTCGTACGCGGGCGTCTTCGGAGTTCGGTTTCACCATCGAACAGATCCTTGCGTTTCCTCCACGGGTCATCGTCGCAAAGCCACCTTCGATGTCTCATGAACACGGTTTTCGAAGACCCGCGATCTCTATCTAGCCGGCGATACGTTGTGTCATCCATGCACCTGACGCATCCAGAAAATCCGTGGACCACCTGCCCCGCGAGATATCCGTAACCGAGATAGTCATGCACCGTCGTGAGCAGTGCGGCTCTCATAGGGAAATATTCTTTCTCTGCAGCGTCCCACGTATTGGCTGGCGTTTTCCATAGCGTGTCTAGCTCCTCTTTCAGCAGCCCCAGATACAGACTGATGTCGTTCCCTGGTTGTTTCGGCCCTTCAATTACCATACTCATGTGAATGTACTTCCTCTTCATGCACAACCAGGGGGAAGATTGTACATCCACACAACCACAGGCCAGGTGCTATGTGTGCTTCTATGGCTGCCAAACGGATTGACTCCATCGGTGCTCGCGCCCAGCACGATGTTCCTTGGATCCTTCCCAAATTCTGGGTGTTCGAAGTTCAACGCTTGCCACTGGCTCCCATCCTTAGGGTGCAGCATCTTGTCTTTTTTATTTATCTCCGGATCATTTGTGTCATCTTCTCGCTTCTTATCCTCCCTATCCGCGTGCCAACGTAGGAGCTTTGCTACCTTAGGGTCCGCGAAATACCGCTGCAAACGAGGAGTGATCGGAAAGTACCACACCACTTTTCGAGGAGCTTTCTTCCTCTTCTTGTATCGAGTGGCGCTGCACACCGAACATATGGTAGACTTCGCGTGCTCGCCCCGATAAATGATGCAATTGTTCATGCACACATGGTATTTCATGTGCGGTAAATCTAGAGGACACGCGACTTTCTTCGCCTCCTCGAAACTGGTCGGGCACTTGTTCCCCTTGGGAAGACATTCGTGCCAGAATGACATGTTCTCGTCGAAGCATGCGTCGGTCATTTTGTGTTTTACCTTCATCTCCAAAGCCATGAGCGTTACTTTCAGGAGGGTATCCTCGGGTCTGCATCCTTCATACAATGGAGTAACCACATCTATCTCCAGTTGATCCAGCTTGACTTTCTCTCGGGCGGCAGTTCTTGCGTTATCCGTCTGCTTGAGAAGTAGCTCTTGAATATGAGGGTCCTGCACCCAGCCCATCGATGGTCCATCGTCGTCTGCTCCTCCAGCATCTGATCTTCATGATCATGCCCTTCGTCTGCTCCGGCATCTTCCTCATCATCATGTCCGGCATCTTCTACATGATGACTGTGTACAGCATCACCGTCGTGATCATGTCCTGGAGATTCTTCGTCTTCTCGACCGCCCGATCCGCGGTGGTTGTCTTGCTACCCTTCCTCATTTCTTGCCCGGCCCCCATGGATGACTTCATATTCATCTTCATCACCTTGCCACCGATAGCCATCCATGAAACCACGCAAGAGCAGGTGGTCCCGCACCTGCCCGGAATCCGTGTCCGCAATAAGGCTCTTCAGCTTGCATCTTCGACACGGACATCTTATCTCCATCTTGTTCTTTTGAAGCATCTCGGCCTTCGCAGAGCTCAAAAACCTGTTCACGATGCCTTCGGTCATCGTGCGGACCATGGTCGCCTGCGGGGTAGAGCAAAACGATATTTTAGAACCAAGAAAAAATTTGGCATGACTTTCCCTAAAAATAGGACCAAAAAGAATGCATAGTGCCAAAATTCTCGCCAAATCGGAAATGAATCAACATTCCAACAAAATATTGGCAACTATCGCATTTCAAATACCGGTACCTGCAAACACAAACATATATGCAACACCACAAACATATGCAATACCACAAACATACATAGATCTAGCTAGGCCACAAAAAGTGCATGTGCACGTTGTTGGAGCGAGCTAGGGAGAAAAAAAGTAGATCTACAACATGAAGATAGCTTTCCCCTTACTTACCTATCAAAAAAAGGTAATTTCAACACTTAATTTTTATGAATCTATGGTGCAAATGAGGTGAGGAGGAGGAGGCAGCCGACAAGCTTAGAGAAGGAGGTGGGGGGAATGAAGTGCGGAAAGTGAGTGTGTAGGTGTGGCTGTCCAAAAATATCTAGCTGGTCCCAGGTTACTAATGGCGCACCACACAGCCATGCGCCATTAGTAACCCAACATACTAATGGCGCACCACACAGACATGCGCCATTAGTAGTTTTGCAAAAAAGTAAAAAAAAATATACTAATGGTGCACCGTGGCACAGTGCGCCATTACTAGTTTAAACTAGTAATGGCGCACTATGCAACGGTGCGCCATTAGTAGTTTTGCAAAAAAGTAAAAAAATACAGTAGTGGCGCACTCTATGGCTGGTGCGCCATTTGTAGTTCTAACTACTAATGGCGCACTCTGCCCGGATGCGCCATTAGTATGTTTGAAAAAATGAAAAAAACATTTTGTTACCAATGGCGCACCATGTGCCTCGTGCGCCATTAGTGTCTTCCACACTAATGGCGCACCAGCACATGGTGCGCCACTACTACATAGTAGTGGCGCACCACATGACAGGTGCGCCATTAGTGTCCATTCCATCTATAGCCCTTTTCCTAGTAGTGTTGGCTCTAACTGAACCCGAGCGAGGCATTGGGCTCTAACTGAACCCGAGGGATTGCACTGCAGGCTACGCATTACTGAACCCGAGGGATCGATCGATGGCTGTTAACTGAACCCGATCGAGCGATTCCTTCACTACTGCTGCTAACTGAAGCCGATCAATTGGATGAACAGTGAG
>NC_041388.1:39004224-39014377 GCF_002162155.2 Triticum dicoccoides
GGTGGAGGGGTGCCCGTGGAGGGGTGGTTGAACAGGACCCCGTGGTGTGGAGGGCTGGATGAATAGTAGACGGTGGAGGGGTGCCCGTTGGAGGGGTGGTTGAACAGGACCCCGTGGTGTGGAGGGCTGGATGAACAGTAGACGGTGGAGGGGTGGTTGAACAGTAGCCGGTGGAGCAGCGCGTGGTGGAGGCTGGATGAATAGGAGCTCGTGGAGGCTGGAGGAGGTCGACGGTAGCCCGTGGAGGCTGGAGGAAGTCGACGGTGGAGATAAACAGTATCTCGTGGAGTCCCGTTTTGCGGTGCGCCGCACACCTCCTGATGAACGGGACCCCCGTTTCGACCGTAGGGGGTCCGTTTCGTCCGTTTTGCGGTATGCCACACCCCTCCCGATTAACAGGACCCCCGTTTCGACCGTAGGAGGTCCGTTTCCTCCGTTTTGCGGTATGCCACACCCCTCCCGATCAATAGGACCCCCGTTTCGACCGTAGGAGGTCTGTTTCCTCCATTCTGCGGTACGCCAGGCCTCGTTTCCATCGCATGTTCTGTCCAAGCCCTCCCGATGAACACGACCACGCATTCCGTTCCGACCCAGCTGGTTGGCTCCGACGCGTTCCGTTGCCTCCCGATGAACACGGTGCATTCCGTTGCCTCCCGTTGAACACGACGCATTTCGTTGCCTCCCCATGAACACGACGCATTCCGTTGCCTCCCCATGAACACGATGCATTCCGTTGCCTCCCCATGAACACGACGACGACGCTGTTTCTCCGTTCCGACCCAGCCATGTATGCGAGCACTGACCGTACGTATGCGCGAGTAGGCGTTCGAGACCATGCCCGTATGTACACATACATGGTCGTATTTTCTTTCTTGCACCCTGGCCGTTGTACGTACGTGTACATGCTACGTGCGCGCCTCTACTACGACACATGCGCGCCTCTAAATCGACCAGTATGTACGTACACGTTCGCGACCAGAATGACAACGCTACGTACGCTTCGACCAGGTGGGTCCCGACTGTCAGGCACTTCCTTGCCTGCAAAGATGTAGCTGGTGGGTCCTAGCAGTCAGGGGGCTAATCGTTTTGTTTTTTTTCCTGGACGCACTTCCTTGCGTGCGAAGGTGTAGCTGCTGGGTTCCAGCAGTCAGGGGGGCGAATCATTTTTTTTTGCCCGGACGCACTTCCTTGCGTGCGAAGGTGTAGCTGGTGGGTCCCAGCATTCGGGGGGAGAATCGTTTTTTCGGATGCACTTCCTTGCGTGCGAAGATGTAGCTGGTGGGTCCCAGCAGTCAGGGGGGCGAATCATTTTTTTCGGACGCACTTCCTTGCGTGCGAAGATGTAGCTCGTGGGTCCCAGCAGTCAGGGGGCGAAACATTTTTTTCATGAAATACGGTCGCCCGTCCGGTGGGTCCCCGCTGTCAGGTGCAGGAATAATTATTTTGCGCGTAATAAGGAGGCACTTCCTTGCGGTTGCCGTGGACCCAGTTGTCAGCCTCTCCACGTACAGTCCACGTCTGATGGAAGTCATTCCTTGACCACGTTGACCACGCCGCGCCGAGAGCACTAGGGCGATGGACGACGGCGAGGCCTAGGAAGGGGACGACGCGGAGCCGGGAAAGATGCGGCAGTGGATGCACACGCGGAGAGGAGTATGATGGTTCACTGGTTCGGCTGCGCTGCCGTCGCTGCAGAATAACAGGGGGTGTGGGTGAGTGGAGGGATGGCCTGGCCAGCGATGGGAGTAGTAGGGGCGGTGAGGCCTCCGCGGCAGCACAGCCGGCCACGGGAGGCAGGAGAAGGCGGCACGACCGGCGCTGCTTTGGGCGGCTGGAGCAAGAAGACCAGAGGTTGAAGAAGCATGACGGCCGTTGGATGGACATCGTACGGTCACTGCAGCTAGAATCGTTTATATTGACTAAGTTGACAAAGCCCTTGGTACGTCAACTTAGTAGGCCCATAGGTCAGCTTCCGAAACGGTGCACCCAAATGTCAGGGGGAGGAATCATTTTTTGGGCGGGTGAAGCTAGAATATCCGAGGTTGAAGAAGTACGGCATCCGTCGGATGGACATCCAACGGCCACTGCTGCTAGAACCGTGTGTTGACTATAAGTTGACAAAGCCTTGCATACATGTCAACTCTGTTTTTTTAGGGGACGCGTCAACTTAGTAAGGCCAGAAGTGTGTGGCAGAGAACTTATAGCCCATTTGAGATTTGTAAGAATGTGTAGCCCATTTTTGAATTCTAATGGAATTTACTACAGCCCATTTACAGTTTGTTAAAAGTACATCCCATTTCAACCAACCGTTCAAAACAGAATTCAATAAAATTTCCCACATTTTGATGGGATCCAAAATATTTTTATCCCGAAATTTCTAGTCAGATTAAATACAATTTTAATATAAATTTATATTACGTAAAAATCCAACGAAACATTGTGCTCGCAACAATTAATGAAATTAAAATTTTCAATATCCAAAAATAATATTTTATAAAGTAATCACGTGTTTGGTGCATTCTTTTATAGTTACTGCCCAGTTTTTATAATTACATCCCATTTATTATTTCTTAAAGCCCATTTTCGTGTTAAGCCTAATGCATCCCTCCTAGGTAAGATTTGCAGCCCAGCGGGGTGGAGAATAACAACTTGACCTTGCCTGGGTATTCTTAGAAAAAGTATAGCTGGGCTAGCCATTTTCAGCTTGAAAAAATTTAATATCTGTGCTAGATATCTGGCCTGGGCTAGATGGGTCACAGCCCGCCCAGTTAATACCTGCAGCGATGTTTTCGTTGTTGTTTAGAGGAGAAAAAAAGAATATCTGGGCTAAACATCGAAAAAATCTGCAGTGCTCACACCTCAAAAACACAAATACTGCACGAGTTGCTTGGTCCTAGCTGTTGGCCGCTTCTTGTGCAATTCTCTCGTTTATTTACAACTACATAGGTTGACAATGGTGTGGGCCCGTGATGTCAGCAAACCAGGATGAAGCAAAATAAATTATAGTTATGTATATATATATATATATAAGGAGGCACTTGCGTACGTGAGGCTATGGACCTCGTGGGTCCCCATTGTCATCCTCTCCAAGTAAATTCATCTCCTCGCCCGCGCGCGCTTTCCGCCTGAAACAGTCAGTGTCGCCCTTCCTGCTTCCCTATGCAGGCGATTGCTCTGCCTTCAAACGACACAAGTGCCGTCCGTCCGTCCATCTGCCGCCCACATTAATGATACGCGGTTGCCGAGGTGGCTACTCCGGCGCCACGTGTCCGTCCCTCCGCCCGCCCACCATTGCTATATAAACTGCTGCGCCAGCCATAGCCGCAGTCATCCACATCCGTTCCCTTTCTCTTGTACACACCACTACTGCCCACCATGGCTTCCTCGCGCTCCAGCGCTCTTCGGGACGGGCGGATGACGGACCATAAGGAGATGGCAGCCATTGCTGCCGACCGGCTGGCCGGCAGGCAGCCGGAGGATGACGACGTCCCAATGGAGAACATGGTAGTCGACAATCCGGCGCCAACCCCCTCCTCCGTGCCATCCTCGTCGGTGCATTGCACCATGACCATCGACGAGGCCCGTGCCCAATATATGGACAAGGTGAGGCAGATGCATGAGGAGCAGTTCCGGGAGGCGCAGGCCGACGCCGCCTACAACCACCATCTCCTCGAGGAGCACCTGCAGGCGGAGGAACATATCGCCATGGAGCTGGCAGAGCAGGAGGCGCTGCTCGACTCGTACCGCTTCCCCCGCAAGGGCCGCCTCGAGCGCTGGCGGTACCGCATGCAGGTGGCGGATCCTGCGGCCGCCTACAAAGAGGCTAGCAAAGAGGGTAATGAAGCGGGTGAGGCGTTGTTTGGCGAGACCGAGGACAAGGCAGAGGACAATGCCGGCTCCGACGAGTCCCCGCTCCGCTGGCGTCGACGAGGCCCAGTTCCACCGAGGCCCCGCAGCGCCAATAACGAGGCAGAGGACACCGCCGGCTCCGCCGAGGCCCCGCCCCGCCAACAACGAGGCAGAGGACATCGCCGGCTCCGCCGAGGCCTCGCCCGCTGCCAACGAGGCCGCGCCACACAAAAAACGAGGAAGAGTAGAGCACGGTAGGTCGCCGCCGCTCGGGTCCAAGTAAGGTCACCGCTGCTACCCTCCGATTGAAGCCAAGCTAGGCGGGTTGACCATTGACGGCCGGTTAGCTTCTTGGCGGCGACGTGGAGTCAGAGAGCTGCGCTGGAGAAGAATGCTGCTTCTACTTAACTGCTAGTGCAGTTGGCTGACTGACACGTGGGCCCAACATGCCATATGTCAGTTACGCAACTGCACATGCAGTTAAGTCACTGAAGCTTCTGTTCGGCTCAGCAGGACACAGGTGGGTAGCTTCGGTTAATTAATTGTACCTCCAGCGAACCCCTTTTTAGTTGTAGAATGTACGAAATGTAATGAAATCCGGCATGTTTATATGAAATCCGATCGTGTATGAATGAATTTATTTCGATTAGTTTGAATTCCTGTATCACTGGCATTGGATGAACATGCAAAACAATACGTACTAGCATTATTCCCAGGGTGATCACCTCGTTTGCAGTAGTTTCACATGTACTCCCTCCGGTCCTTTCTAGTCTGCATAAAAGTTTTATCTGCAGTCAAAGTATCTCTACTTTCACCAATCTTATACAAATAAGTATGCACTTTCACAATGTGCGAAGTAAAAAGGAACAGAAGGAGTACAAAGAGTTTGAGCAGCTTTTTAGCGTTTCTGTACATTGCAATCAAACACACAGGCCTGGCAATTCATAGAGAACATTCAAAACAATCGATGATTATGCATATCAGCGACTCACATGTCAGAGGCAATATTTACTTCACAACTAAAGAATAAAGAAAAAATTGATCGACGCTGCTGACAGCAAAGGGCGTCCCATTCGAAAATATCAAACGCATGTCTTGCTAAAATCAATGAGCAAAATTTGACAAAGTTTTCCCATTCCAAAATATCAAATGCCTACGATTGTGGAATGTGCAGGGTTTGCCATTAGTTCGGACATTGACATGGCACCTCGTGCTAAATAAACCAGCTGTTCTTTTTGTGTAGTTCCACCAAAATCAACCAAACTCGCGCGTAGCTTGTATGATTTCGCCCTTATATGTTGCAACGCCTTGAACTTCTCGGCACCTCCTTTCTTGTGGTGGAAATGAATGATTCGATGTATTCATGAACATTTGTGTAGTTCCTATTGAAATCAAGGTGAGCAACCCTGTTTGCACAAATACAAAAGAGTGATTAGTATAAAGCAAAATGTACTATGAATTGACAGTTTCAACAGGCACATACATGGTCCATGTAGAGCACACTTTTAGACAAATGGAACTCACCAGAAAGAATCCTAGAACAACATTGTACTCGCGCATCACAGCAAAAATATGGAGATTTGTCAGTCCTTCTAAGCTGAAGTTAGTTTGGTCTTGTGGGGAGTAATGTAACCATCCTTCAACTGCTCCTTCTGATGAGAAGATAGGCAGGGCTTCTTCATCCTGGCATAATCGGAACTAGTCACTTTACGTACTCCATATTCTTCTTCAGAGGAAGATGATCCTGTTGTGCAAAGACAAGATGACTACTAAATCCTAGCATACCTGTTTGCTCAAAAAAAGGAAAGGAAATATTTAAAACAGCACAGATGAAGCACTTCTCAAGGACAATACCACTTTTTCATGACAGTATCTAAATAGTAGCACAACACCAATAGAGATGACAAAGCTAAATCATATGGATGAAATCAGTGGGCGAGTACCAACCTTTGTCAGGAGGCTTATTGTGTAGAGCATACAGATGAAGCACTTCTCCGGAACCATCTGTTGCTATCTACGGTGGTGGCCATGCTTACTATATACTCCTCGATTAGTTTAATGTTTCCAACATCTTCTTGTGCAGTTCCACTAAAATATATGCTATCTTCAAAGAAGATCCCTGTTTGCACGAGTTGAGATAATTACATATTACATTAAGAGTGGCATGAAATCAGTGGCAAAACAATTGCTCATTCCAGCCATAGCAATAAATTAAGATGCAAAACTATATCATTACTTGTGTCATCGGGAGTTGATTACAGCACCGGGAGTTGATTTTTGTTTTTCTTCCGCTTGTTCTTCCCCTTCATCACTTGGTTCAATAACAGACAAGCTTCGCCTTCAATGTAATATTTGGCATGTCAATTAGGGAGCACAAGTATAGTACTAAACTTAATTTGCTGATGAAAGTGGCAAAATATAGTCCAGTAGTTGTGAAATATCCTTATCTTATCTCAATGGGATATTACGGTGCACATACAGATTGGAAGTCTTGTCTCCATTTGTGCAGTTCACTAAAATCAAGCAACATTATCGTACAAGTAGCACAACATATGAAAGCACACTGCAGAATCATGTGAAAGAAGGCTAGTACTGACCTCTCATGACACGGAATTCAAACAACTCACAAGAAGAAGATCTGAACCAAATTCGCCTTAACGGATAGGAAGTAAGATCTCCTCTTGTGCAGTTCCACTAAGATCAAGCAATCAAGCAACATTGTCGGTGTGACATTTTGGTTGAACATCACAAAACACTCTTAAAACAAAAGTGTTTTGTGCAGTGCAAAAAAAGGTCACAATGGCAACGAGGTGAAGTAGATAACCCTGTTTACACACAGGTGCAAAGGAAACAATTAGTGGTCAATAATGGTGGATGACACAGAAGCCAACAAAAAGAAGCATCTACCTTATCTAAATGGGAAAGAGAGCAAGATAGTAGCATTTCTCAAATGGTGGCATTGATTAATATTAACATAGAGATTATATTAACAATAAAATTCATTAAACATGTAATTTGCTTTTAACTATGGCATTGCATCAATTTTCCAGCGGCGTTATTAGAGGGTGTTTGTTTACAGGGACATTTTGGTGTAGGGACTAAAAAAACTCCGTGTCAGAACCATCTAAACTAAACAGGAGGGACTTTTAGGGACTAAAAGTGGGCATTTGGGAATAAAGAAAGAAGACCTGAGGGAGTCTTTTTGGGACTTTTTCCAATAGTTGCGCCTGCCACGCATCGCACCTTGTCTCTATTAGTTCATTACTAGGGGTAACAAGGTCTTTTAGCATGTCATTTAATAACCTCTACTTCATGTTTAGTCCCTGGAACCAAGCAGGTAAGGACTAGGGTGTTTTTAACCAAACAGGGCCTTAGATTAACAACAACTAATGAGTTGCACGGGACAGTGGACGCACCATCACCTTGTGCATCTACCGATGTACTGTGGTCATGCACAGTCTGTTGCAACAAAGAACAAACAACCAAGGAGCATATTTGTGTTGGTCCCAGTTTTGTTATGTTTAGACACCTTTCCCTATGTGAGCGCAGCAAATGTAGTCCTGCTCAAACTCTACAGCCTTGTCCCTTCCTTTCCTTTTTGAACTAGTACTTTTGCCCCTTCCTTTCCTCTTTGAACCACGTCCTAGATTTATGCCATACAACTTTCCCCACTACTTTTCCCCATTCCTTTCCTCTTTGAACCACATCCTAGATTCATGCTATACAACTTTCGCCCTTCATTTCCTCTTTGAACCACGTCCTAGATTCATGCTATATACAACTTTTCTCACTACTTTCCCCCACTCCTTTCCTCTTTGAACCACGTCCTAGATTCATGGTATACATGAAGCTAGAGCAATGCATGTGGAGTAAGTAAATTATACCTTAAGGTTCTTGGGGCGTGCTTCGGTTGGCGACGGGACGACGGCGAAGAAGAAGGGGTCGGAGGCCCTCCCGCGCCGCCGCTGGGTGGAAAGTGAACAACTGCGCCGGTAGTCCCTCGCCGACGTCGACAGCGTTAAGCCTCCTTCCCTTCCCGGCGGACGGATCCTGCCAGCTCTTTGACCAGCAGTGAGGGGAGAGAGAGGCCAACGAAGTCTTGTTTAGATTTGGAGAGGGTGAGATAGTGTGAAGAGAGCAACTACTCCCTCCGTTCCAAATTACTCGTCGAAGAAATGGATCTATCTAGAACTAAAATACATCTAGATACATCCATACCCGCGACAAGTAATTCCGAACGGAGGGAGAGAGCAAGAGAGTGTGAAGAGAGCAACTACAAGCGTTGAGGCTCCAGCGTGTATATATATACTAGAGAGAGAGAGAGTGTGTGTGAAGCATGCAAACCCTAGAAAACATTTTGACCAGTCAAAGAATCCTCCTGGCACAAATTATGCTCAAGTGTAGTTATCGAACCCGAGACCTCAAGTTAGAAGGTGCAACAGGACCAAGGTGCGTGTGTGTGTGTGTGTTTAACAACATGTGTGTGTTAGAGAGAGCGACAGATCGACCTACTCCTACAGAGAGATGTTGTGTAGTGTACAATTTTAGTTGCGAGAGTCGGTACATCCTCTCGTTTCCGGGCATGTCCGGTAGGGACATGCGGACAGCTGCCACGCCTGCTACTGACCAGCCCGGTCCACCCAAAGCCCCTCCATCGCCCGCGCGCGCTTCCCGCCCGAAACGGTCAGCGCCGCTCCAAAGAATCGGTGCCGCATTCATGCCCGAGCAGAGCGGACATGACCTCTCACTGGCGCAAGAGTGATGGTTACTGCTGGGTCTATGTGATTTGATGGCTCATCGGTCTTTATTACTGAGGTGGTAGGACTGCTGGATGTCCCACGCTTTCGACGAAAGGAGGTACTACTACTAGATTACAATTTTCTCCATTCTTACAGCGGAGGCGTGCAAGAGCAGTGATAACACGCAGGCTCAGTGATTACATGTCGCACCTCACACTATCACTGTGTGACACCTAACTCTTTACATAGTACTCCCTCTGTTCCTAAATATTACTAGATGAGTCCCCGCGCGTTACCGCGGAACAACGGTATATCTCTCTGTGCAAAATTATCGATTTCATAGAACTAAAAAAACTCTATAACCGCATGACAAATGTGATAGCCAAACTAAATAAACTCCCATCATCATTTAGATTATCCCACGTAAGGAAAAAAGATCAGCCAACTCCTACTGCATAATGGGATTATATTTTTCTGTTTGACATGTTAATGGGACTTAAAAGCTCACTTACATGCATGTTAACGATGCATGCTTGCATACAGACATGTTAATGTGATTTAAAACCCACTCACATGCATGTGCCATGGTATTTCTGCATGCTTGCATGTGGCTTAGTGCGGAGCCTCTCAACGTCTAGATCAGACGGTTATTATGGACTGATTTACTTCATCTAACGGCTACGTCAATTATGATGATGTGGCTTAAGGAGAGGATAGAGAATTTCTAGTAGTGGGGGCTAGCTATTACTAGTAGATAAGTCTTTGTAGAGATTCCACTACATACGGAACAAAATGAATGAATCTACACTTAAAATGCATCTATATACATCCGCATGTGGTTCATGGTGAAATCTCTACAAAGACTTATATTTAGGAACGGGGGAGATGGTGTACTAAGCAAGCTTCTCCTCGTTCTTCGAGTTGACAGGACACATCAAAAGTACTCCAGTGTATAGAGCATTGCCTCTAAGGTAGGCCCCTCATGGTTTGCCTCCTTTTTTAACATAACACGTCAAGTCACAATTTGTTTGTTCACATGTGGTAGACGATCCTCCCTCCACCAAGTGGACAACTAGTACACGTGCCAAATTACCACGTGGGCTGCCTTTTTCGTACAGAAATGAGCTCCATGGTGTACCCGCACGGGTGTGGTTGGGAAAGAGATGGGAGTACGTGCGCCATGCATGCACTTCTTCTCTTCGTGCACGTCCCCACCTACGTGGGTGTGTGTGAGAGATACAAACCGCGTTCATGAGTGTTTTTTGTTTTGGGGTGGGGGTTTGATTTCGTGAATTATTTGTGGGAATATGTGTCGATGACATCTCAAACAAAATTTTGCATGCAATGTGTGTGAAATGGAGGCCTATCCATATCATACATAGAGGGTCGGGCAATCCACGAGAAGAGAGGGAGGGGTCATAGCTATTGATAGAGTCGAAGAGAGGATCAAGTGGGTGGGTGTGAGATTGATGAAGAGAGCCATCGAAATTGTGTGTGTGCAAGTCAAAGATATAGGGCGACTGGCCTACCGGAATGTTAGAGGGCACATGTCAAGTTTGTGTGTG
>NC_041388.1:39014689-39049300 GCF_002162155.2 Triticum dicoccoides
TCAGTGTGTGTGGGGGGGAGGGGGTGGGGGAGGGGTAGGCAGAGGCCTAACTATAGAGGTAGACCGACTCGTATATGTGTTGAGAAGGAGAGACCTAACTATGTCTTGAGGGAGATCGGTCGACATCCATACATAACTGAAGGACGGGAAATATGATGGAACAGAGAGAGAGAGGAGAGAGAGAGAGAGGGAGGGAGAGGGAGGGAGAGGGGTAGAGTGCTGGATGGGTGATGGAGTTGCTTCTCGAAGATGGTGGGAGAGGCCTACTAGACAAACTGAGGGTGGAACTACAATGTTATCAATAAGAGTGGGGATGTGTTTCTGTGTGTGCTTGTGCGTGATAGATCTGTCGGGACGCATCCATGGATGATGAAGGGGAACCATGTGTTTGGTAAGCAAACCTAACTAGATCGGTAGATCAATTGTTGTTTGTCGGAGGAAGGGAGAGACACAACTAATGAGGTAGATCGATTGGCGTGTGGGTAAAAACGAGTTATAAGGACCTAGCTAGCTATATGTATAGCGAGAGATCTGTCGGTGTACGTAAATTTGTTAGACGCAAATAAGGCCCAACGAGACAGATAGACAGAGAGAATGGAGCTAGGAGGTGGTGCGAGAGGCCCAACTACTAGCTAGATACGGGGAGGAGTGTGCAGTTGTGAGGTCGATGAAAAGAGGGGCGAGAGTTTACACATGTGTCTGACTGTATGAGAGACACGAGGCAAGGACACATAAAAGAGGGGATTGAAGGTGTGTGTGTATGCCGTAGGCAGGCATCGCTGGAGTGGTTTATCGATTTGTGTGTGTCGGGAAGGAGTTGTGGAGACTCTGGGAGAACGACCTAAATAAAAAAATGACATGCCCGGTGTATAGAATGCCGAGGGAGGGCGAGGGCGAGGAGGGCGTGTGCATGCACGAGAGAAAGTTGGTAGTAACTACAAAGGTTAGAGGATTGTGTGGGTGTAAGAGACTAACAAAGATCATAATTTGATATGAAAGCGGATTCATATATTTGAATAGGAGATCATAGTGTTTTAAACATTGCATGCATGAATATAGTGGTGATACACATGTTGTGCTCATGTTATACCATAATGTGATAATGCATGGCGTTTGCAACTCACAGCTAAATGCCGAACAATCTAAACCATACTATACATCAAACAATCTCACATTTTATTTGAATTTGTGATAATGTCTGGCATTTGCAGCTTACAACTAAATATCTAACAATCTAAACAATACTATATATCGAACATTCTCACATTTTATTTGAATTTCTGGTAATGTGTGGTGTTTGCAACTCACATCTAAATACTTGTAGGCGTAGGGGGCGGGGCACCGTACATAATGTGATAAACACATTATACATATGAGACATGGTTTAGATTATGAAGATCTAGCTAGAGCTAGAAATGTAATGTGACTGGAAATCAAAATAAAATGGATTCAAAAAAATCTAGTTCGAGTTCATATAGTACACATAGTTCATATGTAACTCGAGACTAATCATGTGGTGTGCTGTGAAGATAATACACAAACGATGGTTTAACTTGACAATAATGATGATTGTAGATCTTATTAAAACAAAGAAACGAATGCAAATGCTTTGACTTCACAACAATCATTACTGTAGATCTTATTCAAATAGAGAAACGAATTCAAATTTAGTTCATATTGAAGCGGTAGTATATACGTTTGGAATGCACTAAAACGTTCATTTGAGTAGTAGGTTGCATGCATTATACACGTAGCGAAATATTTTAATTGAACATAACATGAATTCAAAGTTTTGAATGACATTTGTAGTGCGCATTGATTTGGTACAATACACGTTAGGCTTGTCCGGAAATTTCAACCCGCGCCTTGTTAGCCCGAAATATTTAAGATATATCTTTGTCTCGTTGTGCTCCGACAACTCCCTCCATCTCAACCCGTGCCTTGCTATTCCGAAATTACAACGCGTGCGAAAACTCCCACCTCCTGTGAAATCCTAACATGCGAAATGCCTGTGGTACGTCTGAACCGACAGAACTGCCTCAATTGGTGGGGGTACTTTCGTAACTTACCCCACATTTTGGACAAGCGCGTCTCTAAGCCATGGTTCCCCACTGCCATACCATCCGCCCACCCATTCGTACACCGAGGCCACGAAAACCCGCGACGAAACCCCACACCCTGCTCCGTCCGCCACCCAACCGGAGCCTCTTCCCCGATGATGTCGTCCACAGCAACATCTCGACATCCCTTATCCACCGTACCGGATGAGGATCCGTTGTCAACCTCATCGTCCCGCCGGTTCAGCCACCCCGTCCTCCACCTCCAAGGAGCTGCCCCGATGTTCCCCTCGTCTTTCGCGCCACCTCCATTCCCACACCGCCATCTTCACCTGCACCACTGGAAGAGCATCATTATCACCGTTTCCTCGGATGAAGCTGCAGCCTAATCAGCGCCACCAAAGAGGTTGTACACTAATCGCTGCATTTTCTTCTTGATTCGATCTCACAGTGCTACCGGCGCTCGGTCCCGAGCCAACACGGCGTGACTCCATCCACGGTGGCGTCGCCGGCCAGTTCCTCCACGGCGTCGCCCCCTCAGCAACGACGTCCACATCAGTAGAGTTGTTGCTGCTTTAGCTCTCGCTCGCTCTGCTGCTCTGCTCTTGCTCTCGGTCCCCTGCCTGGTCTGCTCTTGCTATTGCTCTTGCTCGCACTGCTGCTCTCGCTCTTGCTCTTGCTTGCGATGCTGCTCCCATTTAGCTAGAGTTTAGTCGAGTGAATCGACTTTTGGGTCAGTCGATTTTCAAGGGGTGGGGGGCTCGCCGGGGTGAAGGAAGAACCAGCCGCAGAGGAGAGGGGGGCTCGCCAGAGAGGTACCCCACTATCTATCTTAGGGTTCAGGATGGGGGCGGTGGTCGCCGGCGGTGGCGGGGCGGTGGCATGGGGATCACCGGAGAAAAAGCTCGGCATGGGGCCTAGAGGGATGGCCGGGGCGACGGCGGACCTGCGGTGGGAGTGTTTTTGGGGCAGGCAGGGCAGCGCACCGCCGGCCGCGGGCGGCGGGGGGCTGCTGTTTGGCTGGTGGTGGCTGGCGGCTCAGGGGGGTGGAGGTTGAAGATGAACCGCATGCCCTTGATTTCGTATCCAACGGCTGCAAAATCGACTGACCTGTGATGAAAAAGTCAGTCGACCGACGTGTAGCCTCACCTTGCTAGTGTGTTCTGTTTCGATAGCAAAATTCAGTTTCGACAGCAAAATTCAGTTTCGATAGTTAAGTTCAGTTTCGTCAGTTAAGTTCAGTTTCGACAGTTAAGTTCAGTTTTGACAGTTAAGTTCAGTTTCGATAGTTAAGTTCAGAGATGAGCGGCTGATGTATTTTACATCTAGCACTTTGTGGTTATGTATTTTACGTAATGTATTGGAGATGCTATTAGAATTCCACTCAGGTTAACGTTGTTCGTTGTCTCTCTTGTCCTACTTCAGCCTCGGCGTCGTACAACTCACCAGAGCTGCTCCAACGACGAAACCCTCCATCACAGTGCAGCAGTACCTCAGGTTCCATCTCTAGACGCCTAAGATCTTCTTCCCCTCCTCCAACAGCAAAGTCAGCCGGAGCAGCCTCACCGGCCAACCCAATCACGCTGAGATCGACATGGCTTCGCCAAAAAGGTTGTACACTTGTTGCATCTCTTTTTTACTCTACATGTTATATATATTGTCCACTAAGCACACAGATTTGTTCCTTTAGCGTCTCCTTGAAAGAAAAAACGTAGGAATTTTAATTTTCACTTGTCCTCCTTTTCAAATTCCTATTCATGAAGCACAAGACTAAGAGATAGTAGCATAATAGCATTATAACCGTACATTTTCTTGTGGTTTGACTTAATCTCACCATGCTTCTTTGCATCCTATGATCTTCCAATTGTTGTGAACCAAACACCCAGATTGGCAGAAATCCTGTGTTTTTAAATTCTCTGTTTTGCACATGCATTCCTATCCTATTCCTGTCTATTTCCTATCCCTGCATCGTTGGAATCTTCCAATTCAAACGAGCCCTTACAAAATTACTTCTCTTATAGATAGTTGTCAAAGAAAACCTTGCGTGGTTTGTCCCGCTCCTGCTGTGCTGTTGTCCACCCCAGCTCAGCTGCTCCAACGACAGAAGGGTCCAGCACAGTGATGACCCACAAGTATAGGGGATCTATCTAGTCCTTTCGATAAGTAAGAGTGTCGAACCCAACGAGGAGCAGAAGGAAATGATAAACGGTTTTCGGCAAGGTATTCTCTGCAAGTACTGAAATAAGAGGTAACATATAGTTTTGTGATAAGATAATTTGCAACGAGCAACAACTAACAAAAGTAAATAAAGTGCAGCAAGGTGGCCCATTCCTTTTTGTAGCAAAGGACAAGCTTGGACAAACTCTTATATAAGGAAAAGCGCTCCCGAGGACACATGGGAATATCGTCAAGCTAGTTTTCATCACGTTCATATGATTCGCGTTCGGTACTTTGATAATTTGACATGTGGGTGGACCGGTGCTTGGGTGATGTTCTTACTTGAACAAGCATCCCACTTATGATTGACCTCTATTGCAAGCATCCGCAACTACAACAAAAGTATTAAGGTAAACCTAACCATAGCATGAAACATATGGATCCAAATCAGCCCCTTACGAAGCAACGCATAAACTAGGGTTTAAGCTTTTGTCACTCTAGCAACCCATCATCTACTTATTACTTCCCAATGCCTTCATCTAGGCCCAAATAATGGTGAAGTGTTATGTAGTCGACGTTCACATAACACCACTAGAGGCTAGACAACATGCATCATCAAAATATCGAACGAATACCAAATTCACATGACTACTAATAGCAAGACTTCTCCCTTGTCCTCAGGAACAAACGTAACTACTCACAAAGCATAAACATGTTCATAATCAGAGGGGTATTAATATGCATATAGGATCTGAACATATGATCTTCCACCAATTAAACCAACTAGCATCAACTACAAGGAGTAATTAACACTACTAGCAACCTACTAGCACCAATCCCGGACTTCGAGACAAGAATTGGATACAAGAGATGAACTAGGGTTTTGAGATGAGATGGTGCTGATGAAGATGTTGATGGAGATTGCCCTCTCCCGATGAGAGGAGAGTTGGTGATGACGATGGCGATGATTTCCCCCTCCGGGAGGGAAGTTTCCCCGGCAGAACAGCTCTGCCGGAGCTCTAGATTGGATCAGCCAAGGTTCCGCCTTGTGGCGGCGGAGTTTCGTCCCGAAAGGTTGCTTCTTATGTTTTTTCTCGACGAAAGACTTCATATAGGAGAAGATGGTCACCGAAGAGCCACTAGGGGGCCCACGAGGTAGGGGGCGCGCCCTAGGGGTGGGCGCGCCCCCACCCTCGTGAGCAGGGTGTGGGTCCCCTGGTCTTCATCTTTGGCGAGGATTTTTCATTATTTATTATAAGGTGTTCAGTGGAGTTTCAGGACTTTTGAAGTTGTGCAGAATAGGTCTCTAATATTTGCTCCTTTTCCAGCCCAGAATTCCAGCTGCCGGCATTCTCCCTCCTTATGTAAACCTTGTAAAATAAGAGAGAATTGCCATAAGTATTGTGAGATAATGTGAAATAACAGCCCGTAATGCAATAAATATCGATATCAATGCATGATGCAAAATGGACGTATCAACTCCCCCAAGCTTAGACCTCGCTTGTCCTCAAGCGAAAGACGATAACGATAAATATGTCCTCGTGTTTAGAGGTAGAGGCGTCGATAAAAATAAAATACGGACATGAGAGCATCATGATTATTCTCATAACAGCAACATACGTAGATATTGTCATATGATTACTTATGTTCAAGTGATGATCTATTCACAATGCAAAAGTATGAATCAGAAACCTTATTGAGAACCAACAAACTATAACCTCAATCATTGAAGCAACTGCAATTTATCATAACATCAGAAAGAGTCTATGTCAAAGCTAAAAAGCAAGTCCACATACTCAACTATCATCTAGTCCTTCATAATTGCTAACACTCGCGCAATACTTGTGGTTACGGAGTTTTAATCGGACACAGAGAAAGATAGGGGCTTATAGTTTCGCCCCACAACCTTTTACCTCGAGGGTAATGTCAACAATAATAACTCATGCCCCCTACATCCAATTAGATATATATATATATATATATATATATATATATATATATATATATATATATATATATATATATATATATCAGGTTCTTTCCAACATGCTGGGCTTGCCAAAGGATAAAATGAAAAAGGAAAGGTGAAGATCACCATGACACTTGCATAAGGTAGAAGATAATAATAAAAGATAGGCCCTTCCAGAGGGAAGCAGAGGTTGCCATGCGCTTTTATGGTTGGATGCACAAAATCTTAATGCGAAAGAACGTCACTTTATATTGCCCCTTGTGATATGAACCTTTATTATGTAGTCCGTCGCTTTTATTACTTCCACATCGCAAGATCGTATAAAGCTTATTTCTCCCACACCAATCAATCATACATATTTAGAGAGCAATTTTTATTGCTTTGCACCGATGACAACTTACTTGAAGGATCTTATTCAATCGATAGGTAGATATGGTGGACTCTCATGGCAAAACTGGTTTAAGGGTATTTGGAAGCACAAGTAGTATCTCTACTTGGTGCTGAGAATTTGGCTAGCATTAGGGGGAAAGGCAAGCTCGACACGTTGGATGATCCATGCCAACATACTTTATCTCAGATATAAGAAAATATAACCTGTTACGTTGTCTTCCTTGTCCAACATCAACTCTTTAGCATGTCATGTTTTGATGAGTGTTCCCAATCATAAAATATGTCAATAATAGTATATTTATATGGGAAACCTCTCTTTCCTGATTACTTCCTATTAATTGCAACGATGACCGAAGCTATGTCTGCCAACTCCCAATAACTTTTAATCATCACATTCTTTCTACGTGAAGTCATTACTATCAATAAGATCAAAATGAACTTTTGTTTCTTCTTATTATTTTTCTCTTTTCTTTTCTTTTATTTGGGATCATGGCAAAAATAAGCAAGCCCTTGACTCAATCACTAATCTTTACTATATAACTCACGGACTCGATTACATAGAGAGATCATAAAGCAAAACTTGAAACAAGATCATGCCGTAAAGTTTATTCTACTAGATCAAAATACTACTAATAGGATCGAACTAAGAAAAACGATAAAGATAGGAGTTGTGATTGTGATACGATACCGGGGCACCTCCCCCAAGCTTGGCAGTTGCCAAGGGGAGTGCCCATACCCATGTGATAATGTCTCTCTTTTCGGGGATGGTGATGTGATGTTTTTGGCGATGATGCCCTTCAAAATACGATTCTCCTCCTCAAGCTTGTTGACTTGCTGCTTGAGATCCATTATTTCCTATCGGAGTTTTCCTGTAATAGCCAAAGCTCCCTGCACCCAAGGGTGTTGCATAGCTGCGGGAGAACCAGTGACCCTCTTTTTCATATTCTCATAAGAAAGAAATCTAACATTGGAAGGGATAACCGAGTTTGGAATAGCTGAGCTCTGTAGTTCTCCCATTATGAATCCAGCTCGGAAGCGAGAGGTGACTTCTTGATCCTCCATGGCATCTACCCTCATTAGGTCAGCCTCCATCTCTTCCTCTGTTGCTGGCCCAAAGTGGTCAGGGTTGCTGTTTGCCCTTGGTTCCGGTGCCGGATTAGATACCCGGCTCTTCCCGACTGACTCTTGAGAAGACATCTTGCTCTAATCTGTAGCAGCAACAACTCAAAACAAAAATAGAGGATATTTGTGTGATACGGGAGTCAAAACCTTCAGGAGAATATATAATGAATTTTTACCGACCAAAATACATATCGTGCAAGAAAACAGAGTCCGGAAGGCACACGAGGTGCTCACGAGGTAGGGGGCGCGCCCAGGGGGTAGGGCACGCCCTCCACCCTCGTGGGGCCCTCGTGTCCTTCCCGGACTACTACTTAATTTTCTATTTTTCTAAATATTCCAAAACAGAGAAATATTGCCTTAAAAATTGTTTTGGAGTCGGTTTACTTACCGTACCACATACCTATTCCTTTTCGGAGTCTGAAACATTCTGGAAAGTGTCCCTTATGTATTCCTCTGGGGTTACAGTTTCAATAACATTGGTTTCAACATTTATGGGATTACCTGAGATATAGTGTTTGATTCTTTGACCGTTTACCACCTTCGGATTTGTGCCTTCGAAGTTGTTGATTTTTATGGCACCGGAATGATAGACCTCCATGATAACATAGGGGCCTTCCCATTTAGAGAGAAGTTTGCCTGCAAAAAATCTTAAACGAGAGTTGTATAACAATACATAATCACCTATATTAAACTCACGCTTTTGTATCCTTTTGTCATGCAATCTTTTAACCTTTTCTTTAAACAACTTGGCATTTTCATAAGCTTGGGTTCTCCATTCATCAAGTGAGCTAATATCAAATAACCTCTTTTCACCGGCAAGTTTGAAATCATAGTTGAGCTCTTTAATAGCCCAATATGCCTTATGTTCTAGTTCGAGAGGTAAGTGACATGCTTTTCCATATACCATTTTATACGGAGACATACCCATAGGATTTTTATATGCAGTTCTATAGGCCCATAATGCATCATGAAGTTTCTTGGACCAATCTTTCTAGACCTATTGATAGTCTTTTGCAAAATTAATTTGAGTTCTCTATTACTCAATTCTACTTGACCACTAGACTGTGGGTGATACGGAGATGCAATTCTATGATTAACATCACATTTAGCAAGCATTTTACGGAAAGCACCATGAATAAAATGTGAACCACCATCAGTCATTAAATATCTAGGGACTCCAAACCTTAGAAAAATAACTTCTTTAAGCATTTTAATAGAAGTGTTGTGATCAGCACTACTAGTTGGAATAGCTTCTACCCACTTAGTAACGTAATCAACAACAACTAAAATATGTGTATATCCATTAGAGGCAGGAAAAGGTCCCATATAATCAAAGCCCCAAACATCAAACGGTTCAATAACAAGTGAATAATTCATAGGAATTTCTTGACGTCTACTAATATTACCAATTCTTTGACATTCATCACAAGATAGGACAAACTTACGGGCATCCTTGAAGAGAGTAGGCCAATAAAAACCGGATTGCAATACCTTATGTGTAGTTCTATCTCCCGCGTGGTGTCCTCCATAAGATTCGGAGTGGCACTTGCGTAGGATCTATTCCTGTTCATGCTCAGGTACACAACGTCTAATAACACCATCTACTCCTTCTTTATAAAGATGTGGGTCATCCCAAAAGTAATGTCTCAAATCATAGAAGAACTTTTTCTTTTGTTGGTATGTGAAGCTAGATGGTATACATTTAGCAACTATGTAGTTAGCATAATCAGCATACCAAGGGGTACTATGAGAAGTACTTATGACATTTAATTGTTCATCAGGAAAGCTATCATCAACAGGTAGTGGGTCATCAAGAACATTCTCTAACCTAGATAAGTTGTCTGCAAGGGGGTTCTCAGCTCCTTTTCTATCAACAATATGCAAATCAAATTCTTGTAGCAAGAGAACCCATCTAATAAGTCTAGGTTTAGCATCTTTCTTCTCCATAAGATATTTAATAGCAGCATGATCAGTGTGGATAGTTACTTTAGAATCAACAGTATAAGGTCTGAACTTATCACAAGCAAATACAACTGCTAAAAGTTCTTTTTCAGTAGTAGAATAATTTCTTTGAGCATTGTCTAGGGTCTTACTAGCATAATGAATAACATTTAATTTCTTATCAACTCTTTGCCCTAGAACAGCACCTACAGCATAATCACTAGCATCACACATAATTTCAAAGGGTAAATTCCAATCAGGTGGCTAAACAATAGGTGCAGAGACTAATGCTTTCTTTAGTATTTCAAATGCTTCTACACAATCATCATCAAATACAAATGGTATATCTTTTTGTAATAAATTAAAAAGAGGCCTAGAAATTTTTGAGAAGTCCTTAATGAACCTCCTATAAAATCCGGCATGACCAAGGAAACTTCACATACCTTTGATGTCCTTGGGACATGGCATCTTTTCAATATCATCAACCTTGGCTTTATCAACTTCAATACCTCTTTCAGAAACTTTGTGCCCCAAGACAATACCTTCATTAACCATAAGGTGGCACTTTTCCCAATTCAAGACAAGATTAGTCTCTTCACATCTCTGCAAAACTCGATCAAGATTGCTCAAGCAATCATCAAAAGAAGATCCATAGACGGAAAAGTCATCCATGAAAACCTCACAAATCTTTTTACAAAAGTCAGAGAATATAGCCATCATGCATCTTTGAAAGGTAGCAGGTGCATTACATAAACCAAAAGGCATACATCTATAAGCAAAAGTACCAAAAGGGCATGTAAAAGTAGTCTTTGATTGATCTTTAGCTGACACGGGTATTTTAGAGAAACCAGAGTAACCATCAAGAAAGCAGTAATGTGTATGTTTGCATAATCTTTCTAGCATTTAATCGATAAAAGGTAAGGGGTAATGATCTTTCTTAGTAGCCTTATTTAATTTGCGGAAATCAATTACCATCCTATAACCTGTAATAATTCTTTGTGGAATCAATTCATATTTATCATTAGGAACAACAGTAATACCTCCCTTCTTAGGGACAGAATGAACAGGACTTGCCCACTGACTATCAGCAACGGGATAAATTATACCTGCCTCGAGAAGCTTTAGTATTTCTTTTCTTACCACTTCTTTCATTTTAGGATTTAGACGTCGTTGAGGATCACGAACTGGTTTGGCATGTGCTTCCAAATTTATTTTTTGTTGACATAGAGTGGGACTAATGCCCTTAAGATCATCAAGAGTATATCCAATAGCAGCACGGTGCTTCTTCAGAGTTTTCAATAATCTTTCTTCTTCATGCTCTGAAAGGTTAGCACTAATAATAACAGGATATATATTCTTTTCATCAAGATAAGCATATTTAAGATTATCAGGCAACGGTTTAAGCTCAAACACTGGATCACCCTTAGGTGGAGGAGGATCCCCTAGGATTTCAACAGGCAAATTGTGTTTCAGCATAGGTTCCTGTTTAAAGAATACTTCATCTATTTCTCTTCTTTCATTCATAAACATATCATTCTCATGGTCTAGCAAATATTGTTCTAAAGGATCACTAGGAGGTACGGCAATAGAAGAAAGACCAATAATTTCATCTTACTAGGCAATTCTTCTTCAGGGTGTTGTTTACTAAATTTAGAGAAATTAAATTCATGAGTCATATCATCCAAGCCAATAGTAACAACATTCTTTTTGCAGTCTATCCTAGCATTAAATGTATTCAAGAAGGGTCTACCAAATATAATGGGACAAAAGCTATCTTGTGGGGAACTAAGAACAAGAAAATCAGCAGGATATTTAGTTTTCCCACACAAGACTTCAACATCTATAACAATTCCCATTGCTGAAATAGTATCTCTATTAGCAAGTTTAATTGTGACATCAATATCTTCTAACTCAGCAGGTGCAATTTCATGATTGATTTCTTTATACAAGTCATAAGGTATAACACTAGCACTAGCACCCATATCACATAAGCCATGATAACAATGATCTCCTATTTTAACAAAAATAACAGGCACGCCTACCACAGGTCTATGTTTATCTTTAGCACAAGGTTTAGCAATTCTAGCAGTTTCACCGCAGAACTGAATAACATGCCCATCAATATTATCAGACAAGAGATCTTTAACAATAGCAATATTAGGTTCTATTTTAACTTGCTCAGGGGGTGTATATGTTTTAATATTGCTTTTACGAACCATAGTTGAAGCTTTAGCATGATCCTTTATCCTAACAGGGAAAGGTGGTTTCTCAACATAAGAAGTAGGAACAATAGGATCATTATAAGTAATAGTCTTTTCTTCAACTTTAATAGGTGCAGCTACTTTTACTTCTATGGGAGGATGATATTTAAACCACTTCTCCTTAGGGAGATCAACATAAGTAGCAAAACATTCACAGAAAGAAGCTACTATCTCAGAATCAAGTCATATTTAGTGCTAAACTTATGGAAATTATCAGTATCCATAAAAGATTTAACACAATCAAACTTAGGTGTCATACCTAACTCCTTACCATTGTCGAGGTCCCAATCTTCAGAGTTGAGTTTATATCTATCCAATAAATCCCATCTAAATCCAATAGTCTTCATCATAAAAGAGCCAGCACAAGAAGTATCAAGCATGGTGCGATTATTTTCAGAAAGCCGAGCATAAATTTTTTGAATAATCATTTCTCCTGAGAGCTCATGATTGGGGCATGAATATAACATTGATTTAAGCCTCCCCCAAGCTCGAGTGATGCTTTCTCCTCCGCGAGGCCAAAAATTATATATATAATTGCAATCCCGATGAACAAGATGCATAGGATAAAACTTCTGATGAAATTCCAATTTCAATCATTTCTAATTCCAAGACCTCATATCATCACATAGCCTATACCATGTCAATGCATCTCCCCTCAAAGATAAGGGGAATACCTTCTTCTTAACAACATCTCCGGATACACATGCAAGCTTAAATAATCCACAAACTTCATCCACATATATCAAATGTTCATCAGGATGTTTTGTTCCATCTCCTAAAAAAGGATTAGCTAGCAGTTTTTCTATTATACCTGAAGGAACTTCAAAGCAAGTATTTTCATTTTCATTTTCATTTTCAGTAGGTTCAGTAGGTTGAGGAGCAGCTCTTTGCTCTACTGGTCGGAGTGAAGATACCCCGAACAAGCCCCTCAGAGGATTACTTTCCATAATAACAAGTGACAGTAAATTTCAGCACACTATATAAATTTTTCCTCACCAAATTCCACCTACCAAAGGCGCTTCACTCCCCGGCAACGGCGCCAGAAAAGAGTCTTGATGACCCACAAGTATAGGGGATTTATCGTAGTCCTTTCGATAAGTAAGAGTGTCGAACCCAACGAGGAGCAGAAGGAAATGATAAATGGTTTTCAGCAAGGTATTCTCTGCAAGTACTAAAATAAGAGGTAACAGATAGTTTTGTGATAAGATAATTTGTAACGCGCAACAAGTAACAAAAGTAAATAAAGTGCAGCAAGGTGGCCCAATCCTTGTTGTAGCAAAGGACAAGCCTGGACAAACTCTTATATAAGGAATAGCGCTCCCGAGGACACATGGGAATATCGTCAAGCTAGTTTTCATCATGTTCATATGATTCGCGTTCGGTACTTTGATAATTTGACATGTGGGTGGACCGGTGCTTGGGTGTTGTTCTTACTTGAACAAGCATCCCACTTATGATTAACCTCTATTGGAAGCATCCGCAACTACAACAAAAGTATTAAGGTAAACCTAACCATAGCATGAAACATATGGATCCAAACCAGCCCCTTACGAAGCAACGCATAAACTAGGGTTTAAGCTTCTGTCACTCTAGCAACCCATCATCTACTTATTACTTCCCAATGCCTTCCTCTAGGCCCAAATAATGGTGAAGTGTTATGTAGTCGACATTCACATAACACCACTAGAGGCTAGACAACATGCATCTCATCAAAATATCGAACGAATAACAAATTCACATGACTACTAATAGCAAGACTTCTCCCTTGTCCTCAGGAACAAATGTAACTACTCACAAAGCATAAACATGTTCATAATCAGAGGGGTATTAATATGCATATAGGATCTGAACATATGATCTTCCACCAATTAAACCAACTAGCATCAACTACAAGGAGTAATTAACACTACTAGCAACCTACTAGCACCAATCCCGTACTTGGAGACAAGAATTGGATACAAGAGATGAACTAGGGTTTTGAGATGAGATGGTGCTGATTAAGATGTTGACGGAGATTGCCCTCTCCCGATGAGAGGAGCGTTGGTGATGACGATGGCGATGATTTCCCCCTCCGTGAGGGAAGTTTCCCCGGCAGAACAGCTCTGCCGGAGCTCTAGATTGGATCCACCAAGGTTCCGCCTCGTGGCGGCGGAGTTTCGTCCCGAAAGGTTGCTTCTTATTTTTTTCTCGATGAAAGACTTCATATAGGAGAAGATGGTCATCAAAGAGCCACCAGGGGGGCCATGAGGTAGGGGGGCGCGCCCTAAGGGGGGCTCCCCCACCCTCGTGAGCAGGGTGTGGGTCCCCTGGTCTTCATCTTTGGTGAGGATTTTTCATTATTTATTATAAGGTGTTCCGTGGAGTTTCAGGATTTTTGGAGTTGTGCAGAATAGGTCTCTAATATTTGCTCCTTTTCCAGCCCAGAATTCCAGCTGCCAGCATTCTCCCTCCTTATGTAAACCTTGTAAAATAAGAGAGAATAGCCATAAGTATTGTGACATAATGTGAAATAACAGCCCATAATGCAATAAATATCGATATAAAAGAATGATGCAAAATGGACGTATCACACAGCAGGGATCCAGCCTCCAGACTGTGTTTCGTCGGCTCAGTTCTTCTTCCCTGCCGCTGGCAGCCATGAAAACTGCATTACCATCATCAACCGAGCAGATGACCTCGAGGACTACATGGGTCCGCAAGAGAGGTCGCACTCTTTCATGTCTGCTTACGTTATGCATCGCTTAATATTACATGCTACTTTATCGTCATGTTCACCGATTAGACTCTGAGTCTGCTCCAAACTAATGGTCAAACTTGATTTTTTAAATGGTTGTGGGGTACATATGGGCGGCGCTATCAATAGTTTCTAGTAAAGAAGCCATTATCTGTATTTTTTAAATGAAGCCATTATCTGCCTGCTATTATTGGTTTTGGATCTATCCACAGGTTTCTACCATCACTCTGGATTTCTGCATGCACTCCTTACATAATATCACTATGTTTTATTCCTATGCATGACAGTTATTGTAAACAATGGAACTAAACATGTAGAGAAAAAGAGACGAGCCTTGTGTGGCAATAAAACTTCATGCAGACGTCGCTCCATGGTAGGCGCAAAGGCAGCCCCCCCCTCCACGCATTTCGGATTGTAATCGAGAGGAAGATATATGTTCTGAGGGGGATTCAGAAGGAGAAGACAACCCATATTTACCCCCTGAGGTCTTCGCTCTAACTTGGCATGCTGATGTTGGTTATATCATGCATATGGTGTCTTGCATTGCTTACTTTATACATCAAATATGTCATCTGCTTAGTTTATACATCCTTTGTGTGAATGCCATCTGTTTAGTTTATTCATCGTTTATGTGAATTATGCAACGCCATCTTGTTTAGCCAGGCATCATATATGTGAATTTTGCAATGCCATCCTACTTAGCCAGTCATCTTATATGTAAATTATATCAGGCCATCCTTTTTTTGTTACATATTACATTTGTCAACAATGTTAGTACATTCAACTACTCTTCGTGTGCATCAGCCATTTGACACGGTGATGGCAAATTCTGGAGTGAAAACAAGGTCTTCAGAGCATACTATGCTATCTGACGAAGCGCATATCTCGCTGGTTACGGATAGCTCCTCAAAGGAGGATTCAGAGACAGATGACCAGTCCTATCCCCCCCTCTGTTGGAAAAGGCAGTGCCTGGGTGGCGCTTAGGCACACCTAGGCGCTAGGCAATGGCCAAATGCCTCGCCTAGGGCATAAATGGAGGTCTAGGCAGGGCAAGCAAGGAATTACCTACCCAAGCAAGAAATCATGCCACATACTGCACTGATACGCCAAACGGGTTATATTCCAATGGTAGTAGACATTAATTAACTTATTTATATGTCCTAAACTAATATCAACAACCATATAATAATCACAAATACACTCTGAGTAAAAACTATATTACCGCCTAGGCCGTGCCTAGGGCGCTTAGGCACCGCCTAGGCACTAGGCGAAGGCCAACCGCCTCGCTTACGCCTACCGCTTTTTCCAACCTTGATCCCCCCCGAGGTGTATGCTCTAACTTGCCAGGGTTATGTTGCTCATATCATGTGTATGGTGTCTCGCATTGCTATGTCATTTGATTAGTTTTGACATGCTTTGTGTGAATGCCACTTGTTCAGTGTCTAATTACCATATATGTGAATTATGCATTTCCATTTTGTTGCAAGATATTATATATGTGAATTATACAATGCTATCTTATTGCAAAGACATTATATATGTGAATTAGGCAATGCCATGCCGTTTAGCCAATCATCATGTATGTGAATTATATCAAGCTATCATTTTTTTGTGTTACGTGTTCCATTTGTCGACAACGTTTGTATATTCAACTACTCTTCATGTGCATCAGCCATTTGAAGCGGTGATGGAAGTATCTGGAGTGAAAACAAGGTATTCAGAGCAGACAATGCTACCTGGTGAAGCAGACATCTTGCTGGTCACAGAGAGCTCCTCAGAGGAGGATTCAGAGACTGATGACCAGTCGTATTTCCCCCCTGAGGTCTATGCTCAAACTTGGCAGGGTTATATTGCCCATGTCATGCATGTTGTATTGCATTGCTTAGTTTTTACATCATATATGGATTGCCATATGCTTACTTGCTTACTATAAAAATCATATATTTGAATTATATCATGCCATCATGTTTACATAGTACATACACATCATCTATCTGACTTATGGCATGGCAACCCATTTAATAAAGATATCATATAGTTATATCATCTCATCCTGTTTAGTGTTTACAATCATCATATTTTGAACTATGGCATTCTATCCGTGAATGTATGTGAATTATGGTATGCCAACCTATTTAATAAACACATTATATAGTTATGTCAGGTCATCCTGTTTACATAGTCTCATATTTTGAACTATGTCTTTCCATCCTTTTTAGTTAGCCATCATAATGTGAAATTGTGCCATGCTATCCTGTTTAGTTAGCCATCATATATGTGAAATTGTGTCATGCTATCCTGTTTGGTTAGACAACATAAATATGAATTATTTCATGCCCTCTTTTATTCCCCACTATCCATTGCACATCTCTATCATACAATGTCTATACTTTCAATTACTTTTCTTGTTTATCAGCCATTTGAATTGGAGAGCGTGATGGAAGTATCTAAGGGAGTAACAACACGGTCTTCAGAAAAGATAGTGCTACCAGTTGATGCAGATAGAACCACGGTTGTACTTGCCCAAGGACCAAATCCACCACACATAATCCAGACTCTCACAGATTGTATCCCTACCCAGTTGGACAGAGAACCAGCTACACCCCTTCTAACCCCAACCCCGGCAGATAGTAACCCAGTTCTAGTTGACACAACACCGTCTCCACCACAGAGCACCCAAACACAAGCAGTTGGTAAGGGAACTGCAGTGCCCAAAGCATGAGGACCACCACTCCGAATCCCAACTCAACGCTTAAAGGAGAAGAAGATTTGTTCTCAGGTCAGGTTCTGTAGCTATGGTTCATACTCCTTTGCTCTTGCATTACTGTATTTACTCATACCAACTATTTTCAAATTTGAAGGATGGAATTGAAACTCCAATGGCGCAACAGGTATGTTTTAAACCTGTTTCTTTAACTGGTTTGCTGTTGTATCCTGCTCTATGTTGACTTCAGTTTCAATTGAATAAAGAGTTATGTTCTTATGTCATGCACATTACAAGTGTTGTTATTGCTCTATAGTTACCCACACTTATATTCTGCCTATTCTGCTTTGTCTTGAACAAATATTATTTGAACTGTGTCTCTATCTTGATTTGGCAACAAAAACTAGAATGATATAGACCATAAAGTGACCATGGTACATAGATATATGTTTGTTTCATGTTGTTATCCTGTCCACTTTACTACTGAACTCATTTACCAAAATGAGTTTCATATACAACATGGTAAACATGTGATGTGTCTGCTTGTTTCTCTTTTAGAATGCGCACAAAATATTGGAGAATAGTACCGCGTTATCCAATGGTAAAGGAAGTAATGCAGATAAGGTTCAAGATAGTGAGACATCCCTGTTGGTCTCCAAGAAAGCTGATAAAAACTATCTTGACGACAGTGAGGGAACCCAAAAGTCCTGTCTTGATGTAGTGTTCGAGTTACTGGCCACTACTGCTGGCACAAGCTCTTCGAACTTGCTGCCTGAATCAGTTCGTCTTCTTGAGTCTCAACTTCAAGTTGAAAGACATCGCTCAGATGTGCTACGACAGGAAGCTTAAGGACTGAGGAAGTCCCTGCAGAATTAGATGCATATTTTCTGGTGCAACAGCAAGCACTGGAGGATTTAAGCGCCAAACAAGAGAAAGTTAATAAGCTTGCTAAGCATCTTGCCAGCATTATGGGTACCCAGGATATTGTTTCTTGAGATCTTCTGAAGTGGTTTCAGTTCTGGATTTCTTTTGTTGCGGCGTTTATTTGTGTTGGTCGCCAACTTTGACAACCAGTGTATATGATATGCTGCTTTGTTCCCTATATTTGCACTGGTGGTGAACTTTGATGCCCAGTGGATGTAATATGTGTAATAGCCGTGATAGCCTAGCGTTAGTTGCTTGCTTATTTATTTCCTTGTTGTCTTGTTTATTTGTTTGCTTGTAGTCATTGCAGTTCTTTTTCTGCGGTTAGCTAGTGGCTGCAATAACCTATTTTTTAAAACTAGGCCACAATAACCATGGGCTAATATTTAATGTAGTGACACTGGGCCTCCTACTGGACGTAGAAATAGTGGGCCTTCTATGGACCGTAGAAACAATGGACCTTCTGTGGGCCGTGGAAACAATGGGCCTTCTGCGGGTCGTATCATCAATGGGCCTTATACGGGCCGTATGATCGATTGGCCAAACATGGGCCAAACAGACCGCATTATGGCCGTAAATGGGCTAGAGTTGGAATCGTCCGTTCATGGGCCGACCATAACGGGCCATCGTTAATTGGCCGTATTTGATGACGCTATGAAAACGGCCCAACGTATTAACGGACCACAAACGGGCCGACTATAACCACGGGCTGAATTTGGCCCACAAGCAGAAAATGACAGTAACGGGCCGTAAGTAAACGAATGCTGGAAATGAGCCCAAGAATAAATGGGCTCTGAGAAGGCCAAAAGATAACATGGGCTGGAAATGGCCCAACGAAATAATGGGCCGTTAATGGGTATAAAGTGATACATTGTTCATTACGGGCCAGTTTCACCATGGGCCGTTAATGGGTGTAAAGTGATACACTGTTCATTACGGGCCAGTTTCACCACAAGCCGTTAATAGGCCAAGAGTTACATAGGGCATCATATGGGCGGAAAGACGTCATGGGCCATACATGGGCCAGAAGTGAAAATGGGCTAGAATCATATTGGGTGGCCCAGATGACGCTACTGGGCCTAATTCGGATAGGGCGTAACGGGCCTTGGGTTAGCGGGCTGTAAATGGGCTATATGTGAATAGGCCGTTAATAGGCTTTACATGGACCGGCCCGCCACCTTTTGACCAAGTCAAATGGGCCGGCCTTTTCACGGGAATGGGCCTCTGTTGGGCCGTGCCATGTGTCGATGTATCATAGGCGCCTTCTGTCCAATGAGTGGATGACATCTGTCCCAACGATGAGCTGACACGTGTTTCCTCCAGCCAATGATGATTTTACACGTGGAAAATCCCCATTGGTCGGGGCTGTTAACGGGTTATCGGATCCAAAACCCGACCCGATAGCTTAACGGCGTTCCGTTACGGTGGATGCCACGTGTCGGTCACCCTTGACGAAAGCACTTCTGTGAGGCGCGATTTATCATCATGGAAGTGGACACTTTAGTGATGATAATTTTGCTAATGTCATGGAACACTTCTACGACAGCACATGTATGACTATCTTGATTCTGTCATAAAATTGTCATGGATGTAAATGCATGACAGAAAATGCGACCTACTGTGACAAACACGTATCATCACGGAAGTGTATTTTTTTTGTAGTGTCACCAGCTTCACGGTGTCCAGCTTCGCCCAGTGCACCTTCGCCCGGGCAAAAGCCCTGCACGCACCTTCGATGCAGACGGACCGCTTTATGACTTCAAGCCATGGGCAGGCGTCGACGAGCTGCCTCACTAGATCGAAGTAGCTGCCGGACAGGGGCTCGCCAGGCCACATCCGGACAATAAGGCCCTTCATGGCTTGTTCGGCCGCATTGTGAAGCTCGACCAACTGCTTCAGCTGGTCGCTCAAAGTCACGGGGTGTTCGATCCCAGTATACTGAGACCAGAACAACTTCTCCGTCGAGCTCCCCTCCTCAGCTCGGTAAAACTTTGCGGCATCCAGTACACTGCGGGGAAGATCTGCAAACGCTCCTGGAGAGCTCCGAACTCGGGTAAGAAAAAGGAAAGTTTCCTTCACATGCTTGCTTTGCATAATGAATGCCTTACCTGTGGCTATCTTCTTCACCGCATTAATCTCCTGGAGGGCCTTGTGGGCTTCAGCCTTGGCGCTCCGGGCGCTTTCGAGCGCCTTCTCAAGCTCAGACTCTCGCGTCTTAGAGTCAAGCTCCAAGGACTCGTGTTTCTTGGCGAGAGCCTCGAGCTCTCGCTGCACCTCGCCCACTCGGGCTTCTTGTTTCTCCCGCTCAATGCGCTCCTCGGCCACTTTGTCTTCGGCCTCGGACAACGCCTTCTTCAGGGTCGCCACTTCAGTCGTGGCCCCTGGGAAATTCATGATGATCCTATTACTTTACACCCGAACTTCTTTTATTTCATATAGACAAGGTATTCCTTACCTTTGCTCTCCTCGAGCTGCCTCTTGGTAAGGCCAAGCTCATTCTCGGACCGCTCCAGGTCCTGCTTCAGCGCAGAGACCTCCGCAGTACGTGCGGCAGCGGCCAGCAGCGAAGCCTGCACATACACATAGATATATTCTGATTAGACTCCTGAGTCATCATTTGATCCTCTATCCAGCCTTTCTACTCAAACGCCGAATAGATCATCAGGGGCTACTATCTATGATGTAATATTTTCATAAATTTTGATTGCTTACCTCAAAGCCTATTAGGAGGCTGGTGCAAGCTTCAGTCAGTCCGTTTTTGGTGGACTGAACTTTCTCGATCACCGCACTCATGATAGTATGGTGCTTATCGTCTATGGAAGCGGCGCGAAGAGCTTCCAGCAAGTTGTCTGGTGCCTCTGGATAGACAGAGGACACCGGCAAGAGCGGCTTGCCCCCCTTAACGGGTGGTCGCCCGCCGGAGTCCGGAACCACCGAAGATTCTGGTGCAGTGTTCGGCTGGGGCCGAACCTGGAGCCCATGGGAGTTCGGCTCCCTTTGCGCCCAGCGTTCGGAAGTTCGCCTCGAGGCGCCCCACAGGACTGCCTCCCCTTGGCCCGGGCCAGTTGAGACAACACCTCCACGTTGTCCGCAGGGCAAGGGGTGGAGGCGGTCGGAAGAGAACCGTTGTTCATATCCGACGAGTCCAACAAACCGCTCGACGAAGATACGTCGAGATGAGCTCGGGACGGACTGCATAATCATGTTCGGCATGAAGAGAAGTAGTGCGGTAAAACATACCATGAATTACTATGGTGTCCGTATACTTACTTCTTCGGCAGGGGCTTGACCCTGGGTAGCCACTCGTCGCTGCTGTAGGCGGCCGCCGTGGAGCAATCCGGAGGAAGGGTCTTGCCCTTCTTGGACCCTTCGGCCTCCCCGGTTGGGTCGGCCTTCCTTTTCTTGTCTCCCCTGGCTGGAGGGGGAGAACTTACCTCTTCCTCCTCCTCGTTTTCCTGGGAGGAGGGCGCGTCGTAGTTATCGGACGATGAGTCCGATACAACCTTGCGCCAGAGACCCTTTCGGGTCCCCGCGGCCTTCTTCACCGGCACCTCGTAAGGTGCCGGAACCAGCATCTCTATCAGGAGAGCATCTGCAGGATCTTCCGGCAGGGGGGCGAGGCAATCAATCTGCTCCACTGTCCTGACCCAGTCCTGTCAAAGGCGCAGAAGGCTTAGATCCCACACATGATTAAACTGGGGAAAATGGATACCCTGTGAAATATAAAAACTTACCGGATTGGCGCGGCGCTTTGCGCTGAGTCCACGGTCCTCGGTGAGGGAAGGAGGTACCTCAGCGCCCTTGAACAGCACCCTCCAGACGTCCTCGTGCGTCGTGTCATAGAGCTCTCGCGGGGTCTGGTGCTTGGCCGAGTCGAACTCCCACAAATTGAATGCTCGTCGTTGACATGGGAAAATCTGGCGGAAGAGCATGACCTGGACCACGTTGACGAGCTTGATTTTCTCGCTCATCATGTTCCTGATGCAGGTCTGGAGTCCAGTCAGCTCTACCGAAGAACCCCAGGACAGGCCCTTCTCTTTCCAGGAGGTGAGCCGTGTGGGGATTCCGGATCGAAATTCGAGGGTCGCCGCCCAGTTGGTGTCGCGCGGCTCGGTGATGTAGAACCACCCCGATTGCCACTCCTTTATGGTCTCCACATAGGAGCCTTCGAGCCAGGTGACATTAGGTATCTTGCTCACCATGGCGCCTCCGCACTCCGCTTGCTGGCCGACCACCACCTTCGGTTTGACATTGAAGGTCTTCAGCCATAGGCCGAAATGGGGCTTGATGCGGAGAAAGGCCTCGCACACGATGATAAACATCGAGATGTTGAGGATGAAATTGGGGGCCAGATCATGAAAATCCAGCCCATAGTAGAACATGAGCCCGCGGACAAATGGGTGGACGGGAAATCCCAGTCCGCGGACAAAATGGGTAAGAAAAACTACCCTCTCATGGGGTTTGGGCATTGGGATGATCTGCCCCGCATCTGGCAGCCGGTGCGCGATATCCGCGGCCAGATATCCGGCTTCCCGTAACCTTTTGATGTTCTCCTCCGTGACGGAGGAGATCATCCACTTGCCTCCTGCTCCGGACATACTTGGAGTGGTTTGAGAAGAAGAACGCGAGCTTGGGCGCTAGAGCTCAACTGTGCGGGAATGGGTAAGCAAGGAGGAAGAAGGCGTGGGTGAAAAGAGTGAATCTTCGTCCCTTTATAAGGGTGGAGGAGGCGATGCGCCTCCCCACTTGCCTGGCAAAATCTCTTATTCCCCAAGCGTCGTAATTGATGGCGTGGTTGGGTTACCCACGTCCGTATTGATGAGAATCCCGTAATGAGGGGAACGCGATCTCTGCTTTGACAAGACGTGTCAAGAAAACTGCCTCGCGATATGTGCGGTGCTGGTTGAGAAAAACAGTTTGAATGATGACAGGGCCATGGCGTGATGTCATGTTGTCAAAACGTGTCAGCAGATTATATTTGTGGAAATACTAGTCTCTCTATGGTGGTATGTGGAACTTTTTTTGCAGAACCAGACACCATCCTTGTGTTCAAAATCTTCCATGGAGTATTCGGAGGAGGAACCCGCCTTGCAATGCCGAAGACAATACTGCGCGCCGGACTCATCGTCATTGAAGCCTGGTTCAGGGGCTACTGAGGGAGTCCTGGATTAGGGGGTCTCTGGACAGCCGGACTATATCCTTTGGCCGGACTGTTGGACTATGAAGATACAAGATTGAAGACTTCGTCCCGTGTCCGGATGGGACTCTCCTTGGCGTGGAAGGCAGGCTAGGCAATACGGATATGTAAATCTCCTCCCTTGTAATCGACCTTGTGTAACCCTAGCCCCCTCCGGTGTCTATATAAACCGGAGGGTTTAGTCCATAGGACAACAGACAATCATACCATAGGCTAGCTTCTAGGGTTTCGCCTCTACGATCTCGTGGTAGATCAACTCTTGTAATACTCATATCATCAAGAACAATCAAGCAGGATGTAGGGTATTTCCTCCATCAAGAGGGCCCGAACCTGGGTAAACATCATGTCTCCTGCCTCCTGTTACCATCCGCCTTAGACGCATAGTTCGGGACCCCCTACCCGAGATCCGCCGGTTTTGACACCGACAATAGCCATACATCGTTGGGAAATAATATATAGCGTTGAGCACCATGTTTAAGTAGATATTACAGCAGGTAAAAGAGGGGTTACACCGCTGCATAGAGGGGGAAAGAGTTGGTGATGATGGCGGTGAAGTTGTTGGTGAAGATTGCGGTGATGATGATGGCCCCCGGTGGCACTCCAGTGCCACCGGAAGCGAGGGGGAAAGAGCCCCCCTCCTTCTTCTTCTTCCTTGACCTCCTCCCTAGATGGGAGAAGGGTTTCCCCTCTGGTCCTTGGTCACCATGGCATGGGAGGGGCGAGAGCCCCTCCGAGATTGGAGCTGTCTCTCTCTGTTTCTATGTTCTTAGATTCTGCCCTTTCACCGTTTCTTATATTCCCGGAGATCCGTAACTCCGATTGGGCTGAAATTTTAACACGATCTCTATCCGGATATTAGCTTTCTTGCGGTGAAAGAATGGCATCAACCGCCTTACGGGGTGGCCACAAGGGACCAGGGCGCGCCCCCTGCCTCGTGGCCCCCTCGGGCATTGTCTTGCGTTGATTTTTCTACCCAAAAATCACATATATTCCAAAAAAATCTCCGTCAGTTTTTATCCCATTTGGACTCCGTTTGATATGGATTTACTACGAAACAAAAAACATGCAACAAACAGGAACTGGCACTGGGCACTGGATCAATATGTTAGTCCCAAAAATAGTATGAAAAGTTGCCAAAAGTATATGAAAGTTGTAGAATATTGGCATGGAACAATAAAAAAATATAGATACGACGGAGACGTATCACCGTGTCCGAAGGACATCAAAGGTATAAGAAGTTTCCTTGGTCATGCCGGTTTTTATAGGAGGTTCAATAAGGACTTCTCAAAAATTTATCGGCCTCTAACTAACCTATTACAAAAAAATATTCCTTTTGTCTTCGATGATGATTGTGTAGAAGCATTCGAAGTACTTAAGAAAGCTTTGATTTCTGTACCTATTGTTCAGCCACCTGATTGGAATTTACCTTTTGAAATTATGTGTGATGCTAGTGATTATGCTGTAGGGGCTGTTCTAGGGCAAAGAGTCGATAAGAAATTAAATGTTATTCAATATGCTAGTAAAACTCTAGACAATGCCCAGAGAAATTATGCTACTATTGAAAAAGAATTTTTAGCAGTTGTATTTGCTTGTGATAAGTTCAGACCTTATATTATTGATTCTAAAGTAACTATCCACACTGATCATGCTGCTATTAAATATCTTATGGAAAATAAAGATGCTAAACCTAGACTTATTAGATGGGTTCTCTTGCTACAAGAATTTGATTTGCATATCATTGATAGAAAGGGAGCTGAGAACCCCGTTGCAAACAACTTGTCTAGGTTAGAGAATGTTCTTGATGACCCACTACCTGTTGATGATATCTTTCCTGATGAACAATTAAATGTCATAAATGCTTCTCGTACTGCTCCATGGTATGCTGATTATGCTAACTATATTGTTGCTAAATTTATACCACCTAGTTTCGCATACTAGCAAAAGAAAATGTTCTTCTATGATTTGAGACATTACTGTTGGGATGACCCACATCTTTATAAAGAAGGAGTATATGTTGTTATTAGATGTTGTGTACCTGGGCATGAATAGGAACAGATCCTACCCAAGTGTCACTCCGAGGCTTATGGAGGAGACCACACTAGAGATAGAACTGCACATAAGGTATTGCAATCCATTTTTTATTGGCCTACTCTCTTCAAGGGTGCCCGTAAGTTTGTCTTGTCTTATGATGAATGTTAAAGAATTGGTAATATTAGTAGACGTCAAGAAATGCCTATGAATTATTCACTTGTTATTGAACCATTTGACGTTTGGGGCTTTGATTATATGGGACCGTTTCCTTCCTCTAATGGGCATACACATATTTTAGTTCTTGTTGATTACGTTACTAAGTGGGTAGAAGCTATTCCAACTAGTAGTGCTGATCATAACACCTCTATTAAGATGCTTAAAGAAGTTATTTTCCCGAGGTTTGGAGTCCCTAGATATTTACTGAGTGATGGTGGTTCACATTTTATTCATGATGCCTTTCGTAAAATGCTTGCTAAGTATGATGTTAATAATAGAATTGCATCTCCATATCATCCACAGTCTAGTGGTCAAGTAGAATTGAGTAATAGAGAGCTTAAATTAATTTTGCAAAAGACCGTTCATAGATCTAGAAAAAATTGGTCAAAGAAACTTGATGATGCATTATAGGCTTATAGAACTCCATATAAAAATCCTATGGGTATGTCTCCTTATAAAATGTTTTATGGAAAAGCATGTCACTTACCTCTTGAATTAGAACATAAGGCATATTGGGCTATTAAAGAGCTCAACTATGACTTGAAACTTGCTGGTGAGAAGAACCTTTTTGACATTACCTCACTTAATGAATGGAGAACCCAGGCTTATGAAAATGCCAAGCTGTTTAAAGAAAACGTTAAAAGATGGCATGATAAAAAGATACAAAAACGTGATTTCAATGTAGGTGATTATGTATTGTTATACAACTCTGGTTTAAGATTTTTTGCAGGCAAACTTCTCTCTAAATGGGAAGGTCCTTACGTTATCGAGGAGGTCTATCGTTCCGGTGCCATAAAAATCAACAACTTCGAAGGCACAAATCCGAGGGTTGTGAACGGTCAAAGAATCAAACATTATATCTCAGGTAATCCCATAAATGTTGAAACTAATATTATTGAAATCGTAACCCCGGAGGAATACATAAGGGACACTTTCCAGAACGTCTTAGAATTCAAAAAGGAATAGGTACGTGGTACGGTAAGTAAACCGACTTCAAAATAGTTCTAATGGCAATATTTCTCTGTTTTGGAATATATATAAAAATAGGAAAATAAGAAGCAGACCGGAAAGGAAACGAGGGTGGAGGGTGCGCCCTACCCTCCTGGGTGCGCCCCCTACCTCGTGGGCTCCTCGTGTGCCCTCCGGACTCCATTTTCTTGCACGATACTTCTTTTGGTCGGTAAAAATTCACTATATAATCTCCCGAAGGTTTTGACCACCATATCACGCAAATATATCTTGTTCTTGTTTCGAGTTGTTTCTCCTGAAGATTCGGAGCAAGATGTCTTCTCAAGAGTTGGTCGGGGAGAGTCGGGTGTCTCATCCGACACAGGGACCAAGAGCAAATAGTGATGCTTACCACTTTGGGCCATCAACGGAAGAAGAGATGGAGGCCGACTTGAAAAGGATAGATGCCATGGAAGAGGATCAAGAAGTTACTTCTCGTTTCCGATCTGGATTCACGTTGGGGAACTACAGAGCTCAGCCTTTCGAAACTCGGTCGTCCCTTCCAATGTTAGATTTCTTTCTTATGAAAATATGAAAAAGAGTGTTACTTGTTCTCCCGCAGCTATGCAACATCCATGGGTGAAAGGAGCTTTAGCCGTCACTGGCAAGCTCCAAAAAGAAATAATGGGCCTCAAGCAGCAAGTCAATAAGCTTGAAGAAGAGAATCGTATCTTGAGGGGCATCATCGCCAAGAATATCACATCACCACCCCCGAAGAAGGAGACATAAACACATGGGTATGGGCACTCCCCTTGGCAACTGCCAAGCTTGGGGGAGTGCCCCGGTATCGTATCACCATCACTTTTATCTTTACCGTTTTTCCTAGTTCGATTCTTTTGATGATATCTTAATCTAGTAGAATAAAGTTTTAGTATGATCTAGTTGTGAGTTTTTCTTTATGATCGTTCTATGTAATCGAGTATGTGAGTTATATATAATAAATATTAGTGTTGAGTCAAGGGCTTGATTATTTTGCTATGATCTTGAGGGAATAAAATAGAAAAGAAGAAAGAAATAAAAAGAAATAAAGAGATCATATGGATCCTATGGAGAGTAATGAGCTCACATATAAAGGGTATGGTGAATAAAAGTTGTTCAGAGTTGACAAACATAGTTTTAGTCATCAGTGCGATTAATAGGAAGTAATAAAGAAAGAGAGGTTCACATATAAATATACTATCTTGGACATCTTTTATGATTGTGAGCACTCATTAAAATATGACATGCTAAAGAGTTGACGTTGGACAAGGAAGACAACGTAATGGATTATGTTTTCTTACATCTGAGATAAATTATATTGTCATGGATCATCCAACATGTTGAGCTTTCCTTTCCCTCTCATGCTAGCCAATTTCTTTGCACCAAGTAGAGATACTACTTGTGCTTCCAAACATCCCTAAACCCACTTTTACCATGAGAGTCCACCATATCTACCTATGGATTGAGTAAGATCCTTCAAGTAAGTTGTCATCGGTGCAAGCAATAAAAATTGCTCTCTAAATATGTATGATTTACTAGTGCGGAGAAAATAAGCTTTATACGATCTTGTGATATGGAAGAAATAAAAGAGACGGACTACATAATAAAGGTCCATGTCACAGGTGGCAATATAAAGTAAAGTTCTTTTGCATTAAGATCTCGTGCATCCAACCATAAAAGCGCATGAGAACCTCTACTTCCCTCTGCAAAGGGTCTATCTTTTATTCTTGTCTTATACTTCATGCAAAGAGTCATGGTGATATTCACCTTTCCTTTTTACATTTTATCCTTTGGCAAGCACAATGTGTTGGAAAGATCCAGATATGCATAGCTAATTGGATGTGAGTTTTCATGACTATTATTGTTGACATTACCCTTAAGGTAAAACGTTGGGAGGCAAAACTATAAGTCCCTATCTTTCTCTGTCTCCGGTTAAGACTTCATACCCATAAATATTGCGTGAGTGTTAGCAATGGTGAAAGACTAAAAGATGGTTGAGTATGTGGACTTGCTGAAAAGCTCTTATATTGACTCTATCCTATGTTATGATAAATTGCAATTGCCTCAATGACTGAGATTAGAGTTTGTTGGTTCTCAATAAAGTTTATGATTCATACTTGAAATTGTGATTGAATTGTTACTTTAGCATAAGAGATCATATGACAAATATGTATTGTTGTTCTAAGAATGATCATGATGCCCTCATGTCCGTATTTTATTTTTATTGACACCTCTATCTCTAAACATGTGGACATATTTTTCGATTTCGGTTTTCGCTTGAGGACAAGCGAGGTCTAAGCTTGGGGGAGTTGATACGTCCATTTTGCATCATGCTTTTATATCGATATTTATTGCATTATGGGCTTTTCTTACACATTATGTCACAATACTTATGCCTATTCTCTCTTATTTTACAAGGTTTACATGAAGAGGGAGAATGCCGGCAGCTGGGATTCTGGGCTGGAAAAGGAGCAAATATTAGAGACCTATTCTACATAGCTCCAAAAGTCCTGAAACTTCACGGAAGTCCTTTTTGGAATTAATAAAAAAATACTTAGCGGAGAAAGTTCCAGAGGGGAGCCACACCCTGGCCACGAGGGTGGGGGGCGCGCCCCGTGCCTCGTGGGCCCCCTGGTGGCCCTCCGATGCCCATCTTCTGCTATATGAGGTCTTTCGTCGAGGAAAAAATCATAAGAAAGCTTTGGGGAAGAAACTCCTCCGCCATGAGGCGGAACCTTGGCGGAACCAATCTAGGGCTCCGGCAGAGCTCTTCTGCCGGGGAAACTTCCCTCCGGGAGGGGGAAATCATCACCATCGTCATCACCAACGATCCTCTCATTGGGAGGGGGTCAATCTCCATCAATATCTTCACCAGCACCATCTCATCTCAAACCCTAGTTTAACTCTTGTATCCAATCTTTGTATCCAAACCGCAGATTGGTACCTGTGGGTTGCTAGTAGTGTTGATTACTCCTTGTAGTTGATGCTAGTTGGTTTAGTTGGTGGAAGATCATATGTTCAGATCCATTATGCATATTAATACCCCTCTCACTAGTAGGGAAAAGCCTACCAGCAGCGAGGGTTTTGGGCCTCTCAGTAGCGTGGGCACCGGCGCTACTAATAAGGCGCTACAGCTAACGTTTAGCAGTAGCGTCGGTTGTCCCACGCTACTGCTATACATGAATAGCTGTAGCGCTCTTTGATAAAGGGAGCTACTGATATTATCTGCAGTGCTATTTGCTGGGACGCGCTACTTACAATGCGGAGCTACTGCTAAATTTCCCCCCTCGCTACTACTAGTTTATTTATTAGTTTTTTTCCTGTATATTTGTTTTGTATTTGAATAGTCTTTATACAATAATCTTTAGCATATCATACACATACAAATGTAATCATAGCATATACATACAATTAGTCTCATCAAATCATGTCATCATCATAATCATCATCCAACACAAAGTGGTCTCTCGTCATCATCTCGAAAATAGCGATACAAGTCTCGAATGATATGCAAATACATCGTCATCCATCTAAACAATGATATACGCGAGAAGAGCTATCACTTTGAGAACATGAGTTCGTATCCCTCTTTCGCATTAGCGTGAACCTCTAAACTAACTACTGCCTATCGCTCGGAAACCGGAAGGGCCTGACACTCCGGCCACTTGTCGTATATATACTCCTGGCATAGCACTTCTTCGCCATCTATGATCTATGCACCTGCATCATCACATGAGTCGATGATATGCAACATATATAGTTGAGCAACAGAAAGAGACAGACTTGGCAAAAATAAAAACAACATATCATAAGCATAAATAACAAAGTTCATCGTACCCCAAAATGCCCTAACTAGAGTGATTTTCGCTAGTTGAGGAGGAGGACGGTTTAATTACATCACAAATAAAGTTTCGCCATGCATAACTCAAAGTTTTGTCATACAGAAAGTATGGACTAAACGGACACATTGTCATATATCGACAATCACTCCAACATGTTGTTCCATCCATCCAAGTCAAGGAGATAGTCCCCGAGCCTAGTGAAAGGCTTCAGGTCGAGACGCTGAGAGGCTATCCATGTTTGGACGTCTTCCCGCGACATTTGTCCTTCTCCGTAGAACATCCCTGTTTTTCCGACGACCTCCTTCATGATGATTTGGGCAAGTTCGCGCTGGATGTTATATAACTCAGCTCGAAGTCGATGATCCTCGATATCTCCTATGTCGTTTGCTCATTGCAGAATATGGGCATCGCCGAATCTAGGTGACATGCGAAGGTTCTGGTGATCCCATCTGTACTCCAGCATGTGGTGTAGGACATAGAATCCATCATTAAGAGAATTGTTCGGTTGCTGGATGCAGCAGAAGTCGGTCTTATGGCCGAAGGCGACCCTGCCACCCCTTCTCTTCTTGTCCCTGACCTCTCCACCCCTTGCTTGGTAGTAAAACATAGCACTGTCGAGAACATCCTTGATGTGGGTGTAATCCTTTTTGTGAATGTTCTTCGACGAGTCCAAGTAAAGAGCGTGGGAGAATCAGGGGTAGAGGATGATGAGGACGGCGCGCCCGCCGCTGCGCAAAATAAGTCCTCAAATTAATTAGCCTCCACCGTGCAAATGGATGATTGAAATCAAAGGAAGGATAGCAGCGCGGATGACTTACACGGGATGATAAGGCACGAGAATCGCCTCCTTGTCCTTATTGGCGTGCATGAAATTGACGATGTAATCCCTCGCGTATTCACGGTGATTTGCGCAGACTCCCAAGAAGCCCTCGTGCATGTAGTACGGGTCAGCGACACAGATATGAGATATCTGCTCAACCCCGATGATGTAGTTCATGTGCAAGGCATAAAGGCGGACAAACGTAAAATCCAGCTTCTTCACGTGAAACATGTCGAATATGTAATCGAATCGGAGGAAGAACTTATCCACGGGGAAGCTGTCGACGTACGACATTTGCCGCGGAACGTTAACCACGTAGAGTGGGTATCCTGGATCTTTCAAGGTGCTGAGGTCTTTCTCTACCTGCAGCACATCATCATGAAATCTCTTTAGATCGCCGAATCTGGCCCGTAGCGCTGTTGCAGGTAGGATTGGTTGACCGGGGATATGCCATTTATCCGCACCGGGGATATCTATACAGTCCTGAAGTCGAGGCTGCTGAGGCGGCTGGATCATAGAAACAGCTTTTTTTTCCTTTCCTCGCTCTCTTCCTAAACTTCTTTACTAAAATTCGTCTGCCGCCCGGTAGGCGTCGTCGCAATCACCAGAACCCTATCCTTCATCGTTGCTAGCCATGTTTCCTATGATTAAATCTAGTAAATTAATTCTAGACCTAATAAAATGAATAATGACATAAAAAGGTCTATTGTTTTGCAGGAACGTTGACTCCTTCCTGGTGCGGCAAATCACACGGGCACTCGATATGTCCTAGTTTGTAGCACAAGTCATGCTGAAATTCACGGAAAATTTCGGCATGACCTTTGCTAAAAAGTGGACAAATCGAGAACCTGAAATTTGCCGGAATGGAAATGAATCAACATTCCCACAATATATATATAGGCTACTCAGCTTCATTGAAACAACAAAGCCACTTGGGCACAAACAACATGACCACTTCAATGAAAAGATATAATCAACAATAAAAGTCTAGGAAGGGATCATCTTTAAAATAAAACTTGCCTAAATAACTTAGATAATTAACCTAATCAAACTAGTTAACCTGACTAGTTCTCTGTCAAAGCCCTAACTAAATTTTTGCACTAACCTAGGTAATTAACCTAATTAAACTAGTTAACATAACTACTTCTCTGTCAAAGCCCTAACTAAATTTTTGCCCTAACCTAGATAATTAACATAATTAAACTAGCTAACCTATGCATGAGAGAGAGAGAAGAGGGGTGGGGGCTTACAGAGGATGGCTCCGGTGGTGGCGAGGGAGGCAGTGGTGGCAAGGGAGGCAGGGGCGTCTCCGGTGACGGCGAGGGAGGCAGTTCTGGTGAGGGAGGATCCGGTGGCATCGACGGCGGCTCCGGTGGCGTTGATGAGGTTGCGCGGCTCCATGGCGTTGGGGGCGGCTCCGATGGCGTCGACGGCGCACGGCTCTGGTGGCTCCGGGGGCGTCGACGTCGGCAGGAGACGAAGTCGAAGTGGGGCGACGATGAATCGGGGAGACGGCGGCGGGGTGGGTCGAGAGATTTGGGGGGCAAGTGGTGGCCGGGGGGGGAAACGATTTTTTGGTTAAGTCAAAACTAGCGGTAGCGCGTTTCGCAGAACGCGCTATAGCTAACGTAGCTATAGCGCTTTTTCCAAAACGCACTAATGCTATACATATGTAAGTTTCTCTTTTTTTATTTCCTTTTCTGTTTCTGTAGCGGGGGTCCTCGAAACGCGCTGCAGCTGCGTTAGCTACATCGCCTCTTACTAACACACGCTACAGCTAAGCCTTTCTCTGTTTTTTCGCTTTTTCATTTATTTTGCTTTACATTTTATTTTTTTCTTTCTCCTTTTTCTGTTTCTTTCATTCTCATTTACTTTTCTATTTGTTTTTCATTTTATTCTATTTCCATTAGCAGTAGCGCTGTTACAGGGAAACACGCCGCTACTCATGCCCTAGCGGTAGCGCGCTTCCTGCAAGGCCGCTACTGCTATGCGTAGCCCATCGTTCCAGCAATGGGGATATTAGTACTAGCGCTCTTACGGGCACACGCGCTACTGCTAGAATCGTATCTGCAGCGTGGTTTATTTTGAACCGCTACTGCTATCTAGCACTAGCGCCCTTTTTTAACCCGCGTTGTTGCTAAATTTCTGTGTATAAGGTTTTCCCTAGTAGTGTCTGATTATGAACATGAATATGCTTTGTGAGTAGTTATGTTTGTTGCTGAGGACATGGGAGAAGTCTTGCTATTAGTAGTCATGTGAATTTGGTATTCGTTCGATATTTTGATGAGATGTATATTATCATCCCTCTAGTGGTGTCATGTGAACGTCGACTACATGAAACTTCATCATTGTTTGGGCCTAGAGGGAGGCATTGGAAAGTAATAAGTAGATGATGGGTTGCTAGAGTGATAGAATCTTAAACCCTAGTTTATGCATTGCTTCGTAAGAGGCTGATTTGGATCCATATGTTGCATGCTATGGTTATGTTTACCTCAATACTTCTGTTGTTGTTGCGGATGCTTTCAATAGGGGTTAATCGTAAGTGGGATCCTTGTCCAAGTAAGGGCAGTACCCAAGCACCGGTCCACCCACATATCAAATTATCAAAGTACCGAACGCGAATCATATAATCGTGATGAAAACTAGTTTGACGATAATTCCCAAGTGTCCTTGGGAGCGCTTTCCTTCATATAAGAGTTTGTCCAAGCTTGTCCTTTGCTACAAAAAGGATTGGGCCATCTTGTTGCACCTTATTTACTTTTATTACTTGCTACTCGTTACAAATTACCTTATCACAAAACTATTTGTTACCGATAATTTCAGTGCTTGCAGAGAATACCTTACTGAAAACTGCTTACCATTTTCTTCTGCTCCTCGTTGGGTTCGACACTCTTACTTATCGAAAAGCTACGATAGATCCCCTATACTTGTGGGTCATCAGACAGCCGGACGAATCCATGCCCGCAAACTTTGGCGGCGGCGGGCGGGCGAAGCAGTACCTACATGCAGGGAGGCGCCTTTGCCTGTGCTGCGGGAGAAGCTCCCCGACCACTCCATCGCTTGGGGCAGCAACCGGCGGCCGGAAAAGCCAAATCCGACGGCCCGCGATGAAGTGTCGTAGATATGCAAAATCCGGCGGCCCGCCGACGCAGGGGGGAAGGGAGGGGAGGCCTCGTGCGCGTGGCGGCCTTCCGGCGTGCTCCTGCCGGCTGCTTTTGCTGGAATCTTGGGCGGAGGCCGGCGGTGGCGCGAGGGAGGA
>NC_041388.1:39049642-39055131 GCF_002162155.2 Triticum dicoccoides
TTATATGCAGGGCATTGCAGCCGCGAGGGGGAACCCGCGTTTTCCTGGGTTGCGCTCAGGATTTTGCCGCGCCCCGTAAAATTTTTTGCGTGCCGGGGCGGGATGCGTGCTCTGATCGGGCTGGTTTTTTTGCCCCGACCCGCATTTTGGAGGTTATTTTACGGGTCGGGGCAGGATGGAGGGTCTGCTAGAGTTGCTCTAACATTTCCAATCATATAGTACTAAGATTTTGCAGTGTTAACGAGTTGAAGGATACTATGATAAACCCATGATTGCAAGATAATATGAGTGGTGACTGGTGCATTAGATTTTTCTTCGGCTGGAGGCATCCAGTTGAAGACTAAAAGGAGCGGAGGGAGATCCACATAGGGATTATGCACCACAATTGAAAACTAGAACTCTAATCTGATCTCTTTAGCAAATGGAACCCCTAAGTACCTCGCTAGAGTGCTGAACTAAAGAATTAATGTACCCCACACTAGCTAGTTAGATCGTATCTTCATCTGAGCATCTTTAGTCGATCAATATTGGGCACAGAAATCAGGTGATCTAGTTTTGTCGTTGGCGCGCACCTTGGTATGTACTTTTTGGTTGCCCTTTTCTATGGCGGGGATACTTTTGGTTGACGTTTAGCCAGACAAATTTGCAGCTATGGTGCTAACTGATGTCGTTAATCATGCCAAGTCGAAATTAGTTGCAAGGCCAATTAACTAAGTACTCTCTTCGTTTTTATTTAATCTATATATTAAATTTGACTGAAGTCAAACTTTGCAAAGTTTGATCAAGTTTAGAGAAAATAATATAAACATTTACCATAACAAATCTATATGTTATGAAAGTATATTCAATAGTGAATCTAATGATATTGATTTGTTATTGTATATGTTAATATTTTTGTCTCAAAACTTTGTGAAGATTTACAAAGCTTGATTTTGACCAAAGCTAATACGCAGAGTAAATAAAAACTGAGGGAGTACACCTCTAGCTACCGGTTTGTTTGAGACTTGGAGTACCCTATAGGGAGACATTTTCTTGTCGTAGCGCACGACAGATACTGCCAAATTGTGCTACTTCTGGTGAATACAGAAGGACATATAACATGGTTCCTCAAAAAGGATATTATACTTGAATCATGAAACGTTTGTAAAGGGTTGTGATCGAATTTGGCTTCTTTTGCCTCGCTTACACAATTCGAGAGGAGAATAATTAATCAATGTTCTAGTAATCTTCTTAATTGCATTCTACAGTAGTAGCAATTTGATCAACTGCAGCCGTTCCCAATAATTTGTACCTCAAGGTTGTCTACAAAGGACCGCACTAGATTAGAATTGTCATGTACATCTTCTTAGCCAGTTTACTTTACACCTTGTTGGCTTGTTCCGACACCACATACTCCCATCATATCGATCAAATCCGTAACTAAAACGCCTGTAAGTATAGAATTACTCTTCCACAGTAGCAATATACAAGTCACCTGAATTTGTAATTTGGATGCACCCATCTCAAGGCAATTGTAGGTTCTGATAGCCTCTCCCATGGTTATGGTTGATAAAACTATTTTCCCAATATTATAAGAAAAACGTCCAAAGGGGTCCTCGTGTTTGGCTCGAAACGTACAAAGGGGTTTCCAAGCCGTTTCGTGGACGCTGAGCTCTCCACGTACTGCAGCTAGCTTCAGCTTTTGGCTCCATCAGCGGTTGGAACGTGCAGCATGCAGCGAGACCGAGATGGCATGCATGGATAAGGCAACCGTACGTATTCCACTGCTCGACGCTGAGCTCTCACATTGCTCTGCCGTGTATCAATAGCTTTGCCGTGTTTGGTTGGATTGCAAGAAGGGTACGTGTACGGCGGAACCGTATTTGAAGTGCATGCTTTTCAATCGTTCAGAGAACCAACTAAAAAATTGCCCAGACGTAGGTGCGTGTTGCTCGCCTGTGGGATGCCAAACCATTTTGGACTTGATAGCTTTGTTGCTTTATAACCACGAGTATCACACGGGTCAACTAGCTACAACACACTACTTAAGATTAAGGCATCCCTAAAACAGACCCTCAAACCGGACATGATATCCGTTCGTATACTATGGGGACCAGTCCCTAGCTAGGCGCTCATGCGGAAGCTAACCATCCAATCATATCCATATACATTTCGAAACATATTTTAACAAACCGGATAAAATTCGTGAAAACCGAATGATTTTCATATAAATCGGAGCACATTCATTATAATTTTTTACATTTTTTCATTTTAAAAAAATACTAGACCTAAAAACCTAGCCAATGGCGGCGCCCGCCCTCCACGTTCCTTGTAGTTCCTTTCCAGCAAACACCGGGTCCATCTCGCCGTCTCTATGAGGGATGGGAACAAGGCCTGTGAAGTAAAGGTGCGGTCGTCGGCAAGGAAGAGTAGAACATGAGAGACGGACTAGCCCATTTGAGACTCAAGGCCCCCGCCGCCGCCTCCCATGTACTCATCCTCGTCGAAGTCGGCAACCTGTACATATCCGCGTCAGATTGGGCTGCGGCCGAGTCCGGCTGCGCTAGGACAGCGTTCCTGGGCCACAAACACCACACCAGCCCAGAACCAAGCAAGCTAGACTGCCGGGCAACCTGGCCGGGCCCTGTTGTACGAGTATTTTTTACGTGACCGTTGACCGAGCAATCATCTACTGACGAGGCAGCGTATTTCCATCGCAAGTTCTCACAGCGTGTTTGGTTGGGTGGAATTGGAGGTAGGGAAACAGGTAGAATCCTTTGTTTGGTTCGTGGACATGGGAGTTGAAGTGGGTAGGGGAAGGGGAATTAAAATGGTCAACTCCCCCAGATCTCTTCTGGAATTCCCATCTCACAACCAAACGTGGGATGGGGACTGATAATCCATTTGCCAAGCCTAATCCCTCAACAAATTCTCGCATCTAAACTCCTATTCCCTTTCCTTATATTTGCCAAACACGCTGTCAGAGAATTCTTATCTAGTGTTACGCGGCTTCCCTTTTAAACAGGGCAAATTTCAGCTCCCTAAGCGGTATGGGACTAATAAGTTGGTACTAGCGTTTCGGAACAGGCAAAATAAAATAGCCTTCGCTGTGATTCGAACCGCCAACATGAGATTTCCCAGGGAGCGACGGCCTTGCAACCAATCCGCCATTATGAGCTGTTGCTACATGAGGTGGCTGATAATAGTTTTATATTCACTCCTGGTGGGTTGCAAGTGCGGAAGGCAGGTTACCAAATATTCCATGTAACAGGGTCTATTTCGAAATTTTAACTGAGATCGCGAGGCATTTTGCCGTGGAATGGCTAGTAGCGGCAGTTTTCCGAAGTGCCCTCTATGTTTGAATATATTACAGCGTGTTGGAAAAGTGCCTCTAAATCTGCATTGGCGTTTTATGAAACGCCCCAGATTCTACTACATATTACGGCACTCATCAGAATGCCCTCAAATACCACTGTTTTGAGGCACTCTTCGTAAACGCCGTGCTAGCATTGGACTTTTGAAGGCATTTTTCAATAACGCCTCTAACGAAGCTAATCTGAGGCGTTTAAGAAAACGCCCTTACCAAAATGCCTCCAATTAATGTCCGTGTTGTAGTGTGTGCATTTCGGATTGGTCCATATATTATACAAATAGGCAACTTAACACCACATCACAATCATATAGTCTGTCTGGTCACTTTAATTTGTGCGACCCATCTGAGCCTGTCAATGGCTTGCCATGCAAGGCTACTTAAACTGGCAAAAGGAGAAGAGAGTAGCAAGATAATTTATAATTTCATATTCCTTTGAAAGTTATAGAGAGTAATCAGCTGCAGACAAAAGCGACGCTCTGCTTAATTGATGTAGGGTTCTTGGGTGATACCAACGGCCCAGGGCATCGTCGGTGTCTTCCATGTCCCCCCTACCAACTGGTGCAGCGCGAATATTGGCCTCCCTGTCCCGTTGCTGCAATTTCCTCCCTCAAAATTCTCCAGGTTCTTTGGGATTAGTCAAAAGTGACTTGAGATCTTGGTCTCTAACCAAGGTCTCTGACCAATGACTATACATAGTCATATGTGTGTGCATGGCTGCATACATCCGCTTCTAGATGCATGCGTGACGAGGCAACGTGGCAGGCTAAACTCGGGATATGATGTGTTGCATTGGTCTGCATGCATGCATGTGGTATACTTCATGCATGGATGATGCTTCTTTGGTATTGTTTGGAAGATATTACACCGCTGTTAATTTGTTATAGATGCATGCACAAAGTAGAGTCAGAGGTTGAGGTTCTCTGACACTTTTATGTTCCTTGTGCAGGATCTGGGCCATCAATCTTGTTCATGACCATATCTGTGTTTTTTTCTAAACATTACCGATCATACTTGATTTCGCGGTGTTAAGAATTCAAGGCCATTTTGATAAAAAAAACATGATTACAGAATAATCTTCGTGCATTGTGTTTTTTTCGGCTGGAGGCATCGGATTGAACTAAAAGGTGTGGAGGGAGATCCACCTGGGATTATGCACCACAATTCAAAACTAAGAACCCTAATCTCGATCTCTTTAACAAAAGGAACCCCTAACTAGCTGGCTGGAGTACTGAATTATAAAGAACTAATGTACGCCACACTAGAAGCTTAGATCGTATCTTCATCTGAGCATCTTCAGTCGATCGATATTGGGAACAGAAATTAGGTGATCTAGTTTTGTCGTTGGCGCAACTTAGTGTGTACTTTTGGTTGGCCTTTTCTTTTGCGGGGATACTTTTGGTTGGCACTTAGCCAAACAAATTTGCAACTATGGTGCTAACCGATATCGTTAATTACGCCAAGTCAAAATTAATTGAACGATCAGTTATCTAACCGGTTTGTTTGACACTAGGAGTACTCTAGGAAGCCATTCTCATGACCCAACATAAGATGGATGTTGCCAAATTGTGCTACTTTTGGTGAGAAAAGAAGGGCATAATTAGATATGTGTTTGTTTTCATGAAACAAATACTCTACTTGAATCGTGAAATTTTGGGAGTGCCTAAGCGCGCCGGTCAACTAAAAAAAAGATCTTGATCAGTTGATTCGCTCCAAATTTTTGGATCGGAATCCAATGGTCCGCCCCCTTTTTTCAACATCTAGCGGTTATTCTCCCACAAGAAACCCACCCTCACCCCTATACCGCGGGCCAGACTGTCAGCACCTGACATCTGCGTGAGCGGCTTTGTCGCGCAAGCCTTGCTGCCTGGCTCTGCGTGACCCTCCGTCTTCGTTGTGTTGTCACTATCCCTGGTCATTCCTCTTTGCACCGCCATGTTTTCTTCACTGGCAACCTCTTGCACCCCCCACACTTGGACCCGACAAACCTCGGATTCGCCTCTGTCGCTCCGTGGATGCTGCTCAATGAAATTGATTGATTCAAAAAATGTTTTCAATTGCGTGACAAATAGCAAATCCGTGAATCTTTTAAAAGGTTTGTGACTTTGGGTTATTTTGCTATATGTTCCAAATTCGGGGG
>NC_041388.1:39055375-39063924 GCF_002162155.2 Triticum dicoccoides
CAATGAGTAGTTGCAATGTAAATCGAATGTGTAATGTTGTTTAACCCTTTGTGCCTTCTACACAGTCGATGGAAGAACTACGGGAAACAAATGTGTGAAGATAAAGTTGGATTATAGACGGATTTAGGCCCATATAATCAATAATTGCTGGTTATCTCTAAGGCCATGTAGATGCATGGCATGATGAGAAGTTTAGTGGGAAGGGTTGAGACCCTTTTGTTAAGGGAGCTCTTCGGCTCACTGTTGGGGGCATGAGAAGAAAGGTTGCTCACAAGGGTTCCTTGTTAGCCACCCGGATTGCTATGCCATGTTTGCGCTATATCTTTGCCGGTCAGGAATGGGTAATAATCACAGATTAATTATGAGTCGCTAATGGATGCGGCACTGTCCAAGACGTTGGACTCTGTTGCATGCCTACCTGGTGCCGACTTTGTTGGGCCTGCTCGGTGCTGACTTGGTTGGACTGGCCACGTGTTGATTCGGGCCTGGGCCTACCCGTCTACATGCTAAATCGTGGGTGAGCCTACCCGGTTGCACGCTGACTTTGTCACGGGCCTCGGCCCATGAATCCTACCCAGGTGCTTATATATAGGAGGTGTTGTCCAGCCAGAGAGCCAACCAACTCATTCCTCCTCGCACAGCCCTAGCCATCATCCACTATTCCAAGCTTTGCATTGTGTTGCCTTCAGCGATCCCATTCGTCGACCGCGTGCACGGCCGGGCGGCAGATAAGGCCTCCGAAACCTCATCCTTTGAGATCATGCAACGGGAGAAGGGCGATAAGGTTTTAAGGGGCGTCTCGGTGCGACTACTCTCAGTTTGTCCGTATCTCCGTCCTCAGCTTCGACTACTTCCCCGGCACCGACGCCGAGTTGAGGACGACACCTCCAAGAAGAAGGATGCGGATGAAGCCGCAGCTGCTACTGCCGCGGATGCTTCAACTTGGCCGACTGGAGGGTATGATCTAATCATCCCATATTTTACTTGTTTGTGTGCTAGCCAGGTGTGCTGTGAGCCTAGATGTTTGGATTCTATGTTCAGCCCGGGCTTTCACATGTTTATGTCTCGATATGAGCTTCATACAGTGTTTGCCTTGCTCATGTTTGGGTTAGGGATTAAATCAATCGCTGAAGTACTGATATTTCCAAAAGATTATGTAGTAGGATACTTGTCTAGCTAGCTACTTGGTACTGTTTAATTTCTTTACACAAGAAATCCGGCAGATGATTGAAGACCAGGTTGATTAATGTGATCACTCTCATTTTGTCCTTTATCAAGTCCAGTGCGCATAGGTTCACGAAGCTGTGATACAGCTATTTCATCGGTTGATCTTCATCAGGAGAATCTTTCATCAAGAGAAAAGGAAAGGTCGCTTGTGGCTCACGAACGTTGGCGCGGCTTGGTGTACCTTTTTTGTTGGCATTTAGCTAAACAAATGTGCATCATGGGTGCAAAGTACATCATCCATCGAACACATCATTAATTCATTACAGACACATGCTCCATTGATCGTGGACAGAACATGCGCTGCTGCTGCCGCGGCACGTAAATGAAACCAGTTTAATGGTCGTCTTTGTTTGGCACGCATGTGTGCCAGTGCCCATTGAATTTGTCACTCCATGATTAGTTAATTTCTTGCGGAATGGTGACTAGTTAATCATCTTTAATATTCCCTGACGTGGCCAAAAGCAACGTGCTAATTAATCAGGCAGTGCGTAGGGAAAATGATGAGAATCAGTAACACGAGACCAGTTTTGATTCCTATCATCATCATCATCACCATGATTTGCGCGGGCTGTGGAAAATAGTTAACTCTGCCGTTGCAAAATCTATTCCATGTGATTCTGTAAAAAAAAAACAGTACAGCCCACGAGTCACATTGCACCCAGTCAAGGTCTCCTCCCAAGAATTCGTCGGTCGGCGGCAGGATCGACACAGGCGCACCCGGCGTTCGTCTAAAGCCATGTGAAGGAAAATGCTTAAAGCTTGACCTTTTGGCACTGGCATGGACTCGTCACTCGTGTATGCCGATCAGTCAAAAGAGCTGGCCCCTGATCCTTGCTCTGCAGGTAACTGGGCCTTAATTACTGTATGGCGGTCGACGTGGACTACTCCTGACACAGTAAGTACTTCCTCCATTTTAAAATATAATGCGTCCACGCTTTTCGAGATCAAACTTTGATCATAAATTTAACGAACGAGACCGACTGCGGCGGGAGAAAAAATTACATAATTAAAAACTTCTTTCGAATACGAATACACTTATTTAACTTTTGCTCCCACCACAATCGATCTTGATAGTTAAATTTACGGTCAAATTTAAAGCACGGAGATAGAGAAAGCACTACATTATGAAATGAAGGGAGTATCAACTCTTGACAAAATAATCCAGTGGTGGTAAGTATTTGATTTGTCCCGACATAATAAGTACCAACTCTTGACAAAATAATCCAAATCTTCATGTACGCCGCAAGCAACCTCTATCGTCAACTACCGGTCGATAATTGGTGCTTCTACACTTGCCGCTGCTGCTAATTTAGCCACCGTAGAGCTCCACATGGTCTACAACTCTACATGTAAAAGAGAAACGGTGTGATAGACTTCAACGGTTGGCTGGTCGAGAGAGTAGAAAGTCAAGGCCCATGACCTAGATATCTGAATCCTTGTGTGCCATGCCATCAACTGCAGCCGTTCCCAATAATTTGTACCTCAAGGTTGTCTACAAGGACAGCACTAGAATTATTTTTTTCTCTCATTTCTTATTATTGTCATCTACATACATCGAAATTGTTAGTCTGTTTGCTTTCACACCATGTTCCGGGACTACATACCTAAAACACACGTAAGTATAGAATTGTTCTTCGCCTGTTCACTTCTCCGCCCAGGAGGCGTTTGGTAACCTGCATGAATTTTGGGCATTTTGCATTTGTGATCCGACTCCGCCAAAATGAGTGAATACATGCAAAAAATCATGTTCTACATATATAGTTTGTTTTCATGCATCCCTTCAGCTTGACTGAGCAGAAACACAAGCACTGGTGTTTGGTTGCAAGAGAGTTCTACACAGGCGCAAAGTGTTGTTGTTTGGTTACATAGACAATGTGTTTTGATAACCTCTTGTCCGAGTTGTGAGGTTACCAACACACACGAGCACAGTATAGTCATAGGCAACTAATAATAGGCACAGCATAGTCATAGGCAACTAATAATAGGCACAGCATAGACATGTGCAACTAATAACAAGCACACCATAAACCAGAGTTTTAGGCGGTACTCACAGGCAATTAAACTAACAAACACTTGCGGCAGGGTTTTAAACCAACCGGCTAACACAAAAGTCAAACTAACGGTCCATCGTAAATGCCTCCTCGTGCCCCTTGCACTTGGCTGCCACCTCAACGTTGTCGGCGTTGAGTACAATCACCTTCAAGGTGTCAAAAGTCACAAGCTTGAAGGTGACAAGGACAGTGACCCTCCGAGCACAGCGGTGTTCGGCCTCAGCACAAAATTTGATGGGGCGGTGGTCAAGTGCTTGGTGGAGTCAGGGAGACATCAACACGCAACTTCAACTTGGGTGCAAGCAGGATGGAGAGCTTGTACTCAACGGTTTACCGCCATGGAGCGAACCAGCGCTCACTCGCTCGCTGGCATGGGCCAGCCCCTCAACATGGCGTTGCTAATGTGCACGCTCGCTCGCTCGTCGCCCTCCTGCTTTGTTCGCTCGGTCACTGTTTGACCGTCTATTTAAAAAAACAGGTTTCAAAAAAAGTTCATGAAATTAAAAAAATGTACACTCCTTTGAAAAATTGTTCATAAAGTTAGAAAAGGTTCATGAATTTTAAAATGTTCCTGAATTTTAAAAAATTCATGAAATTTAAAAATGTTGAAAAAGTTAATGTATTCGAAAAAATACAATAAATTAAAAAAATGTGAAGTTGAGAAAAGTTTACTGATTTGAAAGTTCACAAATTTGGGAAAAGTTAATGAATTTAAAAAATGTTCTCGATTTTGAAAAAATGCAATTTAAGAATAGAAGACAAAAATGCAAAAAAAATACGAGAAGAAAAAACAAAGAAAAACTAGTCGAACAAAAGAAAAAAGAAAACCAGATGGGAAGCATCTAGAAGCTCCCTAAAATCAAAATGCAGCCATGCTAATGAAAACCTGGGGCGTGTTGTGTTACTCTTTTTAGTTTTACAGGCACTACCACATTTAACATGGTGTCCTTACAAGAAGAACAAAAAAAAATGGGCCGAGCACGAGGGGTGTGTATGTGCTATGTACCAAAAACCTAAATGAGCCAGGACCACAAGCGAGGGGAGTGTACGCTGTGTATGAAAAACGAAGGAACCAGCCCCATAAGGGCCGAATAGGAATTGACGCAAGGATAACCTTGCATAAGTGAGTTGGGTCGGCGCCTTCATGGAAATGGCCTTAGCTCTTAGGCCTCTTCGAGGCGATGCCGACCTCCAACACCGCCTTGCCCTTCTTGTCCGACAGAACCTCCTTACGCTTCGACAAGTTCCTAGAGGCAGTAATGCCGAGAACGAGCGTGTCATTCTGCATTGAACATACAAACAAGAGGGCAATGGAGGTACTTTGATCTATGCTCACGATGTACTACCTTGTTCAGTGCTATGACTAGTGAGCATGCACACCATTTTTAGTAAGCACTTATATTCCTTCTCTGATCATGCATGTACAATTATTCCTACAATTTTGTGCATGCAAATTTACACTATTTCACTGTTAGCATATAGCAATCAGATTCATAGTAATTGAACAAAAACACATATCATCCTACTGACATGCATTCCTAGTAATCGTGCAAACACAATAATATCCTGCATGTTCTACTGATACCATATACCAATTCCTACCAATCGTAGAAAGCATGAACACACACTAAGCTAGCAATGTAAGCACGTAGCAAAAACAAATCATAAGCATGCACTACTGAATCAGCTTCTTTGCCATCTACCATGGCAGACGGCAAAGGCATAGATCACGGACGGCAAACTTCTTTGCCGTCCGCCAGCAGACGGCAAAACTGTCCGTCTGAACACATGCCAGCAAAGGCCTTCTTTGTCGTCCGCTTCCTGGAAACGGACGGCAAAGGATTGTGTCGTCCGCCATCCGAGGCCAATAGACGGCAAAGACAACGGACGACAGTGCAGTGGTGTGAGAGTCGTTAGGGGGTTAACGGCGCTCTTTGCCGTCTGCCAGCGGACGGCAAAGAGGCCAGCAGACTCTTTGCCGTCCACTAGCAGACGGCAAAGAGCTCAGCTAGGCAGCACTGGGAAGCTGTCACGTGTCAGCGGATGGCAAAGTGATTTGAATCTTTGTCGTCTGCTGGCAGACGACAAAGTGACCAAATAGGTAGCCAGTGTTCCCAGTTTCTACAGGTAGCTACCACGTGTTCTCTTTGCCGTCCGCTAGCAGACGACAAAGAGTTTCGCCGCCGTCTGCTAGCAGACGGCAAAGAGGCTACATATCCCCTGTTTTTATTTGAATCCATTTAATTTCACAGGAATTCACACAGAGATATACATATTTTTTTTCACATGCACAGTAGACATATGATGCATCCAACACGTAGCTCCATCCATGACAACATACATACATAATAAGAAACAGAGTTCCATCCATACATATTACAGTAACATCACAATGTTCATCCAACACATTGTTCCATACATCCATATAACAAGTTCCACATTTTTCATAGATACAAACAAAAAAAACAGGGAAACAAGCACTCCATCCATGCAAGCTTCCATATAGTGAATTAAATCTGCAAAATGGGAAACAAAAAAGTTAGAAGAAGAAGACTAGAATCAGAAGAAGAAGAAAAAAATGAAGAAGAAGAAGAAGTAAGCATACTTAGGTAAAATGGAGCTAACCTAGCTAATTATGCCATTTTGACCTAACTAAGCATATTATGCCATTTTTGATATAATTTAGAGCTAACTTCATTTTGGAGAAGAAGAAGAAGAAGAAGAAGAAGAAGAAGAAGAAGAAGAAGATTCTAGAGTCTTCTTCTTCTTCTTCTAGTCAGAAGAAGATTCTTCTTCTTCTAGTCTTCTTCTTCTTCTAGTCTTCTTCTTCTTCTTTTCTTCCTATTCCTTCTTTTCTTCCTCTTCCTTGATTTTCTTCATCTTATTATGTCATTTGTGTACTAAATAGGCTAAATTATGTCCTAAATGGGCTAAATAGGCTAAATAAGAAGAAAAATGCCATTTTTGAGCTTACCTAGCTAATTATGCCATTTTTGACCTAACTAAGCATATTATACCATTTTTGATATAACTTAGAGCTATTCTTCTTCTTCTTCTTCTTCTTTTCTTCCTATTCCTTCTTTCCTTCCTCTTCCTTGATTTTCTTCCGCTTATTATGTCATTTGTGGACTAAATAGGCTAAATTATGTCAAAAATGGACTAAACAGGCTAAATAAGAAGAAAAATACCGTTATCACGGAGGTGCGGGAATGGTCGGGGCTGCGCCAGTGCCAGACGAAGGTGAAGGACCGGTCGGGGTTCCGGCATTGGCAGACGCGGAAGGATTGGTCGATGCTTGTCGGGAGCCATGCTGCATCAAAGATCATTTCCAATAATGTCTCGTTAGCAAGTTCGCAAACTGAAATGTGAATGGCAGTAACTAACGACTATTCAAATCAAACTTACCGTGGTCGCCGGAGCAATCTGGGGCATCGACGGAGGGGCCTGACTGTTTTTCTCGCACATGGTCTGCACATTTGGTTCTCACGAGTCAGTCATATTAGATAGTAACTAGTCGTCAACCCGTGCATTCGCACGGGCTAGTATGAGAATGCTAGTTTTGAGCATTGTTGAACATAATTATAATTCATCTATTTTTTGCGGGAATCATCTATTATTAGTAAACGATGGGTTTTAGTTAATTATAATCATATCACTGTGGCAGCAATCGTTAATATTCGCAGAAGGCCCGACATGGCTTCCCATGTATCCATTTCTTTGAGTACACATACTAAAGGGTTTATAGCGATTATAAAAGTATCCCGCGCTTCAAAATTGTGTCCGAATTTATTCCACTTGGTGCACATTACATAAGACACTAAGCTTTATTTATTTTTTGCGGGGTATAAGACACTAAGCTTTAGTGTATACCTTAAATTTGGTTGTACTCTAGGATGTACAAAATGATTTTGCATTTGGCAAGCATTTATCCTTTTGTCCTGGGGAGATTAAATTATTGGCTGATGTACCTTATGGGTTGACTATGCAGATTATTGACTGATCCACCTTATTTTGACCAGTCATTAGTATCCATGCCCAATTGATCTAATTACATCATTAATTTGCTATCTAAACAAAGTTTATAGATCGATTCGAACATTATATGTGACTTTAGAGAAGTAGAGACCTGGGAGAGCATACTTCTTGACGATGTAAAGCTGTGCTAGGTTGTGTACTTTGTTATGCCTGGGAGAGCAGATGGTCAGTGGAGAACAGCAGATTTCCATCTTAACTATTTTTTTACTGGTATTGCATATTTAGTCATTTTACCTTCAAATACTCTCTCTTGATATAGCAAGCAACATGGGTGGATTGAATTCTTCAGTCACTCAACATATACACCTACCATCTGCTCTTGACACAGTCATATTAGTAACTTTACATAGATGAAAGGAATTAACACCAAATATATATGCAAAGCACAAAGTCGATGCTCCCATATATGCTATATTAGATCCTAGTTTTTGTTAAATATCCATCAATCCGCCAGATCTTGATGCTCCAAGCTTCTGAAATTATTTCGTTGTCGATTCTTTATCAGCACCGCTATGGAACTTATATGATAAAAGATCATGCAAATACAAAAAAAATAAAATCTTCCATGGTTATTCTTTTGAATTCCCTTGTTCGTGACAGTACCCTTTTGCTAGTCTTTGAATTATTTTCACTTCCTTTTTTTTCCTGAATGTGCAACATACATCAATATTTTTTCTGGTATCTTAGCAATGCGCCACATATGCAAGTTATTGTAAGCTTTCTCTAAGCTCTTGATTCCTTGAATATGGATTCATCTTTATCGCCACTGCCATCAGAATGTACAACACAATATGTGTTGTTTGTTCTAGCTAGTCTTTTTTTTGTTGTTCACAGCTAGTTTATCATCAGTAACATGCTTCTACAAAAACATGGCCAAACTTGTGTTAACTACTGTAAAATAATGATTATAAATGTAATTTGGTATGCAGTAGATACGATAAAGCATAGAGCATCATGGTATAAAAGTCTGATGCATGTTCAAAATTTTCTTTTCATCTCTTTCATCTCCAAAGTACAGGACCTGCTTATATCATGTTTTGTTTTACAAAACATTCATCACCATGTTGTATTGGCAAATCCTTTTCCGAGCCTATGGAAAAGATTCCACACAAAGTGATACATATATCCAGTGTGAACTGATATATCAATCTATAAGTAATGAGATTTATCAAATGTACCTTGGACACATGTCTTCACAGGTTCTTTTCACACACGTGATAGTAGAAGTGATTACCT
>NC_041388.1:39064540-39107710 GCF_002162155.2 Triticum dicoccoides
CCCTTTTTTTGTATTTGCCACATCCTATGTAGTACCACCCATATATGATATAATTGTTGCTTCGGCAGTATAAAACATTTGTTCCAATTGTAGGTTAAATTAGTACATTAGAAAATAAAGCAAAACTAACAACAAATACTCTTCCCGCTCTATTTTCATATACGGGAAAATATTGACTGGCATGATAGGACATATATTTTTATATGATGGCAGAAAGGCTGTTGCACCACATTTGGAGCTCAGCTGTTTCGTATTCAAAACGACATAAACTCTGGTCGCACATGAGGATGGCAGAAGGTACTCTGGATGCATTTGATATTAAATTCTGTATACTTTGAATGTATACATGAGAACACTTATTTGCTATCAAAAGAAATACAAACCTGTCAATTTTCTAACAGTTGTTGTTATTCTGACAACATGTCCGAAAGAACCTTCATCAGTTTGGTTGACCTTCTCACCTTAGAGTCTAACAAAAAAATTCTTGATCCATGCATGTATATTCCAAGAGTGGGTATCTATTAGCAACCAACAATGATACACGTAGACCACTACTTGTCAGATTTTTATAAAACACAACCAATCAAACCATTGGTGTAATGAACAGAGGTGCCGTTGAGCATCAGATTTTGCACCGTACACAGTAGTTTCGATTGTACATATTTTGTTTCTTCCAGTATACTCACTCAATTAGAAGCGCAATATCTCCATATCTTCGAAGTCCCATGAGTAGTCTGTGTTTCTTCCATACGCGATGTAAGTTGCTATGCCAATGACATATGCTAAGTAAGTTGGTGTAGGATCCAAAAAACATAAAAGAATAATTTTGAAAATAGTCATAACCAATAAGTAAACCTTCTGGCCATATCTCATGTGGAAAGAATTTCAATTCTAGCAAATGTGAAGCTTGCTATTATTAGGATATATTTTAGACCTTTTATCTCTAGTGCGCAAGAAATAAGCATCTTGCCGCCTTCGACTGGATGGTAATTCAAAGCAGATGTTACCTTAAAATTGTATGTCATGTAGTCCAAACCTTCTTCTATCAATGGCCTGAACTTGGCGACCAATCATATGATCTCTTCATCATAAGTTTTGTCGCTGTTGAGCGCTTAATGGTGTCCACAGGCTAATTGCGTTAAGTATAATCACTCGCCATTGTTTTAGACCTACATTTCAGAAAACCGAGAAAGCAAAACGATTACATAAGTTGAAAGGAACATGAATTTTTAAGTTTATTCAAGGAGCAAATCAGGAAGTAAGGATTATGAAAATTGAATCAAATCTTTGTTGTCATGTTACTGTAAGCAATACAATCTGCATGCGTACTCTCACAACATGATTAGAAAACGGTAAAGAAAATCCCTAGAAAATAATTGGACAAAAGATGCTTCGCTAATATGAAACCAATGATAAAGTTGGGATGGATCCAAATATAAATCGGGAAAAACTTTCTTTTAACACATGGTTGCAACAGGCACGGCATGATAAAGAGCCATATCAATTGTCTCTCTCATCTCACACATGGCACTCTAAGTATTCTTCCATGTCACCAAAAGGGGAATAGTCTTTTTGTCCGTAAGTTTGAACATAATCAATCCATATGATTGATGATAGACAGACCTATTCCAACCTTCTAGCGAACAAACAACTACCGTAGCCACTACTGGATATAATTTAAGAAACTTAAGAAATCAGTATCAGAAAAACTTAAGCAAACAGGGAGAATGTAGGACACACCTGGGTAGAATTGGAGAGGAGCGGCATGGATCACTTATGCTGTTTGCTTAAAGTGATGTATCCTTTACGATGATCCTTTCAATGCTCAGAAAATGAATCATGTGTTGGTCTGTGTTGGGCTAATAAGCCGCGGCGACGCACCGGACGCGACCAACGCGTGTATGGGCGCGAGCTGGCCGGGTCAGGTGCATCGGGACCGCGGGAATGTGTGTGTGCGTGCGTGCAGGTGCAGCACGGGGCGTGTCCGTGCGTGTATCCGTCGTGTGCGTGAGTGTAGGAGTAGCTGTTGGGCGAGTCGCGTGGGCGATCGAGGGCGTGGCCGTTGGAGCTGGCCGTGGGGCGCGCGCGTCGGAGCGCGACGCGGGCACGAGTGGAGCGAGGGGAGCGCGGGCGATCAGGAGAGAGGGGAGGCGTTGGGTGCGTGCCCGGTGTGCCGGCTCGGGGCTATAAATCCACGCGAGGGCCATTGTAATAGCTGCGGAGTGTGTGTTTGAGTTCGTGCTCAAGGAAAGGTGTTCGTGCACCGGAAAAACCACCTCGCCGTGTCACTGTTCTTCTTCCTCCTTTCCGTTCTTCCTCGTTGGTTCGAGCCACGGTGACAGAGAGAGCTAGGAGGAGCGAGGCAAGGGACTGGAGGTTCCAAAATTTGGTATCAGAGCCACGTTCAACTCAGGGCGCGCCGGCGATGTCGATCGTCCCCTACGGCGGCGGTACGGGCGGATCGCTGCAGCAGGCGGTGCTGCAGCTCACCGGCGACAACTACACGGCATGGGCGATCAAGATGGAGGCGAACCTCGACGCGGTCGGGCTGTGGGAAGCGGTGGTCGTGCCTGAGGACGCCGCGGCGGCGGTGATCGCGAAGAAGGACAAGCCTGTGCGGGCATACCTGCTGGGTGCGCTCGCGGAGAACTTGTTGCTGCAGGTGGCGTCAAAGAAGACGGCTGCAGAGGTGTGGGTGAGCTTGAAGGCCAGGTTCGTGGGCGCGGATCGCGTGCGCGCGGCGCGACTCGGCACGCTGCGCGGCGAGTTTGAGCTCCTGCGCATGGCGGACGCCGAGACCTTGGATGACTTCGCCCGGAGGCTCGGTGGGATGGCGGCGCGGTACGCGGCGTTGGGATCGGCCCTGGAGGACGTCGCCCTCGTCAAGAAGCTGCTCGACTCGGTGCCGAACCGCCTGTACGCGGTGGTGGCCGGAATCGAGCAGTTCTGCGACGTCGACACGATGCTCTTCGAGGACGCGCTGGGGCGGCTGAAAGCCTTCGACGAGAGGCTGCGTCAACGCGGGCAGGACGGGGGCAACCACGGCGGCGAGCAGCTGATGCTCACCGCGGCACAGTGCGGGCGCGCGAGCGGCATCGAGGTGGTGCGCGCGGAGAGGACGACGACGACGGGGCGCGCAGCAAGGCGTCGGGCTTTGGCGGGAACCGGCGCGGCCGCTGCTACAAGTGCGGTGAACGCGGGCATTTCAAGCGCGAGTGCCCACAGTGGAAGAAGGCGCCGGCGGCGGAGCGGGCCTTGCTGGTGGACGACGGCGACGTCGAGGACGCCGGGCTGCTCTGAGCCGCGGCTTAGGGCACGAGTGTTGGGCTAATAAGCCACGGCGACGCACCGGTTGCGACCAGCGCGTGTATGGGCGCGAGCTGGCCGGGTCAGGTGCATCGGGACCGCGGGAGTGTGTGCGTGCGTGCGTGCAGGTGCAACACCGGGTGTGTCCGTGCGCGTGTGCGTTGTGTGCGTGAGTGTAGGAGTAGCTGTTGGGCGAGTCGCGTGGGCGATCGAGGGCGTGGCCGTTGGAGCTGGCCGTGGGGCGCACGCGTCGGAGCGCGACGCGGGCACGAGCGGAGCGAGCGGAGCGCGGGCGATCAGGAGCGAGTGGAGGCGTTGGGTGCGTGCCCGGTGCGCCGGCTCAGGGCTATAAAGCCACGCGAGGGCCATTGTAATAGCTGCGGAGTGTGTGTTTGAGTTCGTGCTCAAGAAAAGGTGTTCGTGCACCGGAAAAACCACCTCGCCGTGTCACTTTTCTTCTTCCTCCTTTCCGTTCTTCCTCGTTGGTTCGGGCCACGACGACAGAGAGAGCTAGGAGGAGTGAGGCAAGGGACTGGAGATTCCAACAGTCTGGACTGGAATTTTCTTTAACTGGGACGATCAGCCAAGTTGCAACGTATTTTTTGGTGAAATAGATCTGCAAAAACTGGCTGGATTTGGCCTTTGCTGTGATGTTGCCTAAATCAATCTCCAAGTATAAAGCTAGCTTGTGAGAAACAAATTATCAACCTGCAATAACACACGCAAAAATACATAATGCCGGAATCTATCTATGGCCGAAGACAAAGAACGATCTGTGTAAGCACGTGAATCAATCAGCTAGCTTCCATGTACTTTTTTGCGAAAAGCTTCCATAGGTGTGTGATCCTGGAAAGAACTCCGGTTGTTGCATCGGCGAGGTGTGGCTGTGCCACCAGGGCAGTAGACTCAGAATTTGGAACCCTTCTTCTTCATCGACCAAACATATCCTGAAGAGCTGGTGGATGTGTTAGACTTGGATGAGGAGATTGGATTGGACGCCTCCAACAAAGGGAGAGACCACATCAGATCTTGGTGTGATTCAATGGTTTAGAACGTACAGGAGGTTCAGATCAAATAATCCATGTATGGAAAACCTATAAGTAGCTATCTATGTACTTCTAGTCTGTCAGATGTTCTAGATCAAAGCAGCGCATGAATTTGACTTTGAAGAGGAGAGCATGTTTACCTGAGATCAGCGAGATTTGTGTCGGAGTGGAGTCGAGGGGTAGGCAAAAAAAACTGCAGCATATACTGTCAGATCTCCATGTAGGGTGGGGGTAGAACTTGGCCTGGATGCACAGAGTTCATGCTGAGATCTGCTAGCTAGGGCACACGTCGCCATACCATGTATCGATGGGATTTGAGGTCCAGATGTTGACGATTTTTTTGAAGTAGAGATCTGCTAGCTAGGGCACACGTCGCCATACCATGTATCGATGGGATTTGAGGTCCAGATGTTGACGATTTTTTTGAAGTAGAACCCGATCTAGATGAGGAATTATTGATCAACTGGATCGATGCTCCTAAACTCGTTTGCTTCAGGTTGGAGGGAGATGATGGTTTCTTTTTCCATCCAGGAAGAGAGAGAATTCTATCACAGAGTTATTTTTTTAATAAAGGATTTCATGAATCAATCTACACCGTAATAATTCGGTCCCACCAGATTAACGGCTCATAAATTCTAATTATTGTGGGAATTTCTCGGGAGTCACGAATTAGTATAGGTATAGATAGATATAGATATAGATAGATGCGAACATTACATGCATGATTGGGCTAAATATGCACGAGAAACGTACCACGATGAGCTCGTATAGGGCCCGGTTAGCGTTGTGGTTCCGGCTCCTCTCCTCCTCCAATAGCTTAGCCGTCCTCTCCTCCATCTCCCTCTCCCTCTCCACCGCCTCCCTTTTTGCCTCCTCTAAAAGCTCTTGGGTCTTCAATCTCTCTTTCTCAACCAATGCTTCAACACACCACTCCTCGTTAGCATTGTAATCATCGACGGACGCACACACAATGTAATGGAGGAAAGGTGAGAGAGTCCGTATAACTAACCGCCATGGCGAGCTCCGCGGGCCGTGCACGAGGCATTATCTCAGGATCAGAGCTAATCAGGCGCTTCTTGATCTGCGAGAGAGTCCCAGGACAATGTATCAGTCCATCACCAATGGCTTGAGAGCCATGGGACCTCCCGCCACCAGATATCATCACCAGCTCTGTATCAAAAGGATCCTGGCTCGGGTTAAAGTCCTCCCCTTTCCTCGCCTTCCCCTCATCTCTGTACTTCACAAGCTTGTGGTGGGAGGAGATGTTGGTGAAGCTCTTCGGATGATCTAGGTCAGACTCCATGAATAGCTTGGCCTTCTTATACGGGGCCATATGGGCCATGCCATAGAGGTCAAACAGATTTGGCACATGCTTCTTGTGGTGGTGCGCCTAGAGATAGGAACAAAATATTAATTAAGGGCTGAAGCTAGCATGAAGAATGGTATTGCTATGTAAATAGGTCATTTTAGAGCTAAGAAAGGTTATTATGTCATTTTCGAGAAAAATAAGCTAATTTTAGGTCATTTTTTAGGTAAACAAGATTATTATGCCATTTTTTACCAAAGTATACTAATTATGTCATTATTGAGCTATCCAATGTTATTATGTCATTTTAGACCTAATTATGTCATGAATGAACTAGCTAAGATTAGTTTAGGTTGTTATTGAGCTATCGAAGATAGTTATGCCATTTTTTAACTAACCTTAGCATATTAAGCCATTTTATAGAGCTATCTAAGGTTATTATGTCATTTTATAGCTAATTATGTCATGAATGAACTACCTAAGATTATTTTAGGTCGTTATTGAGCTATCGAAGGTAGTTATAACATTTTTTAACTAACTAAAGCATATTAAGTCATTTGATAGAGATATCTAAGGTTATTATGTCATTTTGGAGCTAAATATGTCATAAATGAACTATCCAAGGTATTTATGCCATTTTAACTAACTGAGCATATTAAGTCATTTTGGAAGGGATAAATGCTAGCATGAAGAATGAAATTGCATGAATCATGTACCAAACCACATACCCAGTTATCCCCGTACTCAAACAGGTTGGAGCTTCCTTGATGGTGTGGCACACCTTCCATTTGGTAGCCCTTATCCTTGGCCCTCTGGTGTTCGACTAGCCATTCGGGAGAGCACCACGCATCCACCAACGCCTCCCAACAGTCCATCTTATCCACACACCATCTCGGGGGCACCTAAGTCAAGAGAAATTTCAGCGCTACACCTACGAATCAAATCAAGAAAACTAAGTTCAAGGCCTTAAGAATAGGTAATTACCTGCATGTACTTCTCCTTACTCAGAAACTTGCCACGACACTTCTTGGCCCTCCTAATACCCTTCAAGGCATAGTAGTCTCGAATGGCCTACACCCGAGCCTCGTGCCGTAAGTTCTGAAGTAGGCGCTTGCAATCGGTTTCGACAACCATAGACACGGCCTCCTGCTCTCCCTCTGAAACCCTGTAGAAGGTCTGCAATCAAACAAGACAACACTGATTAGTACAATCACTAGGTAATCACTAGGTAGTATTGACTTTTAATTCTGTAACGGAGAAATTACCCAAAACAGACGGGACGCCAGGTCGGCCACCGTCTCGCACAAGACACCGTCGACCATCTCCCCCGGCGGGGCCAGGGCAACCGAGTACAGCTCCCAGCTTAGTGCTAGCTGTGGAAACTAACCCTCACCGGGCAAAGTGACCCACCCAGGGAAGTGCTGTCGGCAAACCACACCAAGGACTTGGTTGGGCCTGCGGATGCTACCTGTTGAGCACTGCGTTGGTTTTCCCCCAAGAGGAAGGGATGATGCAGCAAAGTAGCGTAAGTATTTCCCTCAGTTTTTGAGAACAAAGGTATCAATCCAGTAGGAGGCTACGCGCGAGTCCCTCACACTTGCACAAAACAAAAAAATCCTCGCAACCAACGCGATAAGGGGTTGTCAATCCCTACACGGCCACTTACGAGAGTGAGATCTGATAGATATGATAAGATAATATTTTTGGTATTTTTATGATAAAGATGCAAAGTAAAATAAAAGCAAAGGAAATTACTAAGTATTGGAAGATTAATATGATGAAGATATACCCGGGGGCCATATGTTTCACTAGTGGCTTCTCTCAAGAGCATAGGTATTTTACGGTGGGTGAACAAATTATTGTTGAGCAATTGACAGAATTGAGCATAGTTATGAGAATATCTAGGTATGATCATGTATATAGGCATCACGTCCGAGACAAGTAGACCGACTCCTGCCTGCATCTACTACTATTACTCCACTCATCGACCGCTATCCAGCATGCATCTAGAGTATTAAGTTCATGAAAACAGAGCAAGATGACATGGTGTAGAGGGATAAACTCATGCAATATGATGAAAACCCCATCTTGTTATCCTCGATGGCAACAATACAATACGTGCCTTGCTGCCTCTACTGTCACTGGCAAAGGACACCGCAAGATTGAACCCAAAGCTAAGCACTTCTCCCATTGCAAGAAAGATCAATCTAGTAGGCCAAACCAAACTGATAATTCGAAGAGACTTGCAAAGATAACTAATTATACATAAAAGAATTCAGAGAAGATTCAAATATTGTTCATAGATAGACTTGATCATAAACCCACAATTCATCGATCTCAACAAACACACCGCAAAAAGAAGATTACATCGAATAGATCTCCACAAGAGAGGGGGTGAACATTGTATTGAGATCCAAAAAGAGAGAAGAAGCCATCTAGCTAATAACTATGGACCCGTAGGTCTGAGGTAAACTACTCACACTTCATCGGAGGGGCTATGGTGATGATATAGAAGCCCTCCGTGATCGATGCCCCCTCCGGCGGAGCTCCGGAACAAGCCCCAAGATGGGATCTCGTGGATACAGAAAGTTGCAGCGGTGGAATTAGGGTTTTGGCTCTGTATCTGATCGTTTGGGGGTACGTAGGTATATATAGGAGGAAGGAGTACGTCGGTGGAGCAACAGGGGGCCCACGAGGGTGGAGGGCGCGCCGGGAGGGGGGGGGGGTAGGCACGCCCCCTACCTCGTGGCCTCCTCCTTTGTTTCTTGACGTAGGGTCCAAGTCTCTTGGATCATGTTCGGCGAGAAAATCATGTTCCCGAAGGTTTCATTCCGTTTGGACTCCGTTTGATATTCCTTTTCTTCGAAACCCTAAAATAGGCAAAAAACAGCAATTCTAGGCTGGGCCTCCGGTTAATAGGTTTGTCCCAAAAATAATATAAAAGTGGATAATAAAGCCCAATAATGTCCAAAACAGTAGATAATATAGCATGGAGCAATCAAAAATTATAGATACGTTGGAGACGTATCAAGCATCCCCAAGCTTAATTCATGCTCGTCCTCGAGTAGGTAAATGATAAAAACAGAATTTCTGATGCGGAGTGCTACACTACAAAAAAAAGAAACATCCGTGACATTTTGTGTGACGCCCCCGATTCGATCGTACACTAATCATACACGCAAACATGTACTATCAAGATCAGGGACTCACGGAAAAATATCACAACACAACTCTACAAATAAAATAAGTCATACAAGCATCATATTACAAGCCAGGGGCCTCAAGGGCTCGAATACACGAGCTCGATCATAGACGAGTCAGCGGAAGCAACAATATCTGAGTACAGACATAAGTTAAACAAGTTTTCCTTAAGAAGGCTAGCACAAACTGGGATACAGATCGAAAGAGGTGCAGGCCTCCTGCCTGGGATCCTCCTAAACTACTCCTGGTCGTCGTCAGCGGGCTGCACGTAGTAGTAGGCACCTCCCGAGTAGTTGTAGTCGTCATCGACGATGGCGTCTGGCTCCTGGGCTCCAATGTCTGGTCGCAGCAATCGAGTATAGGAAAGGGGAAAAAAGGGGGAGGAAAGCAACTGTGAGTACTCATCCAAAGTACTCGCAAGCAAGGAGCTACACTACATATGTATGCATTGGTATCAAAAGGATTAAGGGTATCATATGTGGACTGAACTGCAGAATGCCGGAATAAGAGGGGGATAGCTAGTCCAATCAAAGACTACGCTTCTGGTAACCTCCATCTTGTAGCAGGAGAAGAGAGTAGATGGTAAGTTCACCAAGTAGCATCGTGTAGCATAATCCTAACTGATGATCCTCCCCTCGTCGCCCTGTGAGAGAGCGATCACCGGTTGTATCTGGCACTTGGAAGGGTGTGTTTTATTAATTATCTTGTTCTAGTTGTCATAAGGTCAAGGTACAACTCCAAGTCGTCCTGTTACCGAAGATAACGGCTATTCGAATAGATTAACTTCCCTGCAGGGGTGCACCACATTTCCCAACACGCTCGATCCCCTTTGTCCGGACACACTTTTCTGGGTCATGCCCAGCCTCGGAAGATCAACACGTCACAGCCCTACCTAGGCACAACAAAGAGGTCAGCACGCCGGTCTAAATCCTATGGCGCAGGGGTCTGGGCCCATCGCCCATTGCACACCTGCACGTTGCGTACGCGGCCGGTGAGCAGACCTAGCAACCTCCATTACAAAGGAAGTTGCGTTACGCGGTCCAACCCGGCGCGCGCCGCTCAGTCGCTGACGTCACGAAGGCTTCGGCTGATACCACGACGTTGAGTGCCCATAATTGTCCCCGCGTAGATGGTTAGTGCGTATAGGCTAGTAGCCAGACTCAGATCAAATACCAAGATCTCGTTAAGCGTGTTAAGTATCCGCGAACGCCGACTAGGGCCAGGCCCACCTCTCTCCTAGGTGGTCTCAACCTGCCCCGTCGCTTCGCCACAAAGTAACAGTCGGGGGCCGTCGGGAACCCAGGCCCACCACTACCTGGATGGATCCACCTGCCCCTTCAGCCCCCATCTCCGAACAGTATCATAAGTAATGTAACAATATAAAGTATATAGTGTATGCCCGTGATCACCTCCCGAGTTATCACGGCCCGGTAGTATAGCATGGCAGACGGACAAGAGTGTAGGGCCACTGATGGAACACTAGCATCCTATACTAAGCAGTAGGATAGCAGGTAAGGGTAACAACTGTAGCAACAATGACAGGCTATGCATCAGAATAGGATTAACGAAAAGCAGTAACATGCTACACTACTCTAATGCAAGCAGTATAGAGAAGAGTAGGTGATATCTGGTGATCAAAGGGGGGCTTGCCTGGTTGCTCTGGCAAGAAGGAGGGGTCATCTTCGATGTAGTCGAACATCGGCAGCGGTCTCGGAGTCTACCGGAAAGGAGTAACGGAGGGGGAAGACAATAAATAACAGAGCAATCAAATGTAACACAAAGCAAGACGCGGCAATACGTTGTGCTAGGGGTGACCTAACGGAGGGATAGGCGATACCGGCGAAGGGGCGAAATATCTGGGAAAAGTATTCCCGGTGTTTCGCGTTTTCGGACAGATGAACCGGAGGGGGAATGTTCCATGTTCAGCTAGTTAGAGGCATCAAACAGGTAAACGGACCACGTATTCGAATTCGTCACGTTTTTCTAAGCAACATTCGTATATAAATTATTTTCATCCGAGTTACGGATTATTTTAAATGAATTTTCAAAGTTTTAAACTTTTTCTGAAATTCATTGGGTTTATTTTAATTCGAAATTAAAAACAGAAACTGCTAGGTGCACAAGGTGCACTACACCCAGAGTGCACCAGGGGGGCTGACTGGTGGGGCCAGTCAACTGCACAGTCAACAGTTGACTGGTCCACATTGACTAGTCAAAGCAGGCAACGGGGCCCACCTGTAAGTGTCCCAGGGGACCATTTTTATTATAATTTTTTTAACTTAAGATAAAGGCCTTGGGCCCACACTGTTAGTGTCTAACTGGTTTAGGGTTAGTTTAGTGGGGGGGGGGGGTTAGCTTAACAGAGGGATGAGGGCCGACCCCTGTGGGCAGTGACCAAGCTAGCGACGGCGCGATGGCCTTGGCTGGCCATGCACGGGCGCTCGTGGTCGCCGGCGGCCATGGCCAGTAGCAGTGGCTGTGGGCAGGCGCGCTTGGATGGCGGCCGCGCCTGTGGCCGGAGATGGACGCGCGGCCAGACGACGGGGTGCGAGGCGACGAGCAGTGGTGTGCAGCGGGCGAGCGGAGCGGCCGGACGACGGAGGCAAGGGGCGTCGGCGGTAACGGGCGCGGACGCGGGCAAGGGCGCGACAACGACACACGGCCTGGGGCGCAGCGGCGAGCGGGCCGGCGGTGATAGTTGCAGGCGACGCGACGAGCGCAGCCCCAGGGCTAGGCAGGGCGCTCCCGGTGGCCGAGCGGGTGAGGGAAGCGGCGGCAGCAGGAGGGTGCGTGGCGAGGCAAGCGGTGGCCGGCGCGGGCTAGCAGTGGGCGCGGCCGAGCGTGCAACGGCTAGCAAGGGCAACGACAGCACAACAGCAGCAGTAGCAAGCCGGCAAGAGCAGCGGCAGTAGCAGTACGCACACACGCGTGCGTACGCAGAGCTTCGAGGCGGCGATGACGAGCTCAAGGCGGCGGCTATAGCGACGAATCAAGGTGGAAATTAGGGGGATTCGGGGGAGGTGCTCACCACGAGTTCATTGGCGAGGTCAGCGAGGATGGGGGCGGCTCGGAGCAGGGAAAATGGTGACACGAGATGCGACGGCCGCAGGCGGGGAATGGCTCGATGCCGAGCGTGCAGTGCGGCCCATCTTGATTTAATGGGGTAGTCGAAGGAGTAGACGACGAGGGAGCTCGTGGACATCTTGACGCGGCGAGGGGAGGCCGGCGGCCGCGGGATCGATGCGGTGACGGCGACAGTAACTCGGGGACGAGCAAATTTTCGAGAAAGAGGGCGAGCAAGGGGATAAGTGAGGGTTACGGTTCGTCCAAGTCGTCGGGAGTCTTCTTATCCATCTCCTGGAGTGCCCAGATGATCGACACGGCGACAATCGGCGGCGTGAACGGTGTCTGTGCGTGCACATCACCATGGCCTGCTCTGCTCTGTACAGAGGTGGGAGGAAAAGCCTTTGTGGGTTGGGCCGAAACACTATAGCTACATAAAGCCCACCCGCACAGGAGCTTGTTGGTTTTTTTCCTTTTACTTATTTTCCTATTCTGTTTTCTTTTAGTCTCTAATTTATTTCCTATTCTAAAAAGATAAAAGTAGTTCCTGATTTAGTATAACTAAATATACTACTACCATATTAACTATGGCACCCAAATAAAATAGTTTAGAATTTGACTATATATGAAAGGCATTTATTTAATTGTTTAAGATGTTGTTTTATTTATTTTAGAATATTTAAATAATTTATAAAAATGTGGTTTCACCACCATAATCATCTAGGATTTATTTGCTACATTTCGAACACTTTAGATTTAATATTTGAAAACTTTTATTGTCTGACTTGATTTTGAATTTGAATTCGGAACGATATTTGAATCATCGTGAAACTAACAATAGTAATCGTGGTGATGTGGCATCATTAGTAGATGGTTACTGTAGCTTAATTACCCGGACGTCACAATTCTCCTCCACTACAAGAAATCTCGTCCCGAGATTTAAGAGGTAGAGAAGGGGGGAGGTCTAGTTACGAATTTCGATCGGATCTTTTCGGCCTTGGTTGCTCTTCTCGAAGAGGTCGGTCCATTACATTGACATCTTCATTTCTTGGCTTTAGGTCATCATGGTGAAGTCGTCCTTTTCTTCAGGAACTCCAAGGTAATTACGAATGGTAAGGGGTAGCTCGGCTATGACAGAATGCTTATGAGGGAAACAATCTGGGGTTAACCCATGAATGAGCATAAGAGTATCTCTCGAGTTGAACGTATAAAATACATTGAGAGTAAGGTACAAAGGTACAATAAGAGGTTCCAAGCGAATAGATAGTTGCTCGAAGTCTGAACCAGAGTGAGAAAGGGGTTTAGAGCAGAGAGGGAAAGCATTGCGTCTGATACCAGAAGAGAGCACTAGGTGTTGGAAATATGCCCTAGAGGCAATAATAAAAGTATTATTATATTTCATTGTTCATGATAATTGTCTTTTATTCATGCTATAACTGTATTATCCGGAAATCGTAATACACGTGTGAATACATAGACCTCAATATGTCCCTAGTGAGCCTCTAGTTGACTAGCTCGTTGTGATCAACAGATAGTCATGATTTCCTGGCTATGGACATTGGATGTCGTTGATAACGGGATCACATCATTAGGAGAATGATGTGATGGACAAGACCCAATCCTAAGCATAGCACAAAGGTCGTTTAGTTCGTTTGCTAGAGCTTTGCCAATGTCAAGTATCTCTTCCTTAGACCATGAGATCGTGTAACTCCCGGATACCGTAGGAGTGCCTTGGGTGTATCAAACGTCACAACGTAACTGGGTGACTATAAAGGTGCATTACAGGTATCTCCGAAAGTAGCTGTTGGGTTGACACGGATCGAGACTGGGATTTGTCACTCCGTATGACGGAGAGGTATTTCTGGGCCCACTCGGTAATGCATCATCATAATGAGCTCAAGGTGACCAAAGTGTTGGCCACGAGATCATGCATTACGGTATCAGTAAAGTGACTTGCCAGTAACGAGACTGAACAAGGTATTGGGATACCGACGATCGAGTCTCGGGCAAGTAACGTACCGATTGACAAAGGGAATTGTATACAGGGTTTGATCGAATCCTCGACATCGTGGTTCATCCGATGACAACATCGAGAAGCATGTGGGAGCCAACATGGGTATCCAGATCCCGCCGTTGGTTATTGACCGGAGAACGTCTCGGTCTTGACTACATGTCTCCCGAACCCGTAGGGTCTACACACTTAAGGTTCGATGACGCTAGGGTTATAAAGGAAGTTTGTATGTGGTTACCGAATGTTGTTCGGAGTCCCGGATGAGATCCCGGACGTCAAGAGGAGTTCCGGAATGGTCCGGAGGTAAAGATTTATATATGGGAAGTCCTATTTTGGCCACCGGAAAATGTTCGGGATTTTTCGGTATTGTACCGGGAAGGTTCTAGAAGGTCCCGGAGTGGGGCCCACCTGCATGGGGGGACCCACATGAACGTGAGTAGTGGGGGAAAGGCCCCACACCCCTGGTCAAGGCGCACCAAGATCCCCCCTTAGAAGGAATAAGATCATATCCCGAAGGGATAAGATCAAGATCCCTAAAAAGGGGGGATAACAATCGGTGGGGAAGGAAATGATGGGATTTCTTTCCTCCCACCTTGGCCAACGCCCCAATGGACTTGGAGGGCAAGAAACCAGCCCCTCCACCCCTATATATAGTGGGGAGGCGCATGGGAGCTTAACACAAGCCAAGGCGCAGCCCCTCCCCTCCCCAACACCTCTCCTCCTCCGTATATGCTTGGCGAAGCCCTGTCGGAGTACTGCTGCACCAACTACACCACGCCGTCGTGCTGCCGTTGGAGCAATCTTCCTCAACCTCTCCTTCCCCCTTGCTGGATCAAGAAGGAGGAGACGTCTCCCGTCCCGTACGTGTGTTGAACGCGGAGGTGCTGTCCGTTCAGCACTTGGACATCGGTGATCCGAATCACGTTCGAGTACGACTCCATCATCACCATCCCCTTGGCTAGCTTCCGCTCGTGATCTACAAGTGGTATGTAGATGCAAAGTCTCTCCCTTTACTCGTTGCTTAGATGAACTCATAGATGGATCTTGGTGAAACCGTAGGAAAATTTTAATTTTCTGCAACGTTCCCCAACAGTGGCATCATGAGCTAGGTCTATGCGTAGTTCTCTTTGCACGAGTAGAACACAATTTTGTTGTGGGCGTGGATTTTGTCATCTTACTTGCCTCTACTAGTCTTTTCTTGCTTCGGCGGTATTGTGGGATGAAGCGGCCCGGACCAACCTTACACGTACGCTTACGTGAGACCGGTTCCACCGACTGACATGCACTAGTTGCATAAGGTGGCTGGCGGGTGTCTGTCTCTCCCACTTTAGTTGGAGAGGATTCGATGAAAAGGGCCCTTATGAAGGGTAAATAGAAGTTGACAAAATCACGTTGTGGTTATTCGTAGGTAAGAAAACGTTCATGCTAGAACCCAATTGCAGCCACGTAAAAGATGCAACAACAATTAGAGGACGTCTAACTTATTTTTGCAGCGATTGATCATGTGATGTGATATGGCCAGAAGTTGTGATGAATGATGAATTGTGATGTATGAGATCATGTTCTTTGTAATAGGATTCACGACTTGCATGTCCATGAGTATGACAACCGGCAGGAGCCATAGGAGTTGTCTTTATTTTTTGTATGACCTGCGTGTCATTGAAGAACGCCATGTAACTCACTTTACTTTATTGCTAAACGCGTTAGCCATAGAAGTAGAAGTAGTCGTTGGCGTGACAACTTCATGAAGACACGATGATGGAGATCATGATGATGGAGATCATGGTGTCAAGCCGGTGACAAGATGATCATGGAGCCCCGAAGATGAAGATCAATGGAGCTATATGATATTGGCCATATCATGTCACAACTATATAATTGCATGTGATGTTTATTATGTTTATGCATCTTGTTTACTTAGGACGACGGTAGTAAATAAGATGATCCCTTACAAAAATTTCAAGAAGTGTTCTCCCCTAACTGTGCACCGTTGCTACAGTTCGTCGCTTCTAAGCACCACGTGATGATCGGGTGTGATGGATTCTTACGTTCACATACAACGGGTGTAAGACAGTTTTACACAGCGAAAACACTTAGGGTTAACTTGACGAGCCTAGCATGTGCAGACATGGCCTCGGAACACGGAGACCGAAAGGTCGAACACGAGTCTTATGGAAGATACGATCAACATGAGAATGTTCACCGACGATGACTAGTCCGTCTCACGTGATGATCGGACACGGCCTAGTCGACTCGGATCGTGTAACACTTAGATGACTAAAGGGATGTCTAATCTGAGTGGGAGTTCATAATTTGATTAGAACTTAATTATCATGAACTTAGTCTAAAACCTTTGCAAATATGTCTTGTAGATCAAATGGCCAACGCTCATGTCAACATGAACTTCAACGCGTTCCTAGAGAAAACCAAGCTGAAAGATGATGGCAGCAACTATACGGACTGGGTCCGGAACCTGAGGATCATCCTCATAGCTGCCAGGAAACAATATGTCCTAGAAGGACCGCTAGGTGACGCTCCCGTCCCAAAGAACCAAGACATTATGAATGCTTGGCAAACTCACGCTGATGATTACTCCCTCGTTCAGTGCGGCATGCTTTACAGCTTAGAACCGGGGCTCCAAAAGCGTTTTGAGCATCACGGAGCATATGAGATGTTCGAAGAGCTGAAACTAGTTTTCCAAGCTCATGCTCGGGTCGAGAGATATGATGTCTCCGACAAGTTCTACAGTTGTAAGATGGAGGAAAACAGTTCTGTCAGTGAGCACATCCTGAAGATGTCTGGGTTGCACAACCATATGACTCAGCTGAACATTAACCTCCCAGATGAGGCGGTCATTGACAGAATCCTCCAGTCGCTCCCACCAAGCTACAAGAGCTTTGTGATGAACTACAACATGCAGGGGATGGAAAAGACCATTCCTGAAGTGTTCTCGATGCTGAAGTCAGCAGAGGCTGAAATCAAGAAAGAACATCAAGTGTTGATGGTCAATAAGACCACTAAGTTCAAGAAGGGCAAGGGTAAGAAGAACTTCAAGAAGGACGGCAAGGAGGTTGCCGCGCCTGGTAAGCCAGTTACCGGGAAGAAGTCAAACAATGGACCTAAGCCTGAGACTGAGTGCTTTTATTGCAAGGGGAAGGGTCACTGGAAGCGGAACTGCCCCAAATACTTAGCAGATAAGAAGGCCGGCAAAACCAAAGGTATATTTGATATACATGTAATTGATGTGTACCTTACCAGTACTCGTAGTAACTCCTAGGTATTTGATACCGGTGCCGTTGCTCATATTTGTAACTCACAGCAGGAGCTGCGGAATAAACGGAGACTGGCGAAGGACGAGGTGACGATGCGCGTCGGGAATGGTTCCAGAGTCGATGTGATCGCCGTCGGCACGCTGCCTCTACATTTACCTACGGGATTAGTTTTGAACCTTAATAATTGTTATTTAGTGCCAAGTTTGAGCATGAACATTGTATCTGGATCTCGTTTAATACGAGATGGCTACTCATTTAAGTCTGAGAATAATGGTTGTTCGATTTATATGAGAGATATGTTTTATTGTCATGCTCCGATGGTCAATGGTTTATTCTTAATGAATCTCGAGCGTAATATTACACATGTTCATAGTGTAGATGCCAAAAGATGTAAAGTTGATAACGATAGTCCCACATACTTGTGGCACTGCCGCCTTGGTCACATTGGTGTCAAGCGCATGAAGAAGCTCCATGCCGATGGACTTTTAGAGTCTCTTGATTATGAATCGTTTGACACGTGCGAACCATGCCTCATGGGCAAGATGACCAAGACTCCGTTCTCCGGAACAATGGAGCGAGCAACCAACTTATTGGAAATCATACATACCGATGTGTGTGGTCCAATGAGCGTTGAGGCTCGCGGAGGATATCGTTATGTTCTCACTCTCACTGATGACTTAAGTAGATATGGGTATGTCTACTTAATGAAACACAAGTCTGAGACCTTTGAAAAGTTCAAGGAATTTCAGAATGAGGTGGAGAATCAACGTGACCGAAAGATAAAGTGCCTACGATCAGATCGTGGAGGAGAATATTTAAGTCACGAATTTGGCACACACTTAAGGAAATGAGGAATCCTTTCACAACTCACGCCGCCTGGAACACCTCAGCGAAACGGTGTGTCCGAACGTCGTAATCGCACTCTATTGGATATGGTGCGGTCTATGATGTCTCTTACTGATTTACCGCTATCATTTTGGGGATACGCTCTAGAGACAGCTACATTCACTTTAAATAGGGCACCGTCTAAATCCGTTGAGACGACACCGTATGAATTATGGTTTGGGAAGAAACCTAAGCTGTCGTTTCTAAAAGTTTGGGGATGCGATACTTATGTCAAGAAACTTCAACCTGAAAAGCTCGAACCCAGGTCGGAAAAATGCATCTTCATAGGATACCCTAAGGAAACTGTCGGGTATACCTTCTACTTAAGATCCGAGGGCAAAAATCTTTGTTGCCAAGAACGGATGCTTTCTGGATAAAGAGTTTCTCTCGAAAGAAGTAAGTGGGAGGAAAGTAGAACTCGATGAAGTACTACCTCTTGAACGGGAAAGTGGTGCAGCTCAGGAAAATGTTCCTGTGATGCCCACACCAACTGAAGAGGAAAACAATGATGATGATCAAGGTACTTCGGATCAAGTTGCTACTGAACTTCGTAGGTCCACAAGGACACGTTCCGCACCAGAGTGGTACGGCAACCCCGTCCTGGAAATCATGTTGTTAGACAACGGTGAACCTTCGAACTATGAAGAAGCGATGGCGGGCCTAGATTCCAACAAATGGCTTGAAGCCATGAAATCCGAGATAGAATCCATGTATGAAAACAAAGTATGGACTTTGACAGACTTGCCCGATGATCGGCGAGCGATAGAAAACAAATGGATCTTTAAGAAGAAGACAGACGCGGATGGTAATGTCACCATCTATAAAGCTCGACTTGTCGCTAAGGGTTATCGACAGGTTCAAGGGATTGACTACGACGAGACATTCTCTCCCGTAGCGAAGCTAAAGTCCGTCCGAATCATGTTAGCAATTGCCGCATACTATGATTATGAGATATGGCAGATGGACGTCAAAACAGCATTCCTTAACGGGCATCTTAAGGAAGAACTGTATATGATGCAGCCGGAAGGTTTTGTCGATCCTAAGAACGCTAACAAAGTATGCAAGCTCCAGCGATCCATTTATGGGCTGGTGCAAGCATCTCGGAGTTGGAATATTCGCTTTGATGAGATGATCAAAGCGTTTGGGTTTATGCAGACTTATGGAGAAGCCTGCGTTTACAAGAAAGTGACTGGGAGCTCTGTAGCATTTCTCATATTATATGTAGATGACATACTCTTGATGGGAAATAATATAGAATTTCTGGACAGCATTAAGGCCTACTTGAATAAGTGTTTTTCAATGAAGGACCTTGGAGAAGCTGCTTACATATTAGGCATCAAGATCTATAGAGATAGATCGAGACGCCTCATAGGTCTTTCACAAAGCACATACCTTGATAAGATTTTGAAGAGGTTCAAAATGGATCAGTCCAAGAAGGGGTTCTTGCCTATGTTACAAGGTGTGAGATTGAGCTCGGCTCAGTCACCGACCACGGCAAAAGATAAAGAAGAGATGAGTGTCATCCCCTATGCTTCAGCCATAGGATCTATTATGTATGCCATGCTGTGTACCAGACCTGATGTAAACCTTGCCGTGAGTTTGGTAGCTAGATACCAAAGTAATCCCAGCAAGGAACACTGGACAGCAGTCAAGAATATCCTGAAGTACCTGAAAAGGACAAAGGACATGTTTCTCGTTTATGGAGGAGACGAAGAGCTTGTCGTAAAGGGTTACGTCGACGCTAGCTTCGACTCAGATCCGGATGACTCTAAGTCACAAACCGGATACGTGTATATGTTGAATGGTGGAGCAGTAAGCTGGTGCAGCTGCAAGCAGAGCATCGTGGCGGGATCTACGTGTGAAGCGGAGTACATGGCAGCCTCGGAGGCAGCGCATGACGCGATTTGGGAGAAGGAGTTCATCACCGACCTAGGAGTCATACCCAATGCGTCGGGGCCAATCAAACTCTTCTGTGACAACACTGGAGCTATTGCCCTTGCCAAGGAGCCCAGGTTTCACAAGAAGACCAGGCACATCAAGCGTCGTTTCAACTCCATCCGTGAAAATGTTCAAGATGGAGACATAGAAATTTGCAAAGTACATACGGATCTAAATGTCGCAGATCCGTTGACTAAACCTCTCTCGCGAGCTAAACATGATCAACACCAGAACTCTATGGGTGTTCGATTCATCACAATGTAACTAGATTGGTGACTCTAGTGCAAGTGGGAGACTGTTGGAAATATGCCCTAGAGGCAATAATAAAAGTATTATTATATTTCATTGTTCATGATAATTGTCTTTTATTCATGCTATAACTGTATTATCCGGAAATCGTAATACACGTGTGAATACATAGACCTCAATATGTCCCTAGTGAGCCTCTAGTTGACTAGCTCATTGTGATCAACAGATAGTCATGATTTCCTGGCTATGGACATTGGATGTCGTTGATAACGGGATCACATCATTAGGAGAATGATGTGATGGACAAGACCCAATCCTAAGCATAGCACAAAGGTCGTTTAGTTTGTTTGCTAGAGCTTTGCCAATGTCAAGTATCTCTTCCTTAGACCATGAGATCGTGTAACTCCCGGATACCGTAGGAGTGCCTTGGGTGTATCAAACGTCACAACGTAACTGGGTGACTATAAAGGTGCATTACAGGTATCTCCGAAAGTAGCTGTTGGGTTGACACGGATCGAGACTGCGATTTGTCACTCCGTATGACGGAGAGGTATCTCTGGGCCCACTCGGTAATGCATCATCATAATGAGCTCAAGGTGACCAAAGTGTTGGCCACGAGATCATGCATTACGGTACGAGTAAAGTGACTTGCCAGTAACGAGACTGAACAAGGTATTGGGATACCGACGATCGAGTCTCGGGCAAGTAACGTACCGATTGACAAAGGGAATTGTATACAGGGTTTGATCGAATCCTCGACATCGTGGTTCATCCGATGACAACATCGAGAAGCATGTGGGAGCCAACATGGGTATCCAGATCCCGCTGTTGGTTATTGACCGGAGAACGTCTCGGTCATGTCTACATGTCTCCCGAACCCGTAGGGTCGACACACTTAAGGTTCGATGACGCTAGGGTTATAAAGGAAGTTTGTATGTGGTTACCGAATGTTGTTCGGAGTCCCGAATGAGATCCCGGACGTCACGAGGAGTTCCGGAATGGTCCGGAGGTAAAGATTTATATATGGGAAGTCCTATTTTGGCCACCGGAAAATGTTCAGGATTTTTCGGTATTGTACCGGGAAGGTTCTAGAAGGTTCCGGAGTGGGGCCCACCTGCATGGGGGGACCCACATGAACGTGAGTAGTGGGGGAAAGGCCCCACACCCCTGGTCAAGGCGCACCAAGATCCCCCCTTAGAAGGAATAAGATCATATCCCGAAGGGATAAGATCAAGATCCCTAAAAAGGGGGGATAACAATCGGTGGGGAAGGAAATGATGGGATTTCTTTCCTCCCACCTTGGCCAATGCCCCAATGGACTTGGAGGGCAAGAAACCAGCCCCTCCACCCCTATATATAGTGGGGAGGTGCATGGGAGCTTAACACAAGCCAAGGCGCAGCCCCTCCCCTCCCCAACACCTCTCCTCCTCCGTATATGCTTGGCGAAGCCCTGTCGGAGTACTGCTACACCAACTACACCACGCCGTCGTGCTGCCGTTGGAGCAATCTTCCTCAACCTCTCCTTCCCCCTTGCTGGATCAAGAAGGAGGAGACGTCTCCCGTCCCGTACGTGTGTTGAACGCAGAGGTGCTGTCCGTTCAGCACTTGGACATCGGTGATCCGAATCACGTTCGAGTACGACTCCATCATCACCATCCCCTTGGCTAGCTTCCGCTCGTGATCTACAAGTGGTATGTAGATGCAAACTCTCTCCCTTTACTCGTTGCTTAGATGAACTCATAGATGGATCTTGGTGAAACCGTAGGAAAATTTTAATTTTCTGCAAGGTTCCCCAACACTAGGAAGGTGGCCCGTGAATTAAATACGAAGCCAAGCGTGAGGAATACCCTTTAGAAATAGGGTTGTACCCATTAGAGTCAGGTTTTGATCCTGGGGAACTGTGGGTTATGGGCCCACCATGTGGGTCAAAAGTAGGAAGGGCGATGACGTCTTGCTCGATCATGTAAGCAAGGCATGTCAGAGGATAACCGGTCAGTTATGTTGGCAACAACGCTGGTACCAAGGGCGAGGGATGAGAACCATTTTCCTGCTCGTTGAACGAGGCAGACCAATAGGCAAAGTTCCCATCCATCGTTGGTTACCGGAATGTCATCAACAATAGTAACAGGGTTATACTTGATAAGGTTGTACACCGAGGTGTTTACATAAGCAGGGAAATATTATTGCTTATATCCTGAAGATCACAAGAAAGGTTAAGCAAAACAATGGAAAGGAAAATGTGACTATCATATTAAACAGAACAATGGAAAGGAAAATGTGTTTGAACACATATTCCAAGGGTATATCCTTTCCAAGCACAAGCAGAGCATAATATCCATGATAGGATATATCGTAGAAAAACCCTTTAGGTAAGGGGAGAGAAATTTCACGACATTACCCATACAACGGTGTTTGGATAATTGAGCAAGAAACATTTAACATTGGGCTTCAAATGTTCTTGTTGAAAATTGGAGTACCTCAGACATGCTTAGAGATGGCATTGACAAGGTCTTCAAGCAAAGGTCAGACCTTGGATACACGAAGGATTCATCAGGAACAACTTGTAGAACGAGTCTTACAATTTCCTCATGAAAGAATGGATAACCTTGCGAAAAGGAAACTATAACAATAGGGCCTCTGGCCAGATGTGCTAGGCATGACATCATCTTACCGGGTCATATAAAGACCAATGTTATAACTATTGGAAATATGTCCCAATCATCATATCTGACCGAGATTCAGATCTGATTGGTGCCAGGATGCCTCAGACTCAGGATGCCTGAGAAGAAAAGGTGCAACACAATTGACGAGACGACATTGTAAGATTCTCGGGAGATGTACTATGGAAGCGAGTTCCAAAACAAGAGTTCATCATTAGAACCAAGGAGAGGATGAAGAGGTGGCTGATGAACTCAGCGACAATTCAGTGAGATTTTCAAAAGATGGATTTCCACACTTATGTGAACAAGGAGATAACATTTGTTGGATCAAATGATATAAGGATGTATGCTCGAGGAAAACATACACAATTAAGCATTGGTTGAAAAGTGCACCCAAAATATGGTCTTAGGTAGCATGGTCAATGTTAGAAAGGTGATTCAACAACCAATAGTCCAAGAATGAAATATCGATTATTAACTTGAAAGCAATAGGGTTGCTAGAAACACGAACAAGTTTGTGTTGAACGGAAGGCAATAAAGTGCTCGATGATAACACAAATCATTGAGGGCAAGGATGGTATTCTCATCATGAATTCAATTGATATCCTGGAAGGGGTCAAAATGTTGATGAAGATCATGACACATTTGTCGAGAGGTTTCATGACGATATAATCACTCATCGATGACATCAAGTCAAAGGAATGATGAAGCAAGAGGTTATCGGAACCATGGGTACGACACGAACTCGAAACCAAGCTTGTTGTTCGAGGTGGAATGATAAGACAAGGAAATCAACGCAAGCTTAGCTCAGCGTAAAAGATTGTGTTTCGGGAAGATCCAAGATAATCTCGAGATACCAGGGGGATAATAAACGACGAAAGATCAAAGTAAAGGTTGGACTGGTTTATTGATCCACAGAAGACAAGTACTTAAACTTGCCCGAGAAATGGGATCTAAGAAGAACATATGGTCGAAACCACAATTATAAAAGAATCAATTCACTGATACCAAAGGATATTAGATCAAGGAATTAGTTATTACTACAAGAAGCTCCCAGGATAAGTTCCACATCGGGTCCATGGGCATGAACACAAAGTTCAAGGTCGACTCCCACTTATTCAATGCATAACCTTTCATTCACTTCTTGTATTGATAATACTGTAGTGTTGGAATTTTATTCGGTAGAACACCGGAAAAGTATGACTTGTGAAAACTTCTGGGTTCTCACGGATTAGGGGAAGGCATAGGTTCAACCCATCGGGCATCTTAGTAACATATACCACAAGTTTCAAAAGTAAATACACAAGCTCGAAAGCATAGCATGGCTGGCCAAACAGAGGATACTATTTACCAAAGGCATTATGTATCAGGGGAAGAACTCACAAGGTGATTGAATATGAAGGACACTGTCAGATAACAATCCAACAATGGATCGGGCGATCCACAACGGAGCCAATGTGAGTATCGGTACTCACTCAGGGGAAGAAAGAATGCAGAGGCATCAGATTCAAGAATCACCTGATTAGTCTGATGCTTAAATAGAAAGAAATTACTGTTTCCAAAACGAAGGATCAAAAGCAGACGCTCTGATCAAGGACGGATAAGTTGGATAGACCAGAGGCACATTTGACGACAAATAGTTTGGTCGAGAACCAGCTCATGTTCAAAATGACGTCTGAGCCGGAAAGATAATTTAGAAGGGTTGATTGATGATTGTGTGCATTCGCACACATGTCGTATCAATAGGATCAAAATGACGGTGTCAAAAGATAATAGTGAATATTGCTAGTGATATGGGAGCATCCATAATGTAAGCATACAAGTATTTGCAGAGCAATAGTTTGAATAGGAGGCTCAGAAGGTCGGATAGTATTTCAGAGTATCTTATGAAGCATACAAACAACTGGTGGTGAACAGATACTCGATAAGTGCGAGGAATTTTCAATGAGGGTATTTGTTGGGGATATCACTACTGGGCGTAAACCGGCCTATCTGGGCCGGGTTAACTTCGTCAGTAATTAAGTATGTTAAACCCCAAGAAGGCAGATGAGGGCTCAAGGCCCATAGTCGGTTCAAGGCCTGTAGCCGTAAACCGGCGTTGGTATTTAACTTGTATTGTAAGTTAGGAATAAGTAGAGACCAAACCGGACACATCTATGAGCCGGTATTGGGACTCTGTGAACCGACGGGCGTCACCCATGTATATAAGGGGAAGACCCGGCAGCGGTTCAAGGACAACAGAAAACAACTCGAGACATAGGCGAAGCTTGTTTGCTCCCTGGTCATCGAAACCCCATCAATTCCATCACAACCAGACATAGGCTTTTACCTTCATCGAAGGGGCCGAACTAGTATAAACTCTCTTGCATCCCTGTGTCCGTTTTAACCCCTTCAAGCTAACCCATCGCGATGGCTCCACGACTAAGTCCTTTCTCTAGGACATCTGCTGTGAAAAAACCACGACAGTTGGCGCCCACCGTGGGGCTATCGCACGATGGTTTCAAGTTCTTGGAGGGCCGCTTTGAAGGACTCGAGGGCTACGCCGTAGGCCGGATGACTAAGAGTCGTCGTGGCAAGCTTTACATCGACGATGCAGGCTGGGGCCCCGAGGCCAGCTCAGTTGAGTACGGGTACCGGGTCCCCTTTGGTGGCATACACATTTTCATCGGCAAGATCGGAGAACCGGGCCCTGAGCCGGATATCTGCAACGACCTCGTCAAAACGGCTTAGCGTGCGCGATCTGCCCGGGTTAAACCGGCCATGAAGCGTGCCTTCGTGGGAGTCATCCATGGAGGAGGTCATGAGGATGGATCGGGATCTGGCGGCAAGACCGTCATTTACTCCGGCGATGAGTCATCAACCGGAGAAACCGAATCTCTATATCAGCTACAAGATGGCCGGATTGGGGGCTGTTCCGACGGCGACAGTATTCTGGACCCCTCTGATCTGCCCAACCGAGTTGGAATATTCATGGACGGCACACAAGCAGCGCTTCATTCTTCGACCGCTACGGCAACAACCTCCGGTTCAGCAGCAGCGATGGCTGCCAGGGCAGGAGGCCCTGTGCGCCCGCCGGCTCAAGTTCTATCAAAGCTATTTGATGCATTGGCTGTGCTTATGGCGGAAGCTAATCCGGCGGATCAGGACGTCCACAACGCGGAGATTGCAAAGGTAAGGGAACAGATCACCCAGGCCAAGGCGGACTTGGCAGCTGAGGATACCAGGATGGCCACAGAGCGGGCCGCTCTAGACGCACAAGCCTACAGGCTCATGTTGCACCAAAACGCGTCACATGAAGTCATGAGGAGGAAGTACCAATCCCGTTTGCCTCCGTTTTTTGAGGCCAGAGACCTTTTCAACACCCCGGGAGCAGGAACCAGTAATCCGCTGGAGGGAAACCGGGCGGAAGCTCCTGGGACCGGTGTGCCGGTTCAGCCTCGTCGGATGGATCTGCCTCGTCAAAACACCGTTATACCTCAGGCTGTTTAAACACATCCGGGTCACTACTCCAACCCAATGGCAATCTCGTCGCCGCTGCCGCACGGCTGGAGGCCATTCCAATTGAAGGTGACTCACCGCAGGCGATAGAGACGCGACGGGTCAAGGAGCTTCTTAGGACAACTTTAGACCAACAGGAAGCATACTCATACAGCCGCGACCGGATCCACTCAACCCCTCGCCCAAGCTGGAGCTATAGCAGGCGTATGGAGGAACCGACAGTGTCAAGTAATGAACGACGTGGAGCACCCCGCAGCAACAACCTGGCGGGTGGTGCTGATAACGCTCAGGAAGTGGTGGACCGGGCCCGAGCACGTAGGGAGGCCGAGTTAGCCGCACAATATCAGGCTCGACAGCTTACGCCGGTTCATCCAACTATTTCGGTCGAACCCGGTGTTACTTCTTGCTCTTTGGGGTGCCTTGCCTTGTCCCCGCTTTACGCAATGTGCGCCTGCCCAAGGATTTCAAGGGCCCGCGCAAGGTACCAAATTACACGGCTGATCAACCCCTAGAGACATGGGTGAAGAGCTATGAGATGGCCATGGAGATGCTGGATGTGGATGATGCGGCATGTGCGAAATACTTCACCATGATGCTTGAAGGAACGGCCCGCACTTGGTTAAAAAGCTTACCGGCCAATTCTATCAGTTCATGGCCCCAATTACGAACCCGGTTTATCAATAATTTCAAGGATACATGTAAGCAGCCCATGTCGATAGTAGACTTAGCTACTTGTGTCCAGGAGGAAGGAGAATCGACGACTCATTGGGTGCGCCGGGTCTCACAAGTGTTGCATTCATCAGACCGCATCAACGCTGACACCGCAGTCTTAACCCTAGAAGGCAACTGCCGGTTTGGGCCCCTAAAGCTGAAGTTGGGACAGATGAAGTGCCATTGCACTAACATGGGGACCCTCATGGCTGCTTTGGTAAAGTATGCTAATTCTGATAGTACCAAGGATCCCGAATCTGATGATGACAAGGCAGGGAAGGGAAAGAGGAACAACAACTCCAAAGGTCAGCAGCATCACTGGGCGGGCAATGGTGGTGGAGGCAAGCGTAAAGTGGATGGTAACATGGACTTTGTGGCTAATACCAACACGCAGGACAATGGCCAGCGATGCAAGGGTAAACCGAAAAATCGCAGTGGGGCACCCAACCCTAACCCGGACCGCCTAAATTATCTACTGAGCCAGCCCTGTCCAAGACATGGAACGAAGGAGGTGCCAGCAAACCACCTTTGGAAGGATTGCTTCATTATGCAGGAGTTCAAGAATTCTAATGCTTTCCGATATGATCACGGCTCCGGCGGTGGCTCAGGATCCGGGCCGGATTACGGTGGAGGAAATTCCGGTTCAGGATTTAACGGTAATCTTGGCGGACATAATAGTCAAAATAATCAGAACAACCAGGGTGGTTACAACCAGCAGCAGCAACAGTTAGGTTACCAGAGCAACCCAAAGCAATTGAATAGTGGGCAGTACCATGTCTTTACCACTAGCTTGGACAAGCAAGACCGGAAGGTTCAAAGGCAGGCAGTCAACTCTGTTAAACGGGCTGTGCCCCGTTATTTACGCTGGTCTGAACAGCCAATCATATGGAGCAGAGAGGATCACCCTCCCCAGGTTGATATTCCGGGTTAGTTGGCTCTGGTGGTAGCGCCTCAGGTGGGAGGTTACAAGTTCACCAAAGTGCTCATGGATGGAGGGAGCAGCATTAATATCTTGTACTATGAGACCTTCCGTCGTATGGGACTAACAGATAAAAATCTCAAACCGTCTAATACGGTGTTCCACGGTGTGGTACCTGGCAAGTCAGCATATCCTGTTGCTAAGATAGCTCTGGAAGTGGCCTTTGGAGATGATCATGATTCCAGGTCGGAAACATTGATGTTTGAAGTGGTGAAAATCCAAAGTCCATATCACGCCCTGTTTGGGCGACCGGCCTACGCCAAGTTTATGGCACGACCCTGTTATGTGTATTTGCAGCTCAAGATGCCGGGTCACAAGGGGACAATAACGGTTCACGGAAGCCGTAAAATTGCTTTGGAGTGCGAGGAAGGAGATGCGGCCTACGCAGAGTCGGTTTGTGCCACCGAGGAGCTAAAGTATTATAAGGACAATGTTGATCCGGCGGACATGACTCCGTTAAAGAAGCCAACTACGGAGCATGATCCGGCCCTGAAGTTCAAATCAGCAGCAGAAACTAAGCTTGTTGACTTCGTACCTGGCGATTCGTCCAAGCAGTTCAGCATCAGTGCCAATTTGGATCCGAAATAGGAAAGCGCGCTCATAGAGTTCATCCATGAGAATCGGGACATTTTTGCATGGAAGCCCTATGACATGCCAGGTGTACCGAGGCAACTCGCTGAGCACACCCTTAATGTGGATCCTAAATACAAACCGGTGAAACAGTTCCTCCGCCGGTTTAACGAAGAAAGATGCAAGGCGATTGGAGAAGAGGTAGCCAGGCTCTTAGCAGCTGGCTTTGTTGTTGAAGTTTTTCACCCTGAGTGGCTTGCCAATCCGGTGCTGGTCCTTAAGAAAAACGGCACCTGGCGCATGTGTGTGGATTACACAGATCTTAATAAGGCTTGTCCAGCAGATCCTTTTGCCCTCCCCGTATTGATCAAATTATTGATGCTACGGCGGGTTGTGAGCGTTTAAGTTTTTTGGATGCATATTCTGGCTATCATCAGATCAAAATGGCAGTTAAGGACCAGGAGAAGACGACATTCACAACTCCCTTTGGAGCCTTCTGTTATGTGTCTATGCCCTTTGGGCTCAAGAGTGCCCAGGCAACTTATCAACGGTGTGTACAAAATTGTCTTCACAAGCAGATTGGCCGTAATGTACATGCTTACGTGGATGATATCGTGGTTAAGTCCAGGGAAAAGGAGACTCTGGTTGAAGATTCGAAGGAAACCTTTGGTAACTTGAGGGCGTACAAGATGATGCTTAATCCGGCCAAGTGTGTCTTTGGTGTACCGGCAGGCAAGTTATTGGGTTTTCTGGTGTCCAACAGGGGAATTGAGGCTAATCCGGAGAAGATCACAGCCATCACTTCCCTGGCTAAACCGAAGTGTATCAATGATGTTCAACTCCTGGCAGGCCGGATTGCCGCGTTAAGCCGGTTTATCAGCCGCCTTGGGGAGAAGGCAATCCCTTTGTATCAGATGTTGAAGAAGACGGATCAGTTCGTCTGGAGTTCCGCTGCTGATGAAGCATTTGAGGACTTAAAGCGGCAATTGGCCAATCCGCCTGTGCTCACCGCTCCTATTGACAAGGAGCCATTACTGCTATATGTTGCTGCTAATGCTCGTGCGGTCAGCGTGGCTATTGTGGTGGAGCGAAAGGAGGCAGGTAAGGAGCATCCGGTTCAACGTCCGGTCTATTATATCAGTGAGGTACTCATTGAGTCCAAGCAAAGGTATCCACATTGGCAGAAGCTGGTGTACAGAGTTTTTATGGCAAGCCGGAAGCTTAAGCAATACTTCCAAGGGCACCCAATTACGGTTGTCAGTTCTGGTCCTTTGGGGGATATCATCCAGAACCGGGAAGCGACTGGCCGGATTGCCAAGTGGGCTATAGAGCTTGGGCCACACGGATTGAAGTATGTGCCTCGGACGACGGTTAAGTCTCAAGCACTTGTTGATTTCATCAATGATTGGACGGAACTGCAAGCACCTGAAGAAAAGCCGGATCACACATATTGGACCATCCATTTTGACGGATCCAGGCAATTGGAAGGCTCGGGGGCTGGAGTCGTATTAACTTCCCCACGAGGTGATAAGTTTTGTTATGTTCTCCGCTTAATGTTCCCTTGTACTAACAATGCAGCTGAGTATGAAGCCTTGCTCCATGGTCTCCGGATGGCTAAGGAGATGAATCTAAGTCGAATTAAGTGCTTCGGTGACTCGGACCTCGTGGCTCAACAAGTGTCTGGCACTTGGGACTCCAAGGACCCACTCATGGCAGCATATCATCGTGAGGTGGATATTGTTGCAGGTCACTTTAAAGGCTATCAGGTGGACCATGTGGACCGACGGAAGAATGAAGTGACGGACGCCTTAAGCCGGCTGGGCTCTCAGCGCAAACCGGTCCCGCCCAACGTTTTTCTGGATGTGCTGCACAACCCGTCGGTCAAGCTCCCTGGTGAAGCGGATTTGGCTATTCCTGATCCGGAGGCTCAATTGGTGGCATCTCTTCATGTCATTCCAGATTGGACGCTTCCTTACCTGGCGTACATGAACCGAGGCGAGTTACCAGAGGATGAGATTCTGGCCCGACAGATAATCCGGCGGTCCAAGTCCATGACTATTGTCAATGGCGAGTTGCATCATTACAGTGTATCAGGGGCGTTTCAACATTGTGTGTCTCCTGAAGAAGGCTGTGAAATTTTGTGGGAGATCCACGAAGGAGATTGTGGTCACCACGCCGGTTCAAAATCTTTGGTAGCTAAAGCGTTTCACCATGGCTTCTATTGGTTAACTGCCCATGCTGATGTGGAGGATCTGGTCAGACGATGTGACGGTTGCCAAAAGTTTTCAAGACGTGCTCATGTGCCGGCTCAAGAATTGATAATGATTCCAATTACTTGGCCGTTTGCGACTTGGGGGCTGGATATGGTTGGGCCTTTCAAAAGGTCCAAAGATAAGAAGACTCACCTCTTGGTGGCGGTTGACAAGTTTACAAAGTGGGTGGAGGCAGAACCTGTTAGCAAGTGTGACGCAGCCACGGCGGTTCAGTTGATCAAAAAAGTGATTTTCCGGTTTGGCTTTCCACACAGTATCATCACATATAATGGTACCAATTTGTCCAAGGGTGCCATGAAGGAGTTCTGTGAACGGGAGCATATCCGGCTTGACGTTTCATCAGTGGCACACCCACAGTCCAATGGTTAAGCAGAAAGGGCTAATCAAGAGATCTTGAGAGGCATCAAGCCCCGGCTCATGGTTCCTTTGCAGAGAACGCCGGGTTGTTGGGTAGAAGAATTACCATCTGTGTTATGGAGCATCAATACCACACCCAACAGATCAACAGGATACACACCGTTCTTCATGGTTTACAGAGCGGAGGCGGTTCTCCCCAGTGATATCCGTCATGATTCACCTCGTGTGACGGCTTATGTTGAAGCGGACAACGAGACAGCACGGCAAGATGCTTTGGACCGGTTGGATGAAGAGCGTGACATAGCAGCCGCCCGATCGGCGATTTACCAACAGGATCTTCGTCGTTATCACAGTCGCCGGTCAGAACCAGAACCTTTCAGGAAGGAGATTTGGTGCTTCGGCTCATCCAAGGTCAGACTAATATGCATAAGCTATCCCCACCTTGGGAGGGGCCTTTCGTGGTCAGCAAGAATCTGCACAACGGGTCATACTATCTGATCGATATTCGTGAGCATAAAGACTCACGTACATCAGAGGAGGAGACCAACAAGCCGTGGAACATAGCTCATCTTCGGCCTTACTATACCTGAGCCATTGGCTCTACTTATGTACATATTACGACGATGTATATATTATGATTAAATATAATAAACCGGAACCTCAGCTAAAGCGGGGTATCTGTTCTTTTACATCATGTGTGGTTACACGGAGTTGTTCTAAAGCGGCCTCCGGTTTACCCCTTGAGTTAGCTTTTCAAAAGCATCATGTTATATCACTTGTGGGCTTGGTCGTGTCTGAACCAATGCAATACCTCTTGATAGGCGAGAGCCACCAGATCACTTGGGGACTTGGTCACGTCTGAACCAGTCATGCCTCTTGATCGGCCTAAGGCCACAGAATCACTTGGGGGCTTGGTCGAACCCGAACCATTGCCATGCCACTTGATCGGCATAAATGCCACGGTTTCATTTGGGGACCTTGCTGACTTGAACCATAGCTACACCTATCGGGAGCTTGGTCGTGTTCGACCATGGTAACGCCATCTGATCAGCTCAAATAAGCCTCTTTTTGCAAATGGTTTTGTCATTGCCTTTGCTTTACACTTTTCTTTGAAAGATATTTCTTTCTTTTTATTGCGTTTTTTAAACCGACAAAATTTTAAACCGATTCACACTGTCTATTGACGGTACACGGTCCATTTTTAATCTGGAGACTATTTGCTCGGTTTGATTTTTTTCCTATTACGGAGTAACACGGTGTTTATTATAACCCGGCACGGTTTACACGGTAAACCGGCATCGTATATATACAGGAGCTGCTATCTCCTCCAGCAGTGTGGGTTTATAAACCTCCGCTTCAAGATTGGCCAAGCCAACTTCACGCCCAACGATGGCAGGTATTATGTATCTCAAAAAAAATTCATATACTTAAATTTCGGATGTTTTGATTTCATATATGCAGACATCATATTCCGCCTGACGGTAGAACCGCAGTGGCACTTTAAGATTTTTTATTGCAGAAAGTACTTTGGAAAGTTCATCACCCAAAGGAAGAGCAAGTTGCAGTAATTATGCACGAAGGAATATCAACATCAAGAGTATCAGCTAGCCTATTACAAGGCAACACGGTGCCCACAATAAGATCATTGTTTTTCGCAAGGGAGAAGCAGTTTTAAACCAGCTTTCGGTTCAAGCTTGGTCACCAGCCTGGCCTGATGGTTGTGGGTCATCCTGCGCCGCTTCAACTTCAGTTTCTCTACCCAGCGGCTGGAAATCAACAGTTGTCCAGTCGATTCCCATTAATGCTCGAAAGACAGCTTCATCATGGATCAGCAACGATGGTTCAATATCGGGAGCGTAAGTATGCTTATGGATTGGAGGGATACGATTTTCCGCTTCATGAGTTGGTGCAGCTACTCGCTTGTTTTGCTTGTCATATTGGGCTTGATAATTAGACAAGTCTGCTTCTTCAGCCAATTGACAAGCTAGCGGACGCACCTCCCGGTTTATTGCTCATCGATCCGCTTCACTAAACTCTGACCCGTCTTCCTTCAAGCTGGGATAGCCCTGAGCCGCTTCAATAGGATCAAAATCTGGCACCCAAGCTTTTGCCCGGATTAAGGCATTGATCGCGCCAGTTCGAGCAGCAGATTTCTTCAGCTCTTCAACCCGGGCAGGAAGCACCGATAGTTTCATCAGAGTGTCCTGAATCAAAGTGGGCGCCGGTTTGTTGTGGGATGCAGTACAAATGATACGTTGTGCACCAGTGTACAGTTGTTTGATCAACGTATAGGCGGCTTTCAATTTCTTCCGCACATCTGACCCCAAGTGACCAATGCATGTCCCTGAAATATCATAAAGGGTTAACAAACCGGCAGCTCTGTAAGACGGCAGAATCAATTCAGAAGTCAAACCGGCTTACCAAAGATAGCAGTGGTCATGGCATGCACGTGCCGCTTTATGCTGGTCAGTTCTTCCGCCACCGGTTTTAGTGCAGCCTCGGCATCTTCTGCTCGTTTGATTAAAGCAGATTTTTCAGTGGCCCAATCCGCCCGCTTCTTCTTGAAGCTCTCCTTAAGCTGTTCCATGGCGCTTAAAGCGCTAGTTAATTCCTCTTTTGCTTTGGAGGTTTCAGCTTGTTGGGATTTCATATTTTCTTGGAGATCGGTGACTTGGCTTTCTTTCGTCTTCAGCTCAGCCTGCATGCAGACAGTTATATGATTCAGCAAAACGGTACAAGGATTGAAGTACCAACCACATAACAAGTTATGCACTTGGCGCTTGGGGGCTAATGCATATTCGATCTTCATCTTTCAATTGCTTACAAAGTCCCAAGATCAGTACAAGTATTCAACTTGGCACTTGGGGGCTAATGGCTATTTGCTCGTATATATTCTGATGCGGCGATCTCAATTACTTAAAATCCCGGTTTAACTATGCTAAGTTGAACCGACCCTTGGGGACTACATCAGCGAATTTCAAAGCATTAAGATTTGTATTAGTAAGTCCCGGTTTGAAAGAAGATTACAAACCGGCCCTCGGAGGCTAGGAGCGTCAACAAGAATTGAAATATACAAGCAGGAAAGAGCATATGGAAGTTACCTCATATTTATCTTTCATCATGTTAACCAGACCGGCTTCATAGTCACGACTGGTATACAGCCGGTTCAGGTAGCCGGAATGGATATCTTGGGTGTTCAGAGCAGCGTAAGTCGCCAGATCAGCATTCCACTTGTCTTTGCCAAAGGCAGCATATTCTTACTTGGCAGTATGTTTGGACAAAGCGACAGGATTGCTTGGCTCTGTATGGCCAATGCCAGTAATGACAACCTCATCATCCTTGGCATCACCGGTTTGCACTGGGGCTGTTGGCTTGTCAGTAGGCTTTGTTGGACCGGTGGATTTCTCAATCCGGATGGAGCTTGTGGGCTGATTGACAGGACTTGAGGTATCAATAGGTCTCTCTTCAGCAATAAGATCATTGTCTTGCTGCGGTGGATCATTGGGTATATCCTCAGGAATAGCCGCTTCAAGATCTGGGGTTTTGCCCGGTTCAAGGACGGCATCCTCTTCGGCCGCTTTGTCTAGGCGAGCCTTCTTGCTTGGCCTAGGCTTGGCCCTGAAAGGAATAACAAAATCAAATACAGCATATGTTCCAAGGTGATGTACTGCAAATATTATGATAAGTATAGCTTACCCAAGCACCGTTTTGAGTGGTGGCAGCTGAGTAGCCGATGACTCGCCAGAGGATGAGTGGGAAGTAACCTGGTAATCGGAGTCAGATGGATTAAGAGGTTGACTAAAGCAGCCCGCTTTAGGACAAGCACTAACAAGCAAATTAGAGACCTCTGAACGGCGTTTCCGAACCTGACTGTTTGGTAAACCGGCGGAGGTAACTACCTGGCCGCTATGCCGGGTTGTGCGATGAGATTCATGCTGTTGGGTCTTCATAAGAAATTTGGGATCCAAATAAGCAAGAGGATGAGAAAATTTAACTTTCCGGTTTGCCTGACGGATTTTTAGTGAAGGCAAAGGTTCTGAATTGGAAGAGAGAATAATTACCTCTGCAGCATCAGCATGGCTGGCTTCGGCATCATCCTGACAAATATCATCATCAATAAGACGCATGAAAAATAAGCCAAGTGAGTCAAGCCCTACCTCAAGGTCCGGATTATCCACATCATCATCAGGGGCCGGATTAGAGGATGCAGTGGTTCTTTTCCTGTGGGCAGTGTTCTTCACAGCTTTAGTCTTTTGCCGGGTTGCTCTTTCCGGTTTGTCTAGTTTTTCTGGTTTCTCCTGCGGTAGTTTCTTGCTCCAAAACGGATCATTGCCCTGGTTACACAGACACTGATATTAAACAATGACCAGATATATCAATAACAGATTCAGCAAAAAGAAAAATCAAATTCTTACAGCTGGCGGTTTGTTGGTGGCACAGAAGGGAAGCAGGCCGGTTTTAGCACAGATGTGTTCCGGTTCATTCAGCATCTTATTCACAGCCTCTATGATTTCTTCATCGGTGAGCTGGATGTTGGCATGTCGCAGTGGGTCATCAACACTGCCAGTATACTCGCACATCAAACCGGAGCGCTGGCGAAGGGGTAGTATGCTCCATGATATCCAACAGCGAGCGAGATCGACCCCTGTTAAACCGTTGGCCATAAAGGCTCTAAGCTTGGACAGTTGAGGAGCGTATTTGCTTCTCTCTTTGGCAGTCAACCCTTGCAGAAAGGGGTGTGTATTGCTAAGCCGCTCCGGTCGAAAGCCAGGCAAAGGATTTTCACCAGCAGGGGAGGTGTCTTTGCAATAGAACCATGTTTGATTCCACTCTTTGGGGTGGCTATGCAGCTTGGCATGAGGGTATGTGACCTCTTTCCTTTTCTGAATCGCCACACAGCCCAATTCCGTATTGGAACCATCAGAAAACTCAGTACGGCGGTTTAGATGGAAACTGTCTCTGAACAACTCCACTGTGGGCTCCTCTTGAAAGAATGCCTTATAGAGCACTTGGAAGTGACACATGTTTGTAACAGAGTTGGGACCAGTGTCTTGTGGGTGGAGTTGAAAATCGGCTAAAATGTCCCGGTAAAATTTAGAACTGGGCGGCTTAAAGCCCCGGGCTAAGTGATCTACGAAAACGATGACCTCTCCTTCTTGAGGTGTGGGAGGGCATTCTTTGCCAGGAGCCCTCCAATGGATGGTATCTTTGCTGCCTAAGGCGCCGATCAGGACTAAATCATCCAGTTGAGCCTCTGTGACACGAGAAGGAACCTAGTTGCACTCATATACTTGCTTGGCCATGATGAAATCTACAAGGTAGATGATCTCGGTTCAAAAATGCATTGATTAAGGTACATTGGTATGTGCAATGTTAAACCAGAGACAGATCTATCTAAACCGGAGTTTTATGAAGCAACAACATCAGGCGGTTCAACAAGGGGACTAATGGTATATACCGGTTTGGCAATTGAAGTTAAACCGCCTGGTCTAAACATTGAAGCAGATGAGTAAGTTTACAGAAACAGATTTCATAAGACTTCTCTACAGCGACGGATCTGAAGCAAGTTCAGAAAATAAGGAAAATATTCAAGGTTCAAAAAAGAACAGTACTGAATCAATGGGCAGAGATACATATAGATCTATGGTCTTGAGGCATGAAACTGAAGGCGGATGCTAAAAGCTACCGCTACACAGAGTAAGGATTCACAGATGCATCTAGGAGTTATCGTATGAACATGAAACAGGCGATGAACACTAGAAGAACATGAAACCCTTGAGCAGATCTGTGTTGAAAAGAACAGAAGACTTACTGGAGATGAGAAAGACGCGGAAGGTTGCCGCGGTGCTCTGGTGCGCCCAGGTTGATGCAGCGGCCAAGGTTGATGCAGAGGTTGATGGTGGCGGCGGAGCTCCGAAGCTGGGCGACGCGAGGAAGACGAAGCACAAGGGCACGGAGGGGAAAAAGAAATGACCCTTCGGTCCTATTTATAAGGCAAGGGACAGGAGTCAGGCGCGAAAATCAAGGGACCGTGGGTTTGGAAACGAAGATGTCGCCTTAATTGTCGCAGACCTATTAAGGTCCTTTATAACAGGTGACGTCACACCGGTTTACAACGACCAGAGAAGATGACATCACGGCGGTTCAACAAACTATAAGAAGATATTGAAGATGAAGATTTTTGCTAAAGGTTTGACATGAACATGTTCAAATCAATCTGGGGCCTAATGTTGGGGATATCACTACTGGTCGTAAACCGGCCTATCTGGGCTGGGTTAACTTCGTCAGTAATTAAGTATGTTAAAGCCCAAGAAGGCAGATGAGGGCTCAAGGCCCATAGTCGGTTCAAGGCCTGTAGCCGTAAACCGGCGTTGGTATTTATCTTGTATTGTAAGTTAGAAATAAGTAGAGACCAAACTGGACACATCTATGAGCCGGTATTGGGTGTCTGTGAACCGACGGGCGTCACCCGTGTATATAAGGGGATGACCCAGCGGCGGTTCAAGGACAATAGACAACAACTCGAGACATAGGCGAAGCTTCTTTGCTCCCTGGTCATCGAAACCCCATCAATTCCATCACAACTAGACGTAGGCTTTTACCTTCATCGAAGGGGCCGAACTAGTATAAACTCTCTTGCGTCCCTGTGTCCACTTTAACCCCTTCAAGCTAACCCGTCGCGATGGCTCCACGACTAAGTCCTTTCTCTAGGACATCTGCTGTGACAAAACCACGACAGTATTCATGTGATAAAGAACTGCAAGGCAGTAAGCTCAAAGGATTATCGAAACAACGGCAAGTATTATGGGGTATCTTGTAATACCAAGACCAACTGGGGATGAATGTAAGAATAACAACTGGAAGTAGTTATCCATAAGGGTTGACGGTGGAAGGGGAATTGAAAACGCCATGAACACAAGTTCTCGGGTTAACAGCGGAGAGTATATTCAGGGTCTTCACGTACAGCAGACGATCATCAGTAATAAGGGGCTCTCCGGGTGAAAGTGATAACGAGATGCTAATGTTAGATTTAGCAAAATTCATTTAACCTGAATAGAAGAGAGTTCAGAGTCCTAGAGTAAGGATCGAGGAGTAAAAGATCCTAATACCACCCAGATGGCGACATGGGCCCGTAAGGCACACAACCATGTTAGTAAAAGTTTTTGAAATGTCTAGACGCAACTTCGGCCAAGGAGTGTGGAAGGGGTATTCCTACAGGCAGTCGGCTCTGATACCAACTTGTGATGCCCCCGATTCGATCGTACATTAATCATACACGCAAACGTGTACGATCAAGATTAGGGACTCACGGGAAGATATCATAACACAAGTCTACAAATAAAATAAGTCATACAAGCATCATATTACAAGCCAGGGGCCTCGAGGGCTCGAATACACGAGCTCGATCATAGACGAGTCAGCGGAAGCAACAATATTTGAGTACAGACATAAGTTAAACAAGTTTGCCTTAAGAAGGCTAGCAAAAACTGGGATACAGATCGAAAGAGGCGCAGGCCTCCTGCCTGGGATCCTCCTAAACTACTCCCGGTCGTCATCAACGGGCTGCACGTAGTAGTAGGCACCTCCCGAGTAGTAGTAGTAGTAGTAGTAGTAGTAGTAGTAGTAGTAGTAGTAGTAGTAGTAGTAGTAGTAGTAGTAGTAGTAGTAGTCGACGGTGGCGTCTGGCTCCTGGGCTCCAACATCTGGTCGCAACAATCGAGTATAGGAAAGGGAAAAAAGGGGGAGGAAAGTAACCGTGAGTACTCATCCAAAGTACTCGCAAGCAAGGAGCTACACTACATATGTATGCATTGGTATCAAAAGGATTAAGGGTATCGTATGTGGACTGAACTGCAGAATGCCGGAATAAGAGGGGGATAGCTAGTCCAATCAAAGACTACGCTTCTGGTAACCTCCATCTTGTAGCAGGAGAAGAGAGTAGATGGTAAGTTCACCAAGTAGCATCATGTAGCATAATCCTAACTGATGATCCTCCCCTCGTCGCCCTGTGAGAGAGCGATCACCGGTTGTATCTGGCACTTGGAAGGGTGTGTTTTATTAAGTATCTTGTTCTAGTTGTCATAAGGTCAAGGTACAACTCCAAGTCGTCCTGTTACCGAAGATAACGGCTATTCGAATAGATTAACTTCCCTGCAGGGGTGCACCACATTTCCCAACACGCTCGATCCCCTTTGTTCGGACACAATTTTCTGGGTCATGCCCGGCCTCGGAAGATCAACACGTTGCAGCCCTACCTAGGCACAACAAAGAGGTCAGCACGCCGGCTAAATCCTATGGCGCAGGGGTCTAGGCCCATCACCCATTGCACACCTGCACGTTGCGTACGCGGCCGGTGAGCAGACCTAGCAACCTCCATTACAAAGGAAGTTGCGTTACGTGGTCCAACCCGGTGTGCGCCGCTCAGTCGCTGACATCATGAAGGCTTCGGCTGATACCACGACGTCGAGTGCCCATAACTGTCCCCGCGTAGATGGTTAGTGCGTATAGGCCAGTAGCCTGACTCAGATCAAATACCAAGATCTCGTTAAGCGTGTTAAGTATCCACTAACGCCGACCAGGGCCAGGCCCACCTCTCTCCTAGGTGGTCTCAACCTGCCCCGTCGCTTCGCCACAAAGTAACAGTCGGGGCCATCGGGAACCCAGGCCCACCACTACCTGGATGGAGCCACCTGCCCCTTCAGCCCCCATCTCCGAACAGTATCATAAGTAATGTAACAATATAAAGTATATAGTGTATACCCGTGATCACCTCCCGAGTGATCATGGCCCAGTACTATAGCATGGCAGACGGACAAGAGTGTAGGGCCACTGATGGAACACTAGCATCCTATACTAAGCGGTAGGATAGCAGGTAAGGGTAACAACTATAGCAACAATGACAGGCTATGCATCAGAATAGGATTAACGGAAAGCAGTAACATGCTACACTACTCTAATGCAAGCAGTATAGAGAAGAGTAGGTGATATCTGGTGATCATAGGGGGGGCTTGCCTGGTTGCTCTAGCAAGAAGGTGGGGTCATCTTCGATGTAGTCGAACACACGAACATTGGCAGCGGTCTCGGAGTCTACCGGAAAGGAGTAACGGAGGGGGAACAAAATAAATAACAGAGCAATCATATATAACACAAAGTAAGACGCGGCAATACATTCTGCTAGGGGTGACCTAACGTAGGGATAGGCGATACCGGCGAAGGGGAAATATCCGGGAAAGTATTCCCGGTGTTTCGCGTTTTCGGACAGATGAACCGGAGGGGGAATGTTCCATGTTCAGCTAGTTAGAGGCATCCGACAGGTAAACGGACCGTGTATTCGAATTCTTCACGTTTTTCTAAGCAGTTTTGTATATAAAATATTTTCATCCGAGATACGGATTATTTTAAATGAATTTTCAAAGTTTTAAACTTTTTCTAAAATTCACTGGGTTTATTTTAATTCGAAATTTAAAACAGAAACTGCTAGGTGCACCCGGTGCACTGCACCCAGAGTGCACCAGGGGGGTTGACTGGTGGGGCCAATCAACTACACAGTCAACAGTTGACTGGTCCACGTTGACTAGTCAAAGCGGGCAACGGGGCCCACCTGTACATGTCCCAGGGGACCATTTTTATTATAATTTTGTTTTATCTTAAGTTAAAGGCCTTGGGCCCACACTGTTAGTGCCTAACTGGTTCAGGGTTAGTTTAGTGGGGGGGGGGGGTAGCTTAACAGAGGGATGAGGGCCGACCCCTGTGGGCAGTGACCAAGCTAGCGACGGCGCGACGGCCTCGGCTGGCCACGCACGGGCACTCGTGGTCGCCGGCGGCCATGGCCAGTAGCAGTCGCTGTGGGCAGGTGCGGTTGGACGGTGGCCGCGCTGGTGGCTAGAGACGGACGCGCGGCCAGGCAATGGGGTGCGGGGCGACGAGCAGTGGTGTGCAGCGGGCGAGCAGAGCGGCCGGGCAACGGAGGCGAGGGGCGTCGGCGGTAACGGGCGCGGACATGGGCAAGGGCGCGACGACGGTGCGCGGCCTGGGGCGCAGCGGCGAGCAGTCCGGCGGCGATAGTTGCAGGCGACGTGACGAGCGCGGCCCCAGGGCTAGGCAGGGCGCGCCCGGTGGCCGAGCGGGTGAGGGAAGCGGTGGCAGCAGGAGGGTGTGCGGCGAGGCAAGCAGTGGCCGACGCGGGCTAGCAGTGGGCACGGCCGAGCGTGCAACGGCTAGCAGGGCAACGGTAGCACAACAGCTGCACTAGCAAGCCAGCAACAGCGGTGGCAATAGCAGTACACACACACACGTGCGTACATAGAGCTTCGAGGCGGCGATGACAAGCTCAAGGCGGCGGTTATAGCGACGAATTGAGGCGGAAATTAGGGGGATTCGGGGGAGGTGCTCACCACGAGTTCATTGGCGAGGTCGGCGAGGATGGGGGCGGCTCGGAGCAGGGATAATGGTGACACGAGATGCGACGGCCGCAGGCGGGGAATGGCTCGATGCCGAGCGTGCGGTGCGGCCCATCTTGATTTAATGGAGTAGTCGAAGGAGTAGACGACGAGGGAGCTCGTGGACATCTTGACGCGGCGAGGGGACGCCGGTGGTCACGAGATCGATGCGGTGACGGCGACAGTAACTCAGGGACGAGCAAATTTTCGAGAAAGAGGGCGAGCAAGGGAATAGGTGAGGGTTAGGGTTCGTCCAAGTCGTCGGGAGTCTTCTTATCCATCTCCTGGAGTGCCCAGATGATCGACACGGCGACAATCGGCGGCGTGGACGGCGTGCGTGCGTGCACATCATCATGGCCTGCTCTGCTCTGTACAGAGGTGGGAGGAAAAGCCTTTGTGGGTTGGGCCAAAACACTATAGCTACATAAAGCCCACCCGCACAGGAGCTTGTTGGTTTTTTTTGTTTTTTTCCTTTTACTTATTTTCCTATTCTGTTTTCTTTTAGTCTCTAATTTATTTTCTATTCTAAAAAGATAAAAGTAGTTCCTAATTTAGTATAACTAAATATACTACTGCCATATTAACTATGGCACCCAAATAAAATAGTTTAGAATTTGACTAAATATGAAAGGCATTTATTTAATTGTTTAAGATGTTGTTTTATTTATTTTAGAGTATTTAAATAATTTATAAAAATGTGGTTTCACCACCATAATCATCTAGGATTTATTTGCTACATTTCGAACACTTCAGATTTAATATTTGAAAACTTTTATTGTCTGACTTGATTTTGAATTTGAATTTGGAACAAGATTTGAATCATCGTGAAACTAACAATAGTAAGCGTGGTGATGTGGCATCATTAGTAGATGGTTATTGTAGCTTAATTATCCGGACGTCACATTTTGGGCCGAACAAAATTTTTTTCTGTCATACATATGACACTTCTATGACGATAATTGTGACAAACCCCGGTATCATCATAGATGTGGTGGGCTCCTACTTCTATGACAAAAAATCATGACAAAAAATGGGCTTTTCGTCCTGGGCTGGCCGGAGACGCAGCTGCATGACATTCTTTGGGCCGTCCATGACGGAAAAACCCGTGGTAGAAGCGAGGGCGAGGAAAATTTTGGGGAGTTTCCGGTTATGGTGGGAGGTCGGGGGCCGAGCGATGCGCGCTTCTCTCGTACACGTACGCGCGTGTGTGCGAGGCGTTGGCTCTAACTGAACCCGAGGGAGGTGTTGGGCTCTAACTGAACCCGAGCGATTGCACTGTAGGCTACGCGTTACTGAACCCAAGCGATCGATCGATGGCTGTTAACTGAACCTGATCGACCGATTCCTTCGCTACTGCTGCTAACTGAAGCTGATCGATACGACCTCTGGATGAAAAGTGAGCATTG
>NC_041388.1:39108002-39118194 GCF_002162155.2 Triticum dicoccoides
GGGTGGATGAACACGACCCCGTGGTGTTGCCTCTGGATGAACAGGACCCCGATCGGTCGAGCCGATTGGGGCTGGATGAACAGGACCCCGTGGAGGGCTGGATGAACAGGACCACCCCGTGGAGAGCAGGATGAACAGTAGGCCGGTGGAGTAGCGCGCGGTGGAGGCTGGATGAACAGGAGCCCGTTGATGAACAGTCGCAGGTGGAGGCTGGAGGAGGTCGACGGTGGATGAACAGTAGCTCGTGGAGGCTGGAGGGAGTCGATGGTGGAGATGGAAAGTATCCCGTGGAGTCCCGTTTTATGGTACGCCACACCCCTCCCGATGAACAGGACCCCCGTTTCGACCGTAGCGCTCCAACACAAGTCCGTTTCGTCCGTTTTGCGCTATGCCACACCCCTCCCATCAACAGGACCCCCGTTTCGACCGTAGGAGGTCCGTTTCCTCCGTTTTGCAGTACGCCAGACCCCTCCCGATCAACAGGATCCCATTTCGAACGTGGCTGGTCGAGCACAAGGCCGTTTCCTCCGTTCTGCGATACGCCAGGCCTCGTTTCCACCGCATGTTCCGTCCGAGCCCTCCCGATGAACACGACGCATTCCGTTGCCTCCCCATAAACACGACGCATTCCGTTGCCTCCCCGTGAACACGAAGACGACGTTGTTTCTCCGTTCCGACACAGCCATGTACACGAGCCCTGGCCGTACGTATGCGCGAGTAGGCGTTCGAGACCCCGCCCGTATGTACACATACGTGGCTGTATTTTTTTTCTTGCACCATGGCCGCTGTACGTACGTGTACATGCTACATGCACGCCTCTACAACGACACGCGCGCGCCTCTACATCGACTAGTATATATGTACATACAGATTCGCGACCAGAATGACAATGCTACATACGCTTCGGCCAGGTGGGTCCCGACTGTCAGGCACTTCCTTGCGTGCGAAGATGTAGCTGGTGGGTCCCAGCAGTCAGGGGCAAACATTTTTTCTGTGAAATACGGTGGCCTGTCCGGTAGGTCCCCGCTGTCAGGTGGAGGACTAATTATTTTGCACATAATAAGGAGGCACTTGCACTTCCTTGCTGCGGCCGTGGACCCAGCTGTCAGCGTCTCCACGCACAGTACTCTTCCGCTGGAAGTCGGTCGTTGACCACATTGACCACGCCGTGCCGAGAGCACCACAGCGGTGGGCGACGGCGAGGCCTAGGAAGGGGACGACGGGGAGCCGGGGAAGACGCGGAAGTGGAAGCCCGCACGGAGAGGATTGCGAGGGTTCACTGGTTCGGCTGCGGTGTGAGGCTGCCGTCGCCGTAGGGCCTGGCCAGCGGTGGGAATAGTAGGGGCGGTGAGGCCTTTGCGGTAGCACAGCCGGCCATGGGAGGCAGGAGCATGCGGCACGACCGGCGCTGCTTTGGGCGGCTGGAGCAAGAAGACCAGAGGTTGAAGAAGCACTACGGCCGTTGGATGGACATCGTACGATTACTGGAGCTAGAATCGTTCATATTGACTAAGTTGACAAAGCCCTTCGTCCCCATCAACTTAGTAGGCCCACAAGTCAGCCTCCCACCAAGGTGGGTCCTAGCTAGCCGGGGGAGTATTCATTTTTTTGTGCGTAATAAGGAGGCACTTCCAGTGGGTCCAAGCTGACAGCGGGGGAACGTTTTTTTTGCGAAATACAGTGGCCCGTCCGGTGGGTCCCAGCAGTCAGGGGGAAATGATTTTTTTTGCAAAATACTGGTGGCCCGTCCGGTGGGTCCCCGCTGTCAGGTGGAGGAATAATTATTTTGCGCGTAATAAGGAGGCACTTCCTTGCTGCGGCCATGGACCCAGCTGTCAGCGTCTCCACGCACAGTACTCTTCCGATGGAAGTCAGTCATTGACCACATTGACCACGCCGCGCCGAGAGCAGCACGGCGGTGGACGACGGCGAGGCCTAGGAAGGGGACGACGGGGAGCCGGGGAAGACGCGGAAGTGGAAACCCGTGCAGAGAGGAGTACGAGGGTTCACTGGTTCGGCTGCGGTGTGAGGCTGCCGTCGCTGCATGGCCTGGCCAGCGGTGGGAATAGTAGGGGGCGGTGAGGCCTCCGCGGCAGCACAGCCGGCCATGCGAGGCAGGAGCATGCGGCACGACCGGCGCTGCTTTGAGCGGCTGGAGCAAGAAGACCAGAGGTTGAAGAAGCACTACGGCTATTGGATGGACATCGTACGGTCACTGGAGCTAGAATCGTTCATATTGACTAAGTTGACAAAGCTCTTCGTCCCTGTCAACTTAGTAGGCCCACAAGTCAGCCTCCCACCAAGGTGGGTCCCAGCTAGACGGGGGAGTATTCATTTTTTGTGCGTAATAAGGAAGCATTTCCGATGGGTCCGAGCTGACAGCGGGGGGAACGTTTTTTCGCGAAATACGGTGGCCCATCCGGTGGATCCCAGCAGTCAGGGGGAAATGATTTTTTTGCAAAATACAGGTGGCCCGTCCGGTGGGTCCCCGCTGTCAGGTGGAGGAATAATTATTTTCCGCGTAATAAGGAGGCACTTCCTTGCGGCTGCCGTTGACCCAGCTCTCAGCCTCTCCACATACAGTACTCTTTCGATGGAAGTCGGTCGTTGACCACGTTGACCACGCCGCGCCGAGAGCACCACGGCGGTGGACGACGGCGAGGCATAGGAAGGGGACAACGCGGAGCCGGGGAAGACGCGGCAGTGGATGCCCACGCGGAGAGGAGTACGAGCGTTCACCAGTTCGGCTCCGGTGTGAGGCTGCCGTCGCCACAGAATAACAGTGGGTGTGGGTGAGTAGAGGGATGCCCTGGCCAGCGGTGGGAGTAGTAGGGGGCGTTGAGGCCTGCGCGGCAGCACAGCCGTCCACGGGAGGCGGGAGTAGGCGGTCCCGCCGGCGCTGCTTTGGCGGCTGGAGAAGGAAGATCAGAGATGGAAGAAACACGACGGCCGTTGGATTGACATCCAACGATTACGTCTGCTAGAATCGTTTGTTGACGTATATAATAACTAAAAAAATCTTGCATACGCGTCGACTAAACAGGCCCACAAGTCAGACCACTCCCTCTTTTTTTAATAATTTATATATAGCACATGGCAACTTCTTATGCAATTTATTGCAGTCGTTTTTTTGGTTGGCCAGGGCCAATTTCGCATATTTCTGTGGGTTCCAGACTATTTTTAATACCGAAATGTCCAGCCAGATTTAAAGTACTTTAAAGATATATTTAAATTAGGTTAATGCCCAGTGAAATAGGAATTTGAAAATGTAATAAAATTCAGAAATTTTAAAGTAGTTGCCAATTTGTCATCTGTTTTTATATTTACAGCCCATTTCATATTACTTTCAAGATTTGCAGGCGTGTTGAAAGAGTTGCAGCCCATCAGTGCGTAGAAAAATAAGTAGGCGTGGATTGGGTATTCTCTAGGAAAAATAAACTGGGCTCATTTTCACAAAGAAAAAATAGCTGCGCTAGTCACATGGTGAACATAAAATATAAGTCTGGGCTAGACGGGCCACAGCCCAGTTCAAACCCTGCTCCGTCTCAACAATACCAAAAAAAATACTGCTCAAGTAGCTACGTCCCAGGTGTTAGCCGATCTTGTGTTGTTCTCTTGTCTATTGACTATATACGCTCCCAATGTCGTGGGTCCCAGATGTCAGGAAAACACTAGGAGGAAGCATTTTATTTTTCCATACGCTGACGTGGTGGGCCCCTACTCTCATCCTCTCCACGTACTTCTGCTGATTCCTGTTGGTTGTTGACCATGTTGACAACGCGAGAGGGTGGCGCCGCGGCGAGCGCACCAAAGCGCGCGGAGGACGTCGGCGTTAACCATTTATGAGACGGTGGGGCGGCGATGCATGCGCTGAGGCGCAGCCAGCCGTGGGAGGCGGAAGCAGGCGGCCCCGCCGGCGCTGGTTTGGTTTTGGCGGCTGGAGGAAGACAGGACTGAAGAAACACAACAGACTGTAAATGCAACAGGAGTACTTAACAACCTTAACTGAAACCAGCAGGGGCACTTAACAACCAAAGATGAAAGCAGTATGAGTACTTATACAAGTTCAACCGTACAAAGCACACCGCGAACAGTGCTACTTTGCCTACAGTTAACCAAGGGTGAGGCCGCCAAACCCCAGGACAAGGCCCAGGCGCCACCCCGCGCATCCACAACCTTCTGAAAGCGGCTTCATCTCGCAACGTGGTCAATAAACAGGATATTCGCTTTAGAGCCATGGAAAAGCATGAACATAATCTTCTGTCCTATTCTCCAAGATGGATGAGCCTTCATTATTTGACACCACCCATGAATAAGTATCTTCTCACCTCAGAGGGGAATTGAGTAGGTCGACATAAACATCATGTTGTGACCAAGCGCAAGTCTGACCCGACCATGGTCAGGCATCTGTATAGAAACAATAGAACTCGACAGTTCCTGTTTCAAGAAGATCACAGCTGTAAAACTATGTATAAGCAATAGTTTATGAACAACATATATAACAGAAAACAGCTCGTACCATAAGTTTCTCGACACAGTTGGACCTGTTCAACGAGTGCAGCAGTGGCACACATATCCCATGTGGCCTTCCACCATTGAAACGCCCCACAAGGACCTCAAGACGATCAATAAAGTGTAGGAACTTATGGATGTCGATCCAGTCAACTTCAGTGCCATTAGTTACAGCCGAGTTATTACAGAGTAACAAACGAGCAGACTGCTTAACTCTGAAAAAACCTACACGTGCCACCAATTATAAGAAAATATTAGTTAGAAGTAGCATCTTCGTGAGAGATTTGTTGCTACTTCTAAAGTTAAATTGTGATTAGTTAAACAGAATAGGTGGATTAAGAAGTAATCGAGGCAACAAGCAAGAACCCACTAGTAGAAAACAGGGCTATGGTCCAGGCCGGCTCAGCCCATTAGTCCCGGTTCAGTGTAGAACCGGGACCAATGTGGGCATTGGTCCCGGTTCATGAGCCCCGGGGGCCGGCCGGGCCACGTGGGCCATTGGTCCCGGTTCGTTTGGACCTTTTGGTCCCAGTTGGTGGGACGAACCGGGACCAATGGGCCTCGCTCCTGGCCCACCACCATTGGTCCCGGTTGGTGGCTTGAACTGGGACCAAAGGCTCCCCTTTAGTCCCGGTTCATGCCACCAACCGGGACCAATGAAGTGCCTATACATACCCCCTCGCGCAAGAGCAGAGCACAGTGCTCTGTTTTTTCTGGCCGAGTGGGAGAGGGCTTTGTGGTGCTCTAGCTCACCTTCTATGCACATGAGGTGTTCGATGGAATGCCCGAGCCACACTACTTAAGCTTTCTCCTCTCGAAGCTCGACCTCCAAGCTCCATTTTCCTCGAGATTTGTCTAGATTTAGCGGTCCGTCACGCCCCGTCCCCGTCTTCACCGCCGTCGATCACCCGCGCCGATCTCATCACCGACACCACCGTGGTGAGCCTCTTGTTCTTATCTTCTTTCTGAAAGGAAAAATATTCTTACTTGTATGTTTAGATAGATACTTGTATCATTTTCTTACATTTATTATTGCATCTTATATAGTGCGATGGTTTTGGTATCCGCCCCCGTCGGCCCTCGTCCTGTCTATGATTCGGATTTGGTATGTATATTATTTTTATAACTATTGGTTCATTTATTGTTTATTAAAATTATGCCGACCAACGTGACATAGATTTTATTTATCTAGGATGTATGTGAATCGGAAATGCCAACCGACCCTATTGTCGAGAGGTTAAATTTAGTTGAAGAAGAAAACAATTTGTTGAAGGAAAAAATAAAAAAAATTGAGGAGGAGAATATGATATTGGAGTTGCATGTTGCGGATGTCGTCGATGATCACAAGATCAAGATGGATGCAATGCGCTTGAAGATTAGAAAGATTAGAAAATATGCCATTCATACCGAGGCTTGGTATCATTATGCCGTTGGATCAATTGTTACCTTGGTTGCGATTATGATCGTATTTGTTTTCGCATTGAAATGTTTTACATAGTTTCAATGTATGGTTTAATTAATTAGATGCTCTGGAGAGCTATATGTTGTTAGATGAGAACTATGTATGCACTTTGGTTTTAATGTGATGATGAACTTCTATTAATTTGGACACTTAATTATATATAATGCACGCAGATGAACCGGCAATGGATGTACGGTGACAGACACACCCGCGAGTACATTAAGGGCGTGCATGAGTTTCTCGATGCGGCTGAGGCAAACAAGCAGAATGGTTTTATGTGTTGTCCATGCACTGAATGTGGGGATACGAGGTCTTACTCTAACCGGAAAATCCTTCACTCCCACCTGCTTTACAAGGGTTTCATGCCACACTATAATTTTTGGACGAGGCACGGAGAAATAGGGGTTATGATGGAAGACGGCGAAGAAGAAGAGTACGATGACAACTATGTGCCCCCTGAATACGGTGATGCTGCAACGGGGGGAGCTGGTGAAGATCAAGAGGAACCAGACGATGTGCCCAATGATGCTGCCACGGGTGAAGCTGCTGAAGATCAAGAGGAACCATACGATGTGCCCGATGATGATGATCTCCGCCGGGTCATTTTCGATGCAAGGACGCAATGCATTAGTCAAAAGGAGAAGCTGAAGTTCGATCGCATGTTAGAGGATCACAAAAAAGGGTTATACCCCAATTGCGAAGATGGCAACACAAAGCTCGGTACCGTACTAGAATTGCTGCAGTGGAAGGCAGAGAATGCTGTGGCTGACAAAGGATTTGAGAAGCTACTGAAAATATTGAAGAAGAAGCTTCCAAAGGATAACGAATTGCCCGACAGTACATACGCAGCAAAGAATGTCGTATGCCCTCTAGGATTGGAGGTGGAGAAGATACATGCATGCCCTAATGACTGCATCCTCTACCGCGGTGCATACAAGGATCTGAATGCATGCCCGGTATGCGGTGCGTTGCGGTATAAGATCAGACGAGATGACCCTGGTGATGTTGACGGCGAGCCCCTCAGGAAGAGGGTTCCTGCGAAGGTGATGTGGTATGCTCCTATAATACCACGGTTGAAACATCTGTTCAGAAACAAAGAGCATGCCAAGTTGATGCGATGGCACAGTGAGAACCAAAAGAAAGATGGGAAGTTGAGAGCACCCGCTGACGGGTCGCAGTGGAGAAAAATCGAGAAAAAGTACTGGGATGAGTTTGCAAAGGACCCAAGGAATGTATGGTTTGCTTTAAGCGCGGATGGCATTAATCCTTTCGGGGAGCAGAGCAGCAATCACAGCACCTGGCCCGTGACTCTATGTATGCATAACCTTCCTCCTTGGATGTGCATGAAGCGGAAGTTCATTATGATGCTAGTTCTCATCCAAGGCCCTAAGCAACCCGGCAACGAAATTGATGTGTACCTAAGGCCATTAGTTGAAGAACTTTTACAGCTGTGGAATGGAAACGGTGTACGTACGTGGGATGAGCACAGACAGGAGGAATTTAACCTTAAGGCGTTGCTGTTCGTGACAATCAACGATTGGCCCGCTCTCAGTAACCTTTCAGAACAGACAAACAAAGGATACCACGCATGCACGCACTGTTTAGATGACACTGAAAGTATATACCTGGACAAATGCAGGAAGAATGTGTACCTGGGCCATCGTCGATTTCTTCCGACCAACCATCAATGTCGAAAGAAAGGCAAGCATTTCAAAGGCGAGGCAGATCACCGAAAGAAGCCCGCCATGCGCACCGGTGATCACATGCTTGCTATGGTTAATGATTTACACTACATAATCTTTGGAAAGGGTCCCGGTGGACTAGCTGTTTCGAATGACGCTGAGGGACACGCACCCATGTGGAAGAAGAAATCTATATTTTGGGACCTACCCTACTGGAAAGACCTAGAGGTCCGCTCCTCAATCGACGTGATGCACGTGACGAAGAACCTTTGCGTGAACCTTCTAGGCTTCTTGGGCGTGTATGGGAACACAAAAGATACACCTGAGGCACGGGAGGACCTGCAACGTTTGCACGAAAAAGACGGCATGCCTCCGAAGCAGTATAAAGGTCCTGCCAGCTACGCTCTTACGAAAGAAGAGAAAGAAATCTTCTTTGAATGCCTGCTCAGTATGAAAGTCACGACTGGCTTCTCGTCGAATATAAAGGGAATAATAAATATGCCAGAGAAAAAGTTTCCGAATCTAAAGTCTCATGACTGCCACGTGATTATGACGCAACTGCTTCCGGTTGCATTGAGGGGGCTTCTACCGGAAAACGTCTGATTAGCCATTGTCAAGCTATGTGCATTCCTCAATGCAATCTCTCAGAAGGTGATCGATCCAGAAATCGTACCAAGGCTAAGGAGTGATGTGGCGCAATGTCTTGTCAGTTTCGAGCTGGTGCTCCCACCATCCTTCTTCAATATCATGATGCACGTCCTAGTTCATCTAGTCGATGAGATTGTCATCCTAGGGCCCGTATTTCTACACAATATGTTCCCCTTTGAGAGGTTCATGGGAGTCCTAAAGAAATATGTCCGTAACCGCGCTAGGCCAGAAGGAAGCATCTCCATGGGCCATCAAACAGAGGATGTTATCGGGTTTTGTGTTGACTTCATACCTGGCCTTAACAAGATAGGTCTCACTAAATCGCGGTATGAGGGGACACTGACTGGAAAAGGCACTCTTGGAAGAGACTCAATAATATGCAGGGACGGATATTCTTGGTCTCAAGCACACTACACAGTTCTACAGAACTCTACCATGGTGACCCCGTATGTCGATGAACACAAGAACAGTCTGCGCTCCAAACACCCGGAGCAGTGCGACGACTGGATTACATGTGAACACATCATGACTTTCAGCAGTTGGTTGGAAACACGTCTTAGAGGTGACAACACTATTTGTGATGAGTTGTACTTGTTGTCCAGGGGACCATCTTTGACTGTATTGACTTACAAAGGATACGAGATAAATGGGAATACATTTTACACGATCGCCCAAGATCAAAAGAGCACCAACCAAAACAGCGGTGTCCGCTTTGATGCAGCAACCGAGAGCGGAAAGGACACATATTATGGTTACATAGTGGACATATGGGAACTTGACTACGGACCTGATTTTAAGGTCCCTTTGTTTAAGTGCAAATGGGTCAATCTGTTAGGCGGTGGGGTACTGGTAGACCCACAGTACGGAATGACAACAGTGGATCTGAAAACTCTTGGGTACACTGACGAACCGTTCGTCCTAGCCAATGATGTGGCACAGGTTATCTATGTGAAGGACATGTCTGCCAAACCGAGAAAAAGAAAAGATAAGGAAGCGAATACATCATACGATGAGCCAAAGCGCCACATAGTTCTTTCAGGAAAAAGGGACATCCTGGGAGTGGACGGTAAGACAGACATGTCAGAAGATTATGAAAAGTTTCATGAAATTCCTCCCTTTAATGTCAAGGCTGACCCAAGCATCCTGATAAACAATGAAGATTAGCCATGGTTACGGCGCAATAAGCAAATGACACAAGTGAAGAAAAAGTGAAGACTTTCTCCCGCAATAAGCAAATGCTATGTGGGTGAAATTATGATACCATCCCAACTTTCAACTTTTTCAGAGTTCATTTGAAATGCTTTCATGTCTTATGGTTCGAAACTTTGATACTTCGAAAGTGATTGTCCATTTTGTACACGAAGTGCATCAAGTTTTTGTCGTAACCCTCTCTACTTTTTGGAACATGCTATGTGGGTGAAATGATGATACCATGCCAACTTTCAACCTTTTCAGAGTTCATTTTGAAATGCTTTCCAATTTCAGAGTCATTTAGCTCAAAGAATGAATTAATAGCAAACAGAATGCACTACAAAACTTTTATGAAAATAAAAATAATCAATTAAAATATTATGTTATGATCAACTAAAATAAAACTATAATATTCTTCAATAGCAAAAAGAATATAATTTTTGTGACCTAAAATCAAACTATAAGTATTTAATTGTAAGTATAAATAAAAAATAAATAGCAAAGAAGAAAAAAAATTCTATTTTTATAGTAAAGTCATTCATAAACTAGTGATTCACACAAATTTTATAAAATTCCAATTTAAACTATTCAAAATTTTAAAACTAATGGCACTAACAGAAAGTTTATAATTTTTGTGACCTAAAATCAAAAATAAGTCACTAAAAAACTATAAGTATTTAGTTGTAAGTATAAATAA
>NC_041388.1:39118394-39119040 GCF_002162155.2 Triticum dicoccoides
GCACTAACAGAAAGTTTATAATTTTTGTGACCTAAAATCAAAAAGAAATCACTAAAAAACTATAAGTATTTAGTTGTAAGTATAAATAAAATATAGATAGAAAAAAATTCTATTTTTATAGTAAAGTTATTCATAAACTTGTGATTCACACAAATTTTTAAAAATTCAAATTTAAACTATTCAAAATTTAAAACTAATGGCACTAACAGAAAGTTTATAATTTTTGTGACCTAAAAGCAAAAAGAAATCACTAAAAAACTGTAAGTATTTAGTTTTAAGTAGAAATAAAAAATAAAAAATAAAAAAATGTAGAAATAAAAAAGAAAAAACCAAAAAAATGCCACCTACTGGGCCTCCACGGCCTGAATACGACTAGAAACCCTACATGGGCCAGGATTCAGGCCCGCGGAGGCCCAATAGGCCCACAGGCAGTAGCAAGTTTAGGCCCGAAATCCTGCATTAGAGAGGAGCTCGAATGGAGAGGCACAGCAGCGCTTATAAACCAGTGTCGGCGCCCTTCAGCTAGCGATGTGGGACTAAACTTTTGGGCGCGGGCAGCACAAGGGCATTGGTCCCGGTTGGTGGCACCAACCGGGACTAAAGGGGGCATTGGTCACGGTTCGTGGCACCAACCGTGACCATTGCA
>NC_041388.1:39119708-39124877 GCF_002162155.2 Triticum dicoccoides
CTATTTTCTCTTTTCTCCTCTATTCCTTTCTTCATCTCCTCTTCCTTTTCTTCCTCTCCTCGTCTTCTTAGAAGGAGAAGACGAGGAGAGGAAGAAAAGGAAGAGGAGAAGAAGAAAGGAATAGAGGAGAAAAGAGAAAATAGAATATATATTCTATTTTCTCTTTTCTCCTCTATTCCTTTCTTCTTCTCTTCTTCTTTTTCTTCTTTTTTTTCTTCGACACATGGGGGGGGGTCGAGAACGTCGGGCATTCATGAGAGAGGCGAGGAAGAAGGGGAAGAAGAGGGAGAAGAAGAGGAGAGGAAGAAGAGGAAGTCTTCTCCTCTATTCTTTATTTTCTTCTTTTTTCTTCTTCTTCTTCCTCTTTATTTTATCGGGAACGAGGGTTGTCGAGAGGTCGAGGAGCGGTAGAGGAGAAACCCTAAATAGAAAGTATCATCGGTGTGAGATACATGTACCATCGGTGTCGGACACTACACCCACATCCCACAAGTGGCGCAGGCTTCGACGCCCACGTCACTTGTGGGACATGGATGTAGTGTCCGACACCGAAGGCCACATGTATCTCACACCCACGATACTTGCTAGCTATTTAGGGTTTCCTCTACCGAAAAGAAGAGGAGAAATAAATAAGAAGAAGAAAAAAGAAGAAAAAGAAGAGGAGAAGAAGAAAGGAATAGTGGAGAAGAAGAGAAAATAGAATATATTCTATTTTCTCTTCTTCTCCACTATTCCTTTCTTCTTCTCCTCTTTTTTTTCTTCTTTTCTTCTTTTCTTCTTCTTCTTCTTCTTATTCTTATTCTTATTAGCCAGAAGTAGAGAGAGGTTTCCTAGTGTCAAAGTATTGAAGAAATCCATGCCTTCATCATTAGCCGGAAGTAACCAGGGCATGTTGGTACGAAGTTCTGCAAAGTTGTTTTGGAATGGAGTCCCGGATAGAATAATCCGCCTTTTGGTACGAATTCAGCAAAGGCCTTCCAAATAGCGATATTCGGAAGGCTCTTGCTGAACTTTGTACCAAAAAGCGAATTATCCTATCTGGGACTCCGTTCCAGAACAACTTTGAAGAGCTTCGTACCATCATGCACATGTTACTTTCGCCTAATGATGAAGACATGGTTTTGTTGTATCCCTTGACACTAGGCAACCAACCGACCCCTCGGCGATCCTATCGAACATGAGAGGAAGAAGAGGATAAAAAAAGAAGAGGAAGAAGAAAAAAAGAGGAGAAGAAAGAATAGAGGAGATCTTCTCCTCTATTCTTTCTTCTCCTCTTATTTTTCTTCTTCTTCCTCTTTTTTTTATCGGGAATGAGGGTCGTCGAGGGACATAGATGTAGTGTCATCGTTGTCGATCTATACCCCCTCCCGATAGCTTACTATGATTAGGTAGCTAGTTCTACGTTTGGCACTAATATATCCATCTGTCATGTTTGAATAATAATTGCCATGTTGTAAATATTTGTAGAAACTATGGACACCGCCCTAGACGAAGTAACAAAAGAAGCGTTGTTGAGGGACATAATCGCAGAAGGAAGTGATGCCATCTCGTTGTTTCTCAACAAAACCGATGGTCTAGAAGGAGAGGGTGAACAAGCTGGCTACGGTGACCTAATGCCGGTGCAAGAAGAAGAACATGAGGACGGCTCCGGTGACCCAATGCCGGTGCAAGAAGGAGACCGTGATGACGGCTCCGGTGACCGAACCGAGTCCGGCCAGGTATATATATTAGTTAAGCCTATGCTGACTAGCTGATTGATGCATTCATTGTTTTGGTATGTACACATATTAATTAAGTCTTTGTTCTTTTTTCTAGCCCTCCGGATCGAGCACAACTTCGGTAAAGAGACGAGGCCCGAAGAAAAAGTTGAGCTCAGATGAAAAGTTTGAGATCATAGCAATCGCGCCCGACGGCCAACCTATTGAACCCCTCCGGACAAAGAGCGCATTTGTTGCTCAGTGCGGGGTTCTGGTTAGGGACAAGATCCCGATAAGCATCCAGCAATGGTTTAAGCCGGCTATAGAAGACCCTGAGGTCTCTTATGTCAATGATATGCAGAAAAATGATCTTTGGACTGAGCTGAAGTCAAATTTCACCCTACTGCCTGAGGATAATCCAGAGAACCCAGTTAAAGAGAAATTAATCAAGTCTTTTGCTCTGAAGAGGATGGCAGAACTATTCAGGAGGTGGAAGAAAGAGCTGAATAAGTTTGTCGAAAATAATGAGACACCAGAATTCAAGGGCAGATATGAGAATATCAGAGATCACTGGCCCGCATTTGTGGCCCACAAGACATCAGAAAAGAGTAAGAAGATGTCGGCGACAAACAAGCAAAATGCTGCGAAGAAGAATCTTCACCATCGCACGGGGTCAGGTGGCTACCTCGTAGCCCAGCCTAAGTGGTCCAAGACTGAGAATGATCTGGTTTATAAAGGGATCGAACCAGAGAAAATTAACTGGCCAGACCGTTGCCCGACTTGGTTCTTCGGGGCTGGCGGAACACTGGACCCTGTAACAGGGAAGTGCATTTGGACGAACGATCAAATGGACATACCAGTCAGTAAGCTTAAGCAGTATATCGAAGCAGCGCAGGAAGGGATGTCCTTTCCAGACAGAGAGAACGACGAGCTCACAATGGCCCTCGGGAATCCTGAGCACCGTGGACGGACACGAGGCACGCCAGGCTCCATTCCGTGGAAGGTTGGGTTTTCGGACGCAGGCGGTTACAAATCCCATGAGAGGAGGAAAAAAGTGCAGCAGACCCAAATGCAGGCGCTGCAAGCAAGGGTAGACGCGATAGAGGAACGAGAAGCAAATCGCAGCAAACGTACTGCCGAAGCCTCCCCCAAAGCTACCCCGCCATCTCAGCGCAGAAGCAGCGTGGCTTCCACCGAGCTGCTTCAGCCGGAGCATGCCTTGACGGCTCCTGCCAGCTATCCCGTGGATGCTATAACGGAGTCTCAAAATTGCCACCTTATGACGCAATGGATGAATGTGAAGGTCAAGGCGGCTGTTGGCTCTGTTTATCCTACTGAACCCGGCGCAACTTTTCACTGCCGGCCGATTCCAGAAGGATATGCTAGGGTGATGGTGGATGAGATAACGAAGGGATTTGAGGACCTCCAGCTTGACCACCCTACCGGTGAAGGGGAGACTCGGCTGGGGTCTGCTCTGAAGACTCCATGCCTATGGCGGAAGGAGCTCATCAAGCTTCCGAACTGGACGCCACCGCCTCCTCCTCCTCCTCCGGCGAGTCAGGGCACTCCGCCTCCACCGCCTCCTCCTCTGGCAAGTGACGATCAGGGCCCTCGGCCGGCTCCTTCTCCGGCGCGTGGAGGCACTCCGCCTCCTTCTCCGCCTGCGCCGACGCGCCCGAGCAGCCAGCCTCCTCCTTCTCCGCCTCGTCAGCAAGGGCGGAAGAGACCTGCCGCCGCTCCAGCTGCTCCGGCGCGTCGTAGTCCTTCTCCTCCGCCTCTTAAGCAAGTAAAGAAGACAACCGCTACGTCTGCTCGATCGGCGTCTAGCAGTACAACCAGAGGCGGGAGGACATACAGATTCGGTCCTTCTCTGAAGACTCCAGAGAAGTTACCATACGAGAGGACCCAGGAGGAGAACGCCGAGATCGCACGAGAAGAAGTGAAGAAATTCTTTGAAGGGGTGAAAGCAAAGAAACATCCACCTCCGGAGGAGAAGGTAGATCGGGTGAAAGTGAAGCGCACTCTGGCTGCCCTGACAAAACCACCGAAGTCTGATCCGCCGAAAGGAAACTATGACCGCATTATTGGAAAGGAATTTGCCGAAGCGGAGCGGTCGGGAAGTACTGTCAGTGATCAAAGGCTGAAAGAACGACGAGCTGGGAAACAAATTGCCCATCTCGGCGAACAAGCAAAGCAATCGTGCCCCCCGCTCAAGGTGCCTAGCCACAACGTCGATAATGATCCGAGGATGGTGCCCGGTTATAGCAATCTTGCAGATCACCTGCCCGACGAAGTACATTATGAACCCATGGAGGTGCATATACAAAGATACGAGTACGGGAAGCCTCTCGTCAAAGATGAAAGATCTCTATCAACGATGATGCGAAGATTGCATGATTGGTACTTGAAAATCTGCAGAGACTCTGGGGGGAGGAGTACTTTGTATGTGAAAGTTAAAAAGGAGCATGACCTCGTTGGAATTGATCTGTTGCCTGTTCCATTTGAGGAGTTCTATCAGTTTTTCAATCAATTGGCCCTCGATAAAACAACGGTCGCCTGCTACTGTCTGTAAGTATAGTACTACTTCTGTCATTAAGTTTCTCTATATAGCTTAGCTCTTTCATTGCATGTATTTATAATCATCCTCACTATATTATGCAGATTGAAGATCGCCGAATTGAAGAAAAGACAAGTCGGTGATATTGGGTTCATTAACACATATCTCATAGATGCAACTCAGGTTAAACTTCATGCCGCAGCTACCGAGGCCAGCTTTCTACGATCGTTCGTAATAAATCAAAACAAAGATATAATACTCTTTCCTTACAACTTCAGGTGAGTGTTACTGTCTTGTGCGTATTCGGTTTCCCTTATATATTAGTCAAGGTTATAGTAATGTAATTCATGAGTTATGCATGTGTGTGCAGTTTCCACTTTATTCTCCTAGAGATTAAGCTTGAGCAGGGAGTAGTAACCGTCTTGGACTCTAAACGAAAAGATCCCAAGGAGTATGCGGACATGACTGAAATCCTCAAGAAGTAAGTTAAATCGATCATTATCCACCATATCAGCAACTTTGTTCATTTCCTGATATCAAGTAATTGTTTTGTTTGTCCGGCAGGGTTTGGAGAAAATTCCCCAAAACAGTTATGGGACTGCCGAAGGAGCTGGAATTTAGACACCCGAAAGTAAGTACTATAGTAGCATGTTCCGCGCATCTCCTAGTGATTCAAGCGCTAGTTTCATCAATACCATTTGGCATTCTTGCTTATCAGTTTGATTGACCTCTATTTCTTGTAAAGTGGTTGTGGCAGGAACAAGGGAATGATTTCTGTGGATACTACATCTGCGAGTCCATCCGCCACACGACCTGTGAGCGGGGCAGGTACTCTAACGAACAATATGAAGTACGTAAATAACAACATTCACAATTTTATTTTATTACCATCATTTGTGTTGAGTTTCATTCATT
>NC_041388.1:39124914-39125398 GCF_002162155.2 Triticum dicoccoides
TATTGACCCCCTTCTTCAAATTAGATGTTTCGGAAGCGGGATGAACTCCTAGCACCAGCTCGCATGCGAGCAATTCAAGAGGAATTGGCGGCATTCTTTCTTGACCACGTGATCCCTGAAGATGGAGAATTCTATGTGGACCCTGAGTCCGTATGATTATATTTGTAAGAGATAATTATTGTATATATGTAGCCGGTAGTGTCAGATAGATATACGAGAACTTGTTGTTCAACCGTTCAACCAATATCTCGGAGAAGGAGAGGTGGTCGATATCACTTCTCTCTGTATATATGCATATATGTTCATGACGATCTTCTGTTTCCTTCGTTTGCTTACTAGCTAGCTAGCGTGTCTAGTCCTCTCTATATACGTATGTATAGTACGTAGCGTCGACCAAGTACGGACATAACAGAGGACACTTCTCTCTATTAATTATAACTAGCTAACACAATATATGAAACACCTAAATTAACCCCCCAAAACC
>NC_041388.1:39125524-39144752 GCF_002162155.2 Triticum dicoccoides
CACCAACCGGGACCAAAGGGTCTCCTGACAGGGCTCTGCGCACTGCCCACATGGAGGGCCTTTAGTCCCGGTTCTGGATTGAACCGGGACTAAAGGGGGGAGGTATTAGTACCGACACTTTAGTCCCGGTTCCGGAACCGGGACTAAAGGCCCTTACGAACCGGGACTATAGGCCCTTTTTCTACCAGTGACTAGATACAAAACTAACATGGGTGAACAATTGAAACGACGTCAGGGTGGAAGATTGCAGTAAAGATGAGACCAGGTTCAGCTATTTCCATCAACATTCGTGCGCCAACTTTCAGTCTGTAACACTTGAGAAAGTTTATCCAAGTTCGGCCATAAAAAAAGCAGCGATCTTCTTGGTTCATGAACCCAAGTCGGTACTTATATCCATGGCTTGTCTTCACTGTGACCATTAAACTAGTGTATTCAGTTATGGCAAGGCCGAGCATCTTGAGTACATGTGTTCTGGTAGAGCAAATAATACACTGTAGGAAAAATAATATGAGAACATAGAATGTTCAAAACACCCCTACCCTCCCGGATAGAAAAGAGGATTCTAGGAACATACTGTGCGCGTTTCAAAATGTTGTGTTAGGATGAGAAGGAACAAGTGTGGTGTCTCGCCGAGGGCGCAGAAACCTGTAGGGTACTCGCACTTTGGGCACTGCAAATGAAACAAACTAGATTCAGTAGGAAGAAAAATGCATCAACGGCGGAGGCTGCCATCGTAGGATTACCTGCGACCAAGGGACTTGGGTTTATCGGGGATGGATGAAGAATTCGTACCTGGTTCTCCATGAGAAAACCCTACGCAATCGCCGAGAGGGGGTTTTCTCTGAACAAGCAGACGAGGGAGAAGGGATTCAGGCCCAGTGAAATATTGCCGCTTCGTTCGTCCAGCTTACTGCAAAAACTGGAAAGGGGGGGTTGTGATTTTACGGCTCATTGGGCATTACTGCGGTGCTATGACCGGGGTGTGTCGACCGTGAAGTTGTGCACTCTAATTTGTGCATATGGCACGTGGACCCCGTTGCCGGTTGCCCCACATATCGGCGAAAGGAAGGAGAAAGACAGGAGTAACTAGTTACACATAAATATATATTTTGACAGAGAGATACTCCCTCTGTAAAGAAATATACAAATCTTTTATATCACAGGCTCACCGTGCCGAGAAATATACTCCCTCTGCAACGCACGGGCATTATGGGGGTTCAGCTAAGAATATAATACTCAGATGTTTTTTAGGGATAAAAGCTGCTTTATTGAAGATTAACAGTCATAGGTATATGATACGTCTCCGTCGTATCTACTTTTCCAAATACTTTTGCCCTTGTTTTGGACTCTATCTTGTATGATTTGAATGGAACTAACCCGGATTGACGCTGTTTTCAGCAGAATTACCATGATGTTGTTTTATGTGCAGAAAACAAATATTCTCGGAATGACCTGAAACTCCACGGGAGGTCTTAGAAAAAACAATAAAAAATCCTTGCCAAATATGAAGACCAGGGGGCCCACACCCTTTCCACGAGGGTGGGGGCGCCCCCCTAGGGTGCGCCCCCTACCTCGTGGGCCCCCTACCTCGTGGGCCCCCTGTTGACCCTCCGACGCCAACTCCAACTCTATATATTTGCTTTCGGAGAGAGAAAAATCAGAGGGAAGAAATCATCGCGTTTTACGATATGAAGCCGCCACTAAGCCCTAAAACCTCTCGGGAGAGCTGATCTGGAGTCCGTTCGGGGCTCCGGAGAGGGGGATTCGTCGCCGTCGTCATCATCAACCATCCTCCATCACCAATTTCATGATGCTCACCGCCGTGCGTGAGTAATTGCATTGTAGGCTTGCTGGACGGTGATGGGTTGGATGAGATTTATCATGTAATCGAGTTAGTTTTGTTAGGGTTTGATCCCTAGTATCCATTATGTTCTGAGATTGATGTTGCTATGACTTTGCTATGCTTAATGCTTGTCACTAGGGCCCGAGTGCCATGATTTCAGATCTGAACCTATTGTGTTTTCATCAATATATGAGAGTTCTAGATCCTATCTTGCAAGTCTATAGTCACCTACTATGTGTTATGATCCGGCAACCCCGAAGTGACAATAATCGGGACCACTCCCGGTGATGACGATAGTTTCAGGAGTTCATGTATTGACTATGTGCTAATGCTTTGTTCCGGTTCTCTATTAAAAGGAGGCCTTAATATCCCTTAGTTTCTAATAGGACCCCGCTGCCACGGGAGGGTAGGACAAAAGATGTCATGCAAGTTCTTTTCCATAAGCACGTATGACTATATACGAAATACATGCCTACATTACATTGACGAACTGGAGCTAGTTCTGTGTCACCCTATGTTATGACTGTTACATGATGAACTGCATCCGCCATAATTATCCATCACTCATCCGGTGCCTACGAGTTTTCCATATACTGGTTCTCGCTTATTTACGTTTTCGTTGCTACAGTTACAAACACTACAAAATACCAAAAACATTACTTTTGTTGTCTTTACTTTTGTTGCTGCTACCACCACTATCATATTACTTTGCTACTAAATACTTTGCTGCAGATACTAAGTTTCCAGGTGTGGTTGAATTGACAACTCAGCTACTAATACTTGAGAATATTCTTTGGCTCCCCTTGTGTCGAATCAATAAATTTGGGTTGAATACTCTACCCTCGAAAGCTGTTGCGATCCCCTATACTTGTGGGTTATCAAGACTAATTTCTGGCGCCGTTGCCGGGGAGCATAGCTCTATTCTTTGAGTCACTTGGGATTTATATCTGTTGGACACTATGAAGAACTTGAGAGATCCAAAAACCAAGATCTATCCCTCAACTACGAGGGGAGGTAAGGAACTGCCATCTAGCTCTGCACTTGATTCACCTTCTGTTATGAGTAAGTTTGTGACACCTACATCTGCTTCTGCTATTTGTTCTGATATGTCGCATGTTATTGATGATGCCACTTCTGCTATGCATGATACTTATGATGAAACTGCTTCTATGCCTGATACTACTGTGCCACTTAGTGATTTTCTAGAAGAACAAATTGCTAGGGCTAGAGAAAAAGAAATTATTGAATCTGAATACGATGATGATAGTGATGATGAAAATATGCCTGTTATTCCTAAAGGTTATTTATTTGATCAAGATGCTTCTTTAACTATTTTAGCTTGCAGAGATAGATATGAGCTTAAGAGGTTATTAATTAAATGGAACAAAGAATCCCTTATAGATAAAATGAAACCCGGTCCTTCTTTTGCTACTTCACCTATATGTGTTCCTAATAAAGATTATGAATTCTTTGTTGATCCTGATATAATTACTTTGGTTGAATCTGATCCGTTTTATGGCTATGAATCTGAAACTGTTGTGGCACATCTTACTAAGTTAAATGATATAGCTGCCGTGTTCACTAATAATGAGAGATCACGTTACCTCTATTTACTCAAAATATTTCCGTTCTCATTAAAGGGCGATGCTAAGATATGGTTTAATTCTCTTGATCCTGCTTGTGTGCGTAGTCCCCAGGATATGATTTATTACTTCTTTGCTAAATATTTCCCTGCTGATAAGAAACAAGCTGCTTTGAGGGAAATATACAACTTTGTGCAAATTAAAGAAGAGAGTCTCCCACAAGCTTGGGGGAGGCTTCTCAAGTTACTAAATGCTTTGCCTGATCATCCTCTTAAGAAACCTGAAATACTTGATATCTTTTATAATGGACTAACCGATGCTTCCAGAGATTACCTGGATAGTTGTGCTGGTTCTCTTTTCAGGGAAAGAACACCGGATGAAGCTGAAATTCTATTGAATAATATGTTGATAAATGAAAATAATTGGGCACCTCCTGAGCCAACTCCTGCTCCAATACTGAGCCTATTCCTAAACCAACTCCGAAGAAGAGAGGTGTTCTATTTCTTAGTCCCGAAGATATGCAAGAGGCAATGAAATCTATGAAAGAAAAAGGTATTAAAGCTGAAGACGTTAAGAATTTACCTCCTATTGAAGAAATACATGGTCTTAATTCACCGCCTGTTGAAGAAACTTATGATCTCAATCATTTATTTACTGAAGAACCTCCTGATCCCGTTATCCCGACACAGGTAGTAAAGGTAAATTCTCTCTATAGATATGATAAAGTTGAAGTCCCTCCTACTAAAATTGCTAGTCAGTGCTTGGATGAGTTTGATAACTTTATGTATAATCAAGATGACTTCAATGCTTATTTTGGTAGACAATTAAAAGAAAATGCTTATATGATTAGACGCTTGGGTGATTATATGGTTGATATTAAAGGTGAACTTAAACTTATTAGCAAACATGCTTCTATGGTCACCACCCAAGTAGAACAAGTACTTAAAGCTCAAAAAGAAGTGCTTAATGAAATGAATAGTAAGAAAAATGATTATGCTGTTAGAGTGGCTACTAGAACTGGTAGAATGACTCAGGAACCTTTGTATCCTGAAGGCCACCCTAAGAGAATCGAGCAAGATTCTCAAAGAAATAATATTGATGTTCCTAGTTCTTCCAAAAGAAGAAGAAGAAAATGATAAAATTGTGCAAACTTGTAGTGAACCTATTGCTGAACCACCTGATAATCCAAATGATATATCTATGTCTGATGCTGAAACACAATCTGGTAATGAACATGAACCTAGTAAAAATATTAATGATGATGTTCATGATGATGCTCAACCTAGTAATGATAATGATGTAGAAATTGAACCTGCTGTTGATCTTGATAACCCACAATCAAAGAATCAACATTATGGTAAAGAAAGGGAACCTTGGGTTCAGAAACCCATGCCTTTTCCTCCAAAACCATCCAAGAAAAAGGATGATGAGGATTTTGAGCGATTTGCTGAAATGATTAGGCCTATCTTTTTGCGTATGAGATTAACTGATGTGCTCAAAACAAATCCTTATGCTAAATATATGAAGGATATCATTACTAATAAAAGAAAGATACCCGAAGCTGAAATTTCCACCATGCTTGCTAATTACACTTTCAAGGGTGGAATACCAACGAAACTTGGAGACCCCGGAGTACCTACTATACCTTGCTCCATTAAAAGAAATTATATTAAAACTGCTTTATGTGATCTTGGAGCCGGTGTTAGTGTTATGCCTCTCTCTTTATATCGTAGACTTGACTTGAATAAGTTGACACCTACTGAAATATCTTTGCAAATGGCTGATAAATCAACTGCTATACTTGTCGGTATTTGTGAGGATGTGCCTGTTATGGTTGCAAACGTTACTATTTTAACGGACTTTGTTATTCTTGATATTCCCGAGGATGATAGTATGTCTATTATTCTTGGAAGACCTTTTATTAATACTGCAGGGGCTGTTATTGATTGCAACAAAGGCATTGTCACTTTTCATGTTAATGGTAATGAGCATACAGTACACTTTCCGAGGAAACAACCTCAAGTTCATAGTATCAACTCTATTGGAAAAATTCCATCGATTATATTTGGAGGTTTTGAATTTCCTCTTCCTACTATCAAAAAGAAATATGATATTCTTATTATTGGGGATGTGCATATCCCCGTTGAGGTAACTTAGTGTTATTCGAAATTTCTCCGGTTTCATGATTATCGGAATGAGTTGTTAACAAGACTTGATCAACCTTGTTAGCGGATTCTTTTTGATGAGCATGAGATGGATGAAACTAGAAGCACAAACTTCTGTACCCTCTTTATATTTTCTGTTATTTACATTAAATAAAGTAAAAATAGTATTTGTTCTGTCTGTTTCCTGACTTATCCGTGCAATATAAAAATATCCCGAAAATAAAAATCCTCAAAATGCCATGCCAATTTAATATGTTTTTTCAGGAATATTTGAGGTTTTACTGTGCAAAAATTACCGTGGGAGGAGCTGCCACCTGGCCACGAGGGTGGTGGGCCCCCCCTATAGGGAGCGCCCCTGCCTCGTGGGCCCACGGTGGCCCTCCTCCACTTATTCCAGCACCCATCTTCTTCCTCTATCTCACACAAACCCGAAAAACCAACTCAAGCACGAGTTCCAGCCACTTTTGTTGTGATTTTTGATCTCCTTGCTCAAAGCACCTCTCGCAAAACTGTTTGGGGAGATTGTTCCTTGGTATGTGACTCCTCCATTGGTCCAATTAGTTTTTCTTATTTGCAAATTTGTGCTGCATAGGTGACCATGTTCTTGAGCTTGCATGTCAAATTTATATGGTTCCTAGTAGTTCTAATGCTTGATATAGGCTCTAGGCACTTGTAGGAGTAGTTACTATCAGTTTTATTGAGTTTGGTTTACTTTTATTTTGAAGTTACTAAAAATTTCAGATTGTTTCGGAAGAATGATGAGGAGATTATTGAGGGGCTCATCAAGCCAAATCTCAAAGGAAAAGGCACCTAATCCTAAGTATAATTTGCCACGCACCGCAGAGATTCGGGCGTGTGAATGGCCTTCTAAAGATTTCTTGAGAGGCAGCCGGTATCTATGAAGATTTTCATGAATTGGCTCACAATGTCGGCCTCACCGCTTTCCTCCACGACCAATGCGATCAATATATCTTACTCACAAATACCTTTGTGCAAAACTTTTATTTTCATCCTAGGAACTCACCACCTACGGTGGAATTTCATTTATATGATGAGCCTAAGGAGATGTCACTTTATGATTTCTGTCGGATTTGTTTAGTCCCTTTTGAGGGCAAGACAGAAGAACCACACCATGATGATGTGGCTGGATTTATTGATAATATCACTGTAGGAGAAACCAGGAAGGTTTCCGATGCACGAGTCACTAGCATACATTTTCCTGTTTTGCGTTACTTTGCATTATTTGCTAATCGTTGTTTATTTGGACGCCGAAATATTGGAAACCTTAGTATCCCTGATGTAATTATTCTGCTCCAAGGTTTATATCATGATAACACTTTTAGTTTGGGCGGTATTATTGCTAGACGGTTAAATATGAACCGTACTAAGGGCCCCATCTTTGGAGGCATCTATGCCACATGCCTAGTCGCACATTTTAACATACCTATTAGGCATGCTGAGAAGGAAGAAAAAGTGCTACCCCGTGTTTATCTAGATCATAAAAGTATGGTGGCACATGATTTTATTGTTAAGAATAGGGCAGGGGAGATTAGATATCAATTGTTCTTTAAACATCATCCTGAGACTATTGCCCTGCCTGCTCCTTCTTTGTTTGATTTGACTGTAGGCACGTACCTTGTTCCGTTGACGGCTATTCACGCCTACCGAAACCCTGCACCAGTCAAGGAGCCAGAACAGGAACCACAAGATGAGCCTCCGCGACAACCTGTTTATTCTTGGGATCCAGGGATGACTATCAGCCAGTGGCAGTCAGAGTCTTCTCCTTCATCACAGTAATTATGCTGTCATCTGAGATTTATTATTATGACTTGCTATTTGATTATGCTATTGATATGAGTAATTATGAGACCTGAGAATTATTGCAAGTGTGGTTAGTTATGATCTATGCTGAAAACTTGAATGCTGGCTTGACATAGTTACAACAACAAGAGCAAACAGAGTTTGTAAAAGTTTTTCTTTCTTTCTTTCAGTTTGTCAACTGAATTGCTTGAGGACAAGCAAGGGTTTAAGCTTGGGGGAGTTGATACATCTCCGTCGTATCTACTTTTCCAAACACTTTTGCCCTTGTTTTGGACTCTATCTTGTATGATTTGAATGGAACTAACCCGGACTGACGTTGTTTTCAGCAGAATTACCATGATGTTGTTTTATGTGCAGAAAACAAATATTCTCGGAATGACCTGAAACTCCACAGAGGTCTTAGAAAAAACAATAAAAAATCCTTGCCAAATATAAAGACCAGGGGGCCCACACCCTTTCCACGAGGGTGGGGGCGCCCCCCCCCCTAGGGCGCGCCCCCACCTCGTGGCCCCCTGTTGACCCTCCGACACCAACTCCAACTCTATATATTTGCTTTCGGAGAGAAAAAAATCAGAGGGAAGAAATCACCGCGTTTTACGATACGGAGCCACCGCCAAGCCCTAAAACCTCTCGAGAGGGCTGATCTGGAGTCCGTTCAGGGCTCCGGAGAGGGGGATTCGTCGTTGTCGTCGTCATCAACCATCCTCCATCACCAATTTCATGATGCTCACCGCCGTGCGTGAGTAATTGCATCGTAGGCTTGCTGGACGGTGATGGGTTGGATGAGATTTATCATGTAATAGAGTTAGTTTTGTTAGGGTTTGATCCCTAGTATCCATTATGTTCTGAGATTGATGTTGCTATGACTTTGCTATGCTTAATGCTTGTCACTAGGGCCCGAGTGCCATGATTTCATATCTGAACCTATTATGTTTTCATCAATATATGAGAGTTCTAGATCCTATCTTGCAAGTCTATAGTCACCTACTATGTGTTATAATCCGGCAACCCCAAAGTGACAATAATCGGGACCACTCCCGGTGATGACCATAGTTTGAGGAGTTCATGTATTCACTATGTGCTAATGTTTTGTTCCGGTTCTCTATTAAAAGGAGGCCTTAATATCCCTTAGTTTCCAATAGGACCTTGCTGCCATGGGAGGGTAGGACAAAAGATATCATGCAAGTTCTTTTCCATAAGCACGTATGACTATATACGGAATACATGCCTACATTACATTGACGAACTGGAGCTAGTTCTGTGTCACCCTATGTTATGACTGTTACATGATGAACCACATCTGGCATAATTCTCCATCACTGATCCGGTGCCTACGAGTTTTCCATGTACTGGTTCTCGCTTATTTACTTTTCCGTTGCTACTGTTACAAACACTACAAAATACCAAAAACATTACTTTTGTTGTCTTTACTTTTGTTGCTGCTACCACCACTATCATATTACTTTGCTACTAAACACTTTGCTGCAGATACTAAGTTTCCAGGTGTGGTTGAATTGACAACTCAGCTTCTAATACTTGAGAATATTCTTTGGCTCCCTTGTGTCGAATCAATAAATTTGGGTTGAATACTCTACCCTCGAAAGCTATTGCGATCCGCTATACTTGTGGGTTATCAGTATACAAATAATTTCGAGGGTTCCTGTGAGCCAAAGATGGCGTCCACAGGGCAAAGAAGTAGGAGCTTTTGCAAGCACATGCGATTCAACATTACACTCGCATTTTTTATGTATGATCTCCATGGGTTGGAACATATTCTTCTTCATATTGATCTCGTCCATAATAACTTTGCTGGGCCCCAAGTATGCCTCTCCGATATGCTTGAATGTTGCTAAACAATCGGTGCTAATCTAAACTTGTTGCAGGTTTAAGTCAAGAGCCAGAGATAGCCCCTCGCAACATGCCATTGCCTCTAGGATCTCTAGATCAGTAACACTTTCGCATACCAGTGCTGATGCTCCAAGGTAGAAGCATGTATGATCCCGGCTCACAACTGCCAGGGCTCCCCTTTCACCATTGTGAGATAACGCAGCATCAACATTCATCTTCGCCCAACCCACAGTAGGAGGAGGACGCCACTTCTGCACTGAGCTAGTGCTTCTCGAAACCAGGTTCTAGACTTTGGACCGCAGGCCGACCCTGCATGTTTGGGGGCCCATGTGTTCTACCTCAGCGCTTTTCATATTGCAAGCGATCGGTACGGCGCTGGTTTTAGATGCTGTCGCAAGGCGAATACACAAAATTGAATAAAGCACGGCAGCTGTTGGAATGAAATCGAACGACAGTTCCTAACTAGCAACCAGAGTTGCAATTCTATCAATGATATACCATGTGATAAATAATACTATCGTACTACTTATACACATAGGACACTTGTTTCACCATGCCAGATTATTACATCAAAATCTCTCGGAGGATAGATTAGTTAGGCAGTTGCGTGCTGCTATTGAAGAATTTCAAAGTTGATTTGGACCAGCTCTCCTTGCCGAGAAAGTTCGATTTTGACATCATCCCCTACCGCAAGATATGATTTAAATTTGAACCTTGACCATCCTTTAGCATCAATCATCATGCGACCATCCTTCGTACTTACGATATATTGAGCAGGTTCATTCACACCAAGGCTGCGCATGGTAAGCGAAACTTGGCCGCGGTCACCCGGATTGTTGAACGACTCCCTCGTTGCTCTAGGAATTCTCTGTTTGCAAACAAGAAGACATACCCAAATAGTTAGATCAACACAGTGAATCATGTGAAACAACATGGAAAGAAAAAAGAATGAAGCACTTGGGCGGCCAATGCTTACCAAGAAGGTGCACATGTCGGTTTTTGGAAGGACGTTGGTATATGAAGTGCAAACTGCAGCCCAGTCTGTTGCCGGTGCAACTGCACGGGCTGGAGCAGATGCAAGTGCAAGTGTTGGTGCAGGTGCCGAAGCCGCTGCTGCTGCTGGAGATGGTGCTCCTTGTAGAGCTGGTGTCAGTGTTGGAGCAGGTGCCGGTGTCGATGCCCGATCCTCCGGTAGATCAGACTGATCCGCTGACGCGGTCGGTGCCCAATCCTCAGCTGGATTAGACTGAGCTGCTGCCGCTGTCAGTGCTAGAGCAACTGTCGGTGCTTGATCTATGCGAGACAGCGGCGATCATGTCTGGTATGCTATGATCAGCTTTCTAACTTGACTAGGATCCGTGACCCTGATCCAGTTTTTTCTTCATTTCTTTTAAACGCGAGAAGGACTAATTGTGGCGTTTTTGTTAAACCAAACTGCAGTTCATCATAGGGATTCAGCTTGTACTCAGACAACAGACTGATCCAATTTTTTCTAGTAGTATAAGTGATGGACAGTGCCTTCGTTACTGACACGACATAAGAAGTGAAACCTGCAAAAATAGCCATCGTAGAGCAAACCAAACGGTTTATTCTGTGATGAATGTCACATGGCAAAACCTGCATCGTAAAATTGCAGGAAAAGAAAGAAAACATGGCATTAAATCAATAAGATTTAGACAGTAAATCAATAAGATTTACTTGATGTGACACGAGTGAATCCTTACCAGGAAATCACTATGTTGAAGTACTAAATAGAAGATTGATCGTTCAACTACGTGTGGCATGCAGGGGCCCTGCCTACTCCCACAAGCAGGACAGTCCAAAGGTCGTGACAAATCGTATGGACCGAACATCCATGGGGCTGGAAATCCTGGTGGGTGCGATAAACCCTGCAATGCATACAGAAATTGGAGTGTAACCATAATTGATAGACCGTCCTCACAAAAAATATGATATGGATACTTCAAAATATACAGACTGAATTGAGTGGACAGACATTAACATAGGCCATTCTCAGGACTGACCACACACCAAAAGCGGCAGTACTAATAAACAATACAGGGTTCACAAACACAAATCAAATACTGAACAATAGTACTTACTACAGATAAGCAATGTTGCACTAACTAAACTCTGCAGACTATTTTTTGCCACCGACCTACGGGATGAACCCCGCATAACTGACTAGGCCATGGACTTCGTGTGAGATGTCTACATGCACCATCACCATCTTGTCAACCTTAGAGAACCTAACAGAGTGGTCTTTCCACTCATAAACATGATGATGAAGACAGGTCGCATCAGATTTGTTGGGAAGCTTTACAAGAACCACACCCTTCATAATCGAAGGCACAGCCAGGAAATTGTTGTGGTCAAGTACAGCCTCGAGAACACGCCTGACAACAATGCTACAGGAAAACACTAGTTCAGGAGACGTGGCGACAAGGACACCGCAGCTGGATAGTTCAGCAGTAGAACTCATCATCAGGTCTTCCAGTTCACACGGCATGACTTTGAGAACTTCATCTCCACCGCGGACCTGGTTCTAATTCAAACAGAAATCATATTTTATTACTACCTCCATTCAGAAATATAAGATGATTTTCGATATTATACTCCATATATGACTACATATACGCACAGAAATGAGTGAACAAAGACACTAGAACATGTCTTCAAAGGCATGAGAGCAGAGGGATTACATGCAATATCCATAACACAAGTTACTGAGGCAAATATACCCTCTTAAAAGGTAGCATTGATGTTCATAAAGTACTCCCTCCGTCCCAAAATTCTTGTCTTAGATTTGTCTAGATACGGATGTATCTAATACTAAAATGTGACTTGATACATTGTCAACCTCTCGCATGTTTTGGTCAAAAGAGGAATTTAGAACCGTCATGTGGCACACAAAAATCACATGCAAGATCACCCAGAAAGTTGTACTACTAGTACTAGTACTGCGTGTTAGATGAAAAAACATGATCAAGATCGAGAAAAAGATCGTCAAGAAGAGATATTACCTGGGCTTGCTTAATGAGGGATCCCGGAGAGGGGGGCTTGGACAGGGCGATGGCTTTGAGCTTGTCTGCGGTAGTCTCGGCGGCGTGCTTGCGCTTCTTCGTACCACGAGCCTCGACGGTTTTGGCCGGAGCCATAGACATCACTTCGGCCGGTGCTCCAGCGTCCATCAAGAAACTGTCAAATAGAAATAAAAGAAAAGAAACCATAATCACAAACCCAAAAGAAGAAAAGAGAGGGAGTTATAGGATCAGTCTCGGGGTTGCAAGACTGGGCCTTGGCCAGAATCAACACCATTGATGCGCTCACCTTTCCTTCTTTGGGAGAGAAGAACAATGGCAGAAGCAGGTCGGGGTTTTCTTGAAGAAATGAGGAAAAAGATGAGGCAGAAGCGAGGGTTGGGTAGAGAGGAAGCTGAGAGAAAAGAGTGAAATGATGGTTGCTTCGTACGTCCAACTTACTGCTGGAAAGGAGGAGGTTTTGTGATTTGACGGCTCATTGGGCATTACTGCGGCGCTTCGATCGGGGTAGTCTACCGTCACTCTACTACGGAGTAATTTAGTGCATGGCTGGTGGACCTCGATGCTGGCTGTCCCACATGTCGGTGAAAGTGAGTAATTTAGTGCATGGCTGGAGGAGGATCCGGACGGTAGAGCGTGTCCACTGTTTTTCAGAAGAAAAAAATGATTACAGCAAGCATTTCCACTCTTACGACGAAGGACTGCGAAACACGGCAGCCACTTGAACATACACAATGCTCCTACTACTAGCCATGTGCAGTGGTTCATACGTCAGTACTACATAATCTTGTTGCTAGTGTAGTAAGATGTGACGATAACAAATGATGTTGTGCGCATGTCAACTACTCCTATATGTAACATAGTACCGATTTTTCGACTGTTTGGTCGAGAATGGACGGTGAGATCAATGTTAACAGAACTAGGTCCATAGCGCACGGAGAGTACGGTGCTATAGTACTCCATGAAACATGAACCATATGAAGCACGAATAGTGCTAGGCAGGGTGTATGAAGGGTGCACGGGATGGGAGCAAAAGTTCCCTTCGCGACCCACTTTTGGGTGTTCGGCAGAGTGCATGAAGGGTGCATGAGTCCACACAAGTAGGTTGACAAAAATACACGAAGAGGAAACAACTATATTGAGATGAGAATGCAACCAAACACACCCACACGCTTTGTGCTACAGTGACTGATCTGCACCGTCATGTTGCGCCGAGACATGGACATGCCCATGCAGAGGGCGCCTAAACACCACCGAAGTCCCTCTGCTTCTCGAGGCGCATGACGTTGGTGATGCAGGGTGCAACCGCCCGCAGAGCCCGCTCCCGGTCGACGGGAGCCAGCTCGCCAAAGACGGCGTCCAATGGCACGAATGGATTCCGTTGATGGAGCCCTGAAAGGATTCGCCTGGCAACAGCGACGGCAGCTCGCAACCCCTCCTTGTCCAGCTCAGCCCCCACCATCACGCGGAGACGGCTCAGCTCCTTGGAGATATGGGTGAAGAAGGAGACCAGGTCAGGAAGCCGCAGCTTGTTGAAGTCGACCGGGTGGTCGGACGGGTTTAGCCCGACGGCCGGCATCGTCGCGCTAGCACGACGGTAGGCATCGCGCAGCCGCAACACGTGCGTGGAAACTTGGTTCACCAAGTGGCTGAGGCAATCCTGGACCTCATCACGATCGGCCCGCTCGCGCTCCAGCCGGCTCCCCTAACGGCCTATAGTATCTCCCGCTTTCTGCAGCAACGCCGCCGACGCCTCGAGCATCTTTGTGGTGGACGCCTGCCGCTTTGGAAGCTCCATGAACTCCCGCACATAACGGAGGAGCATGGCACTCATCTCCTCCTTGAGCTCACGGAGCTCCACGTCCTTGGCCCTGAGCTCCGCATCCTTGGCATGGGGCTCCTGTGTCAGGAGCCTCACCTCGGACTCCGTGATCTGCTGCGCCGCCATGGCACCAGGTAGAAGCAATGGGGAGAGGAAGCAAAGGGGGCGAAACGGCTGAAAGGCAATGCAATCTACGGGAAGGCGAAGGGAGTGGGGAATCTTTTGGTTTTCACCACGATAAAACACCAGTCGATGACTTCTCACATCAGGGAGCAGTGGGTACAGGCGGAGTCATCGTGACTAATTGCTGTCGCGCCTGGTCCCGTTAATATAAAAATTAAAAATTCTGCCGCGCCTGCTCCCGTCAATCAAAAAATTAAAAATCCTGCCGCACCCAAACACCAGAGCAACACCGCAGTGGATATTTAAATTTACCTGTCGGCAAGTAGATAAAAAAGGGGTGAAAAAACAAATGTGGCGGCGGCCTGGCTAATCGGTCGAACTAGCCCAACTAGCTAGCCACCGTGCTTCACTGATGTACTTGGCGGGAAAGGTGGTATTTCGTGATTTGACGACTCATTTACTTGCTTCGGCGCTATGACCGAGGAGGACCCAGAAAACGCGCGGTAGGGCATCCCACGTCAGGAAGAATATATGCGTGCACCACCCGGGAGGACCCCAAAACCGTGCGGTAGGGTGTGCCATGTCTCGGCACAGAGGAAAAATGTGCGTGTAAAAATATACAGTATCAGACGTAGTAGAGTACCTATGGTTCGACCTCGGGACCCAGCCAGTCGGTTGAAAACACCCCACTAGCCACAGGGCTTCATCATGCAAATGTGGCACGGAGGATAGATGTGGTTAGCTCCGTCTCGACCAGCCACAACGTCTCTTGTTCTAGGCGATTCTTCTATTTTCCAAGTTTTTTTAGTTGCAATAACACCACGCAAGCTAGCGCCGCTCTTCGTGTGTGCCCGTGCAAAGGTTAGACGATGGAGAGAAGAGAGATTGAGATCGCAGACCTGGGCCCCACCAGTAAGTGAGATAACGGTCATGCACGTGTTAACGAGGCACTCCCTCTACTCTACTCAACGCAAGTACTGTACAAAATCAAGTTATGGGACAAAGCCAACAACCGTTCATTTTTCAGGCTATCAACTTACGCTTTGTAGTCCAGGTTGCCAGTTCGAATCTCGTCTTTCAGATTTGTTAGTTTTAGGTCCAAATTTGATTAATGACAAGTGGGACCCCCGCGTGTTGTTCTGATATTTCAGTGTAGGATGGTTTTTTGGAACAAACACTTTGCGCGGTTAGACAAGTAACGGCACGAGTTACACATTTTTTGCAAGTTTACGAACAAATGTCAGCGGCAGAGAATATCGCATCCACCCCGCAGCTTAGATACTATGGTGATACAAGTTTTTACACCGTTGGAAGTGAGATCCAATGGCTTGGGAGTAGTCTTTGTAATTATGCGCAATTTCCAAACTCTCCAAAGGTTTTTTTGCAAATAAAACATTCAGGCCTCGTGTGTGCCGCTGCATCTTCGATCCAACGGCTCCCCGGTGCTCATATTAGGTGCTTCCGTAGCTTAATTACCCGCTACGGTGATTAGAGTAGTTGTGGGCCGAATGCTACGAAAATATAATCTAAACCGACCGGAATAAATGCCTACACAAATTAATCCAAGGTTGGAGTGCCCCTCGCGATGTAAATAGCTCCGGCATTGCGAGGGATGGAGAGGTAGTAGTTTCAATGCGTGGAAGATACGGTGTGAGAAAGCAAGGTCAATCGAGAGACATATAGATAGAGAGACAAAGTGACAGTGGTCCGATGATACGTCTCCAACGTATCTATAATTTTTCATTGTTCCATGCTATATTATCTACTATTTTGGGTAATATTGGGCTTTAATATCCACTTTTATATTATTTTTGGGACTAACCTATTAACCGGAGGCCCAGCCCAGATTTGCTGTTTTTTGCCTATTTCAGTGTTTCGAAGAAAAGGAATATCAAACGGAGTCGAAACGGGACAAAATCAACTAGAGAAGTCATTTTTGGAAGGAAACCTACCGGATAGACTTGGACCCTACATCAGAAGATGAAGGAGGAGCTCACGAGGGTAGGGGCGCGCCCACCCCCCTCGGGCGCGCCCCCCTGCCTCGTGCCCCCCCTTCGGTCCACCGACGTACTCCTTTCACCCATATATACCTATGTATCGTAAAACTTCTAGAGAACACAATAGATTGGGAGTTCCGCCGCCAGAAACCTCCGTATCCACCGAAAACCAATCTAGACCCTTTCCGGCACCCTGCGGAGGGGGAATCCTTCTTCGGTGGCCATCTGCATCATCCTAGTGCTCTCCATGACGAGGAGGGAGTTGTTCTCCCTTGGGGCTGACGGTATGTACCAGTAGCTATGTGTTTGATCTCTCTCACTTGTGTTCTTGAGATGATACGATCTTGATGTATCGCGAGCTTTGCTATTATAGTTGGATCCTATGTTTCTCCTCCCCCTCTTCTCTCTTGTAATGAATCGAGTTTCCCCTTTGAAGTAATCTTATCGGATTGAGTCTTTAAAGATTTGAGAACACTTGATGTATGTCTTGCCGTGGATATCTGTGGTGACAATGGGATATCATGTGATTCACTTGATGTATGTTTTGGTGATCAACTTGCGGGTCCCGCCCATGAACCTATGCATAGGGGTTGGCACACGTTTTCGTCGTGATTCTCCGGTAGAACTTTGGGGCACTCATTGAGGTCCTTTGTGTTGGTTGAATAGATGAATCTGAGATTGTGTGATGCATATCGTATAATCATGCCCACGGATACATGAGGTGACATTGGATTATCTAGGTGACATTAGGGTTTTGGTTGATTTGTGTCTTAAGGTGTTATTCTAGTATGACCTCTAGGGCTGTTTGTGATACTTATAGGAATAGCCCAACGGATTGATTGGAAAGAATAACTTTGAGGTGGTTTCGTACCATACCATAATCTCTTCGATCGTTCTCCGCTATTAGTGACTTTGGAGTGACTCTTTGTTGCATGTTGAGGGATAATTATGTGATCCAATTATGTTAGTATTGTTGAGGGAACTTACACTAGCGAAAGTATGAACTCTAGGCCTTCTTTCCACACATTGCAATACCGTTCACGCTCACTTTTATCACTTGCTACCTTGCTGTTTTTATATATTTTTAGATTACAAAAACTATTATCTATCATCCATATACCACTTGTATCACCATCTCTTCGCCGAACTAGTGCACCTATACAATTTACCATTGTATTGGGTGTGTTGGGGACACAAGAGACTCTTTGTTATTTGGTTGCAGGGTTGCTTGCGAGAGACCATCTTCATCCTACGCCTCCTACGGATTGATAAACCTTAGGTCATCCACTTGAGGGAAGTTTGCTACTGTCCTAAAAACCTCTGCACTTGGAGGCCCAACAACGTCTACAAGAAGAAGGTTGTGTAGTAGACATCATCCGACATTCATTGAACAAATATATATGCTCTGGAGAGATATTGTCCGATTGAGCTTTTTGGAAAGGGTAAGGGCTGTAAGACAAAGCTTGAGAGATGATCCAGTCACAGACGTGTAGATATATTTTGTGCGTGGGAGGAAGCAAGGTCAACCGATCACATAGGGTCGCCGTGCGATCGAAAGAGTGAGACAGGTTGGAGAGAGTGACCTAGATAGACGATGTGCATGAGAGAGTATACAATGTGAATAGGTCGAATTGGGCTCAACATGGTGATATATCATTTTTGTCCGAGAAAGAGCGAGGTCAATCGAGACATACGCGGAGAGAGAGAGAGAGAGAGAGATTGAGTGAGCGTGGTCCACCATGAGGTCGAAAGAGTGGTGGCGGCTTGGATGGACTGACCTAGATAGACAATCTGCGTGAGAGAGTATAGAGTGTGTCGATCGAGTCCCGAACAGGGAGATATATCATTTGTGTGTGAAAGAAAACGAGGTTAAACGAGACTCAGATAAAGAGAGCGAGATTGAGAGAGTGTGGCCCGCCGTGTGGAAGAAAGAGTGAGATAGTCTTGAGGGAGTGACCTAGATATACAACGTGCTTGCGTGCGCATGCACGAGATGTTGGGGGCTAGATAGGCAATGCATGTATTTAGCGCGAGAGGGTGAGAGGGAGAGGGGGGAGAGAGAGAGCTCAGCATGGGGTGCAATGGCGGGTGTGTGAGGAAAATACATTTGGTAACAGAGTGGAAAAAGGGGTTGTGTAGTTGACAGACTTAGAGATCGAAACATGGAGAGAAATAATGAACGTGTGTTGGAAACCGATAGCTTCCTAAGGTCGTTAGGAGAGGAATATTGACCGATACAGGAAGTATGTAGCGTTTGTGCGGGGGGGGGGGCTAAAAACAACATTTGAATGTACATAGTACGAGACTTAATATCGATGTTTCAATTCGGTGTACATTGTAAGATTTGAACCGAGGACCAGGCATACGGGTAATTATTTTGAATTCGTGCCATACTAAGTTTCGAAAAGTTGACATTGACTCAGTTTGTTGTGCTATTTTGTAGGTCATATGTTTGAATCCATCCAAAAGTTTTCTCACTACCATAGTGTTCATCATATACATATGAATTTATATTAAAAAAGTAGCGTGGATACAGTGAAATGTGAAATCCACGTTAGAATTGGAGATCGCTACATGACACACACACTAATTCAAATAACTAACTACGTGACACACACTCTAATTCAAATAACTAATTATGTGACACACACTCTAATCCACGTTAGTGTGGGTACCGTTTCGATTTTTTTTCAAATAACTCCTCATTAATTAATTTATAGTACTCCCTCTCTTCACTTTTATAAGACCTTGAAGACATTTCAGACAATGTGAAAAACAGTTCATTTTAAGTTGTCTGAAACGACTTACAAAAGTGAACGGATGGAGTATCTCATTTCGAATGACTAATTATTGCAAGGAAAACACGGGCATGGTAATACATACAGATTCGTTTGCAAATGAAAGAAGATTCGTTTGCATTCTCAAATGTAGGCGCACCAGGCAAACCAGGGTCGTGTCGGGGTGGACGCTGCTTTGGTGCCTTAA
>NC_041388.1:39144982-39206033 GCF_002162155.2 Triticum dicoccoides
ATTGAAATATCTGGTGGCCCCAATTCCAGCCCTGCAAAATCTCTCTTCTCCACCGTCCCCTTCCATGCCCAGATTGCTTAAATCCCTAATTCGCCCCCAACCCTCGAATCGCCCCTCGTCTCGTGTCTTTCCCCACCGTTCCCCACCTCTATGCCGGACGACGACGATGAAGACGACGGTCGCGCTTCACCACCGCACCGGAGCTACCTCATCTACGCCCTCGTCCACCGCACCGGGTGGTCCACCGACAACGTCGGCCGCCGCAACCGACGTGCCACACAGACACCGAGTTCCACCGCATCAGGTGCGCTTCACCGACGCCATCTCCCAGCTCATCGGGGCTACTTCACCAAGCACATCGTCGCACCTCCGCCCCCCGAGGCCGTTGGGGCTTCACCAACGGTCTCGTCCACCGCATCGTAGCGCTCCGCTGCCACTCAAGATCTGCATCATGCGCGGCCAGCCAACGCCAGCGCATCACCCTCAACGGCTCTTAAGTGACCCACACTCTAGCTAGGCGAGCATCCCCTAATGCCGACCCAAACTAGGTATCCACACATCACTCCCTTGTGCACTGTTTCGATGATGTTTGGATATCCTTTCACTGCTCTCTTAGCTTACACGCCTATGCAACTCTGACCTTAACTCTTATTTCTTCTGGAGTTATCATCTGAAACAAGCAAATCCATATTTTAGCGAAGCATGACGGCGCTACGGGATCTGGTACACATCCTGCACACCCGTATAACATTGTAAGTATCTGTCCTCCGGTACAACATCAAGGTCGATTCCTCTTATTTCATCAACCATTTGCCATGTCAAAAATGCAGAGGGGGATGCAAGGAGCACAAGGCCTGCACGTCCAAGCAAGGGGTAACATGGACTTGTACATGGAACATCCCAAGCGCAAGCAGAGCTGCAGTGAGCCTGTAAAACGAGCTAGCATAAGTCCCTGCATTTTATTTAATTCGTACTGGCATTCGTGTATGATTTGTGTGCAGTGGCTGATCCACGAATTCAAGTTACCAGGGGCGAACATTTAACTTAAAAATACGAAGGCACTTGCACTCCGGAAATCAACATAACTTGAGAAATGTGAAGCTACATGCACTTTGAAAACCAGCTAATGATCCAAAGTAGTTCAGATTATAAACACTAAATGATGCAAGCACCAAAAACATAAAATGCAACATGGTGTACAAGGACTACAAACATGGTCTGTACCTGCTTGAATTATTCGTTCTCTGGCTGAAAATATCAAAGTGTAATTGCACGTATAACCAGTGCGCAAACTGCATATCAATATATCTATCCTGCACAAGTATGCCAATAGTTTCAAACAACAGATTAGAAAAATATTTATGCTATGTTGTCAAGATACGGGGACTTCCTGGTAGATGGCCTTAACGTTTTCTCAAGCTATGAAAATGCACTATAATTTGCTTGTCATCAATGCCTGCAGATCTCTGTCTCTCTCAACATAGTAGATCATCATTATACACTGAATCCTTCAATGAGCTTGCAAAATGCTTGCATTAGATCCCTCATTAGACACTATATGTTCATCACCAGGAGCATGTAAAATGTTTGCATCAAATCCTTCATTAGCAGTCTACTCATTAGACACTTCAGGCTGAAGAACAACATGAGCTTGTATGTTTGCACCGGAAACTTGATTAGATACATCAGATTCAGTCAGTTCAGTATTGATTGGGGGAGTTATAAAATAAGTAGAAATTGGTTTCATTTTCTCATAGATTCCTACATACAAGCAGTTTTACAACACCGTCAGGTTTAACTATTAGCCAGAAATTGAAGAGTGGAATTAGATATAATCAGGGATGTGATGTACCTGCTCGTTGCGCATGCTACTCTTGCAAGCTGCGACTTTCCGTTTGCGCAAGCTCGATGCCATGCCCGTGCTGCCTCCCACGCAGGCTACACCCAGGGTTGGATCTTCATCTTCTGCTTCCGTTCGCTTGAAGCCCGGCGACCGCCCTCCAACGAGGGCATGAGGAAGTGTTGTGTCGGTCTGTCCAGCGGCGGCTAGGTTAGGAGCGAACCAGACTGGAGGCTGGAGCGAATGAATTGGAATTTTTCCTATTGTCGATCGATATGGGAGGCGCTCATTTGGACCGCGAGCCTGCTATAGGGCCTGCCTTACACTTATGTTATTGGCCCATCCAAATTAAAACATTTTTCTTCATTTTTTACATTGCCTGCTCGTGCGTTGGGACGAACAAAACTAGCGTGGGCCAACCTGGATGACTCAAACTAGGTGCACACTTTCCAGCCACCTGAGGCGGCCGCCCATGCCAGCCCTATGGTGGCGTCGCCCCTTTTGCGTGTATGATTGGATAGTGAAAAATATTCCAGTGGCGCTTTTGATTTACCCACAGAATGGTTGAATTGCTTGTTTCTATGAATTGAGATCGCCAATAATGTGAAGGATGCCAGTCTTTTCATCCTATTGTAGATTGCTTAGATCTCGATATGCCAAAAGTAATCGCATGAAATATACAGTAAAAGCCAGTGTGATGTGTTTGGCTACAACTAGTCTGACTACACGTCCTCATCTAACATATCAAGGACGCACCATCTTACCAGATTAACCATTCAACTTACCCATGCAGTGTGGGAAGAAAGAAGTATTGGGACTGCGTATCCAAGCAATTGATGCCATGGACTCCTTCGTACAACCTTGTAAGCGAAAAAGAAGTTGTAGTGTGCCTGTACAAAGAACTAGCGTAAGTTCGGTTACCTGCTTCTCGGAATTTTAGTTAGCCACTTATTGCAAAATTGTTCAATTACGTTGCTTGGCTTAATTTAGTTTGCTACTGATTACATAATGGCACAACCTGTTAATCATATTGTAGACTGCGCCTATCTATGTGTTTGATACTTACTGTTAAGAATTACCTGTTTTCCTTAACTTAAATATCTACTTCTTTGTTTAACTACTTTGCTGCTGCAACAGCGGGTTACAATGATGTTAATAACTACTTTTCAGCATCCAACTGAAACTCTTTAATTCCTTGTTTGTTTAACTGGTTTGTTGTTATAACTCCCAGTTGAGATGATTTGCTAACTTCAACTTTTCTAAATCCAATCGGAACTTTAATGGCAAAACAGGTTAGCCCAAGATCAAAGAGCGAGGTCCGCATGGACGTTGCATCATCCCACAGCAGTGGCACCGGCCTAATCGTGCATTATGAATTGCCAACTGCTGATGCTCTAGAGGCTAAACTAGTGGTAGAAAGAGATTCTGCTTCTGCACTTAGAGATGAAGTTCACATGTTGAGGAAGCAAACAGCACAATCACAAGCAGTACTCAAGACAACCATTAAATATTTGGTGGATTTCAAAACGAAGCAAGATGAGACTAGCCAGATTGTTAAGGTCCTGAAGGAAAAAAGGAAATTAAATTCCTACTTGGTAAATCATAGGTGAAATGTTCTTTCCATAGTTGAATAACCTTTGTGTTGTCTATTCATGTAATCAATCAAACCATTTGTTTTAGAGATCATGTAATAATTGTTTTTTTTGTTTTTTTGTTTGTAATTTTATTTGAGCACAAATCTGTATTAATTGATAAGACTCGGAGACATTTCATTTGGATTGCTGTGACAGACCTACAAATATGCCAATTGGGCTGATGTGCATTCAGCAATAGTAGTATAGATGGACCATAAGTGGCACGCATCGGAAAGGGCCAAGATGCTGGCTAAAAAAAGGATGTTGTTGTAGCCAAAAAAAGTACAGCGGTCTGGCTTATGTATGTTAGTTGATATTATTGATCCATATACTCTATAAGTGTTTATACGTCTGTTAGTTCCGTACATTCTTGGTTGATTGACTCGGTATTTGAATCTTGATACATCGCTTGTGTACATATCTAAATGGGAGTACACATTATGTTGCGTGTGACATTTGAGTTGGACATGAAGTGTTCCAAATATTCGAATTCACCTTAAGCTGGATTCTAGTTTCTGAATTTGAGTATCGGCATTTGTAAACCATATTCATATATGACACTGGAATACATCTTTGTCGTCCTTTTGAAGATATATAAAAACACATAGAATGATTTATAAAGATTCATATAGGAATACAAAATGGATTCGAATTTAGTTGCCAGGGTAAACGTGGAAACTTATTGTCCCAAAATTCGAAAGAAACAGCAAAATGTCCACTCCCACATCGGCTGCCCGAAGCCAAGTGTTTGGGAGATGGAAATTACTATCTACCCATTACAGGGACAATCCATCGGCCCGATTTCCACTGCTCTAAATAGGGGTAGGTTAGTAACTTCAATTAGACATGACACGACCGCCTCTGAGCCCATTCCGACATGGTGGGCGTAAAACATGGGCAGCAAAACTCATTTGATTCAAGCTCGTCCGAAAGACCTCTGTTTCTCCCTCCATTCCCCATTCATACACGGTGGGCGGCAAAAGACCCTCTCCTCATCCGAAATAGATGTAGGCTAATATTTTAAATAGGGGCAGATGTGTAACTTCCATCACATGTGACACAACCGCCCTACCTGTCAGCCCTGTTCATACACCGTGGGCGCCAACCGTGGGCGGCAAAACACCCTCTCCTCGCCCGAAATAGTTACCGGCAAATATTTGGGAGATGCGAGATTACCGTCCTATCCCCAACCGACGAGACGTCCAAATTTGAAACGGGGGATAAGTTCGTAACTTTCCCATATTTCAGACAGGCGCGTCCCAAAAACATGGTTCCCCGTACCTCTCCCTCCATTTTCCCATTCATACACCGTCCGCGCTAGAACACCCCATTCCCACACCAGCCTCCGTCCGCCACCCCATCCATCGCCGCCATCCTCCACCACATTCATCGCCACTGTCCTCCACCATGCCGGAGCGCCTACCAAGATCGCGTCGTCCACTTCTAGAGATGGACGTTTCTCATCCACGGTGACGGACCAATAGCCTTGCATCGCGTCCTCTCGCTTCATCGGCGCCGTCGTCCTCTTTGCCGGGGCCGCTCACACGACCTTCTCTTCCACCGCAACGGGACTTATCCCCCAATGAACCCGTCTACCGTCGCAGGTCTGCTTCAATGCCACTGTCGGTGTCAAAACCGGCGGATCTCGGGTAGGGGGTCCCGAACTATGCGTCTAGGCCAGATGGTAATAGGAGGCAGGGGACACAATGTTTTACCCAGGTTCGGGCCCTCTTGATGGAGGTAAAACCCTACATCCTACTTGATTAATATTGATGATATGGGTAGTACAAGAGTAGATCTACCATGAGATCAGAGAGGCTAAACCCTAGAAGCTAGCCTATGGTATGATTGTATGTTGTGGTTGTTGTCCTACGGACTAAAACCCTCCAGTTTATATAGACATCGGGAGGGGCTAGGGTTACATAAGGTCGGTTACAAAGGAGGAGACATGCATATCCGTATCGCCTAGCTTGCCTTCCACGCCAAGTAGAGTCCCATCCGAACACGAGACGAAGTCTTCAATCTTGTATCTTCATAGTCCAACAGTCCGGCCAAAGAATATAATCCGGTTGTCCGGAGACCCCCTAATCCAGGACTCCCTCAGTAGCCCCCGAACCAGGCTTCAATGACGACGAGTCCGGCGCGCAGATTGTCTTCGGCATTGCAAGGCGGGTTCCTCTCCAAATTCCATGTACCTGTTGAAATAGTGTCCGGCCTCTTGTGAATGTTGCACTCCTTGGCTTCCACACCCAATAATGGCCATTTTCCACGTGTCGAGCAAATGTAAAGAGCCGGGGTGTTTTTACATTTCCCCCCTAGCTGTGTAAATGAGCTGCCTATTAAAAAGACGAGGATTCAGATCCAAATCACAGCATCCTCCCTTGGCGAGCCTTCATCGGAGCGCCTTCGACAGAGATCCATTCCATCATGGCCGGTCGACGCAGCTCCTCCTCTCGCCCCCTAGCCCTAAGCCTGGAGATTGGGAGAGATGCTCCGTCCTGCACAGCAAATTAGTGATGCTTCAGACCAAGGGATTTCTTCCCCCAGTGTACATGGTCCCGGTTCGAGCCGGGCTCGCCACCTATAATGGCGGAGAGCAAGCGGAGAGCCTTCCCAATCCCTCCAAGGGAGAGCGGGTATGCCTTGTCCCTCATTTGGTAAGAGGGCTCAGATTTCCAATTCATCTGTTTCTCCGGGGGATCCTGGAGTTCTACGGCCTCCAGTTGCACAACCTTACGCCTGCCTCCATATTGCATATCGCGGGATTCGTAGCCCTTTGCGAGCTGTTTTTGGGCTGTGAGTCTCATTTCGCTATGTGGAAGAAGTTGTTCTGCCTTGTGCCCCGTTCTCAGAAGGGGTCGATATATCAAGTGGGCGGAGCCGAAGTATGGCGTATTGCCGGGACCGGATATCTGTCTGGAACCCCAAAGAAGACGTCCAAAGACTGGCCTTCAAAATGGTTTTGTATAGAAGACGTCCTCCTCCCGGATCCTATTCGAATCGGCCTTCCTGAGTTCGACAACGCTCCTTTGAAGAAGCGCTGAAGCTGGCATCCATGGAGCTCCCTGGAGGAAGATGACAAGGACATTCTTTACCTGATGAGCCGGATAAGTTTGTTAGCTCGATCCGGATTGACCATGATCGAGGTCACGGCCACATGTATTATGTGGGGGGGGGGGGGCAGCCGCTTCAGTATAGAGGCCACCCCATGTGGGATTTCAATGGGGAGGATGACGCCACCCGCTATGGCCGTAAAGGGCCGGGATCGGTTGCTGATCTAATAAAGATCTTATCCACTTTGTATAAGGGAGAGGACGAGGAATTCCTCCGTGTCAACCCGCAGTACGGATTTTCTATGTACAACCCTCCGAGCTGGGTAAGCGGAGACTTTTTCTGGCCCATCCGTTTCATATTCCCATAGTTAAGTATTAAGTCTAGCAATTTCAACGCAGGAGCTGCGCCAGGCTGTAAAGGAGATAAACAACCCCCCTCCACAACCCGAGGACCCGGGACGGTCCCTTGACCCGGCCTCCCAGGAGGATCCGGACATATCTGTGGAGCTGATCGATGGGGTATATTTTACCAATTGAGCAATTACAACGCTTTGGTGGCCATTACGGCCGATTAACCTGGGCTACTTCCAGCCTCACAGGTAACTGAGACCGAAGTCCCCGTACTTTGAAAAGGGATCCGTCCTTGTGTGTTTTTGATTACCGTATAATAACCGTGTTTTGCAGGGGAGGTCCTCGAGGCGGAAGGCCGAGCCTGCGGCGACTAGCCAACAAGGGGCCGCAAGGCCAGGCAGGCTAAAAAGACCCGCAGTCCGGATTGAGACACCGGCGCGGTGGTACGGCGCGCCGTCTTTATTACAAGACATTATTCTCAGAGACATATTAACGCCCATGCCTTTTTTCAGGAAAAAGAGCGCTCGCCGTACTATACCCGGAGAGGCTACTAATCGCGCCTCCACCAGGCAGGCTCCAAGCCCGGATTCGGAGGCGGGAACGAGCACGAGGCATGCGTCGGGCGCTCCTCCGACAGAGGATGCGGATAAACTGTCCGCCACCAATTCCGAGGTGGAAAGTGCCATGAACCACAAGCGTCGCCGGATTGTTCTTCGTGATGCTTGTTTATCCCAAGAGGCATTGGATGCCTTCAACTTGGGAGATGCGTACCTCCGTGCCGCTCAAAATGGTCTAGCCAGAGCCACGGAGCAGTATGTAAAAGACATACGGGTGAGAAAATTTGGTGATTATATATATCAGTAGCCCCTGAGACTTGAAACAGTTAGAATAACTCATTTAAGGATCATTTGTTATGCATGTTCTTACAGAAAAGAATACCCAACTGTCCCAGGAGCTGGAAGAGTGCAAAGCCCAACTTCAGGCCGCACTGGCCGCGGCAGGGGAGCCCAAAGAGACCCCCTCTGGTAATATATTCTTCGAATGATAAGTATCATATAGAGTGCATCGTATATGCAGATCTGACGATAAAATTGCAGATGATGCTGGAGTAAATCCGGATAAGCAATAGCTCCTATGCCAGCTGAAGGCCGGTGAGAGCGTGCTTACAAGAGTGAGGCAGGAGAAGAATGATCTCCTAGATGCCAACACCAAGCTGGGCGTGGAACTAAAAGATGTTCGTGCCCAACTGTCGGACTCTGTTAAGGAGAATCGGCGGCTTCGACGCGGCATATTTAGTAAGTGCTTGAACGAACTTTGAAAAAGAGTTCGACGAGGAAGTTGGCTGACAGATTTATGTCTGTAGGTATGCTAACAGGTCGTCCTGGCGAGGAAATGCCCGGTTCTACGGTTGACCTTCTTCCCGAGCTCTCACAACTTCACGAACGAGTTTGGCAGGTGATGCAAGGCGTCACCCAGGCCTTGTGGCCATCCATCTCCATGCCTGAAGGCCTTGGAGAGCTTGCAGAGAAGCTGAAGGGAGTGTGGCGGCGCTTCCGATTATGGAAGATATCAGCCTGTCGTCAAGGCGCCAGAGAAGCCTGGGCAATGGTGAAGATGCGGTACACGAAGGCGGACCCGAATCACATGGCCGAGGTCGGACCTGTGGGGCCCGATGGGAAGGAGATCCGTGTGAACTTAGTGTACGGACATGTAGAATTGGCCGCAAAGTATTCCCAACAGGACTGTAGACTAGACAGCCTATTTGACGGTATTGAAGAGGAATTCAACCAGTCAAATTGACTATATAATTTAAAGTGACATGTATAATGCCTTCTAGCCAAATTGTAGATCGTTTGTCATGGCGGACCTTTTCGCTTCAACCTCGGGACCCGACGGTCCGGAGTGTATCCGAATACCCCCTCGGTTATGTAAGAACCGGGGCATGCGTGGAGACCAGTCGTAGGGGTCATTAGTGCTTTAACGGACAAGTGCCCAACTAGTTATGTTATATTACATGGTTAGTAAGAAACATCTTCCAGGGAGAATAGTTCCGTTAGGGGTTCTGTCGGTGTCAAAACCGGCAGATCTCGGGTAGGGGGTCCCAAACTGTGCGTCTAGCCTGGATGGTAACAGGAGACAGGGGACACTTTGTTTTACCCAGGTTCGGGCCCTCTCGATGGAGGTAAAACCCTACTCCTGCTTGATTAATATTGATGATATGGGTAGTACAAGAGTAGATCTACCACGAGATCAAGGAGGCTAAACCCTAGAAGCTAGCATATGGTATTATTGTTGTGTATGGAGTTGATTCTATCCTACGGACTACAACCCTCCGGTTTATATAGACACCGGATAGGGTTAGGGTTACATAGAGTCGGTTACAATGGTAGGAGATCTTGAATATCCGCATCGCCAAGCTTGCCTTCTACGCCAAGAAAGTCCCATCCGGACACGGGACGAAGTCTTCAATCTTGTTTCTTCATAGTCCAGGAGTCCGGCTGAAGGTATAGTCCGGCTACCCGAAAACCCCCTAATCCAGGACTCCCTCAGTAGCCCCTAAACCAGGCTTCAATGACGACGAGTCCGGCGCGCAAATTTTCTTCGGCATTGCAAGGCGGGTTCCTCCTCCCAGTCCTTCATAGAAGATTGTAAACACCAAGAGTAGTGTCCGGCTCCGCAAAATAAGTTTCCACATATTACCATAGAGAGAATAATATTAACACAAATCAAATCTGCTGACATATTCCGCAGTGCGTCAACACACTATAGCCAACTCCTTCAAATCGTTTTTACTTTTTCACCTCAGCATGTTTTGTGAGGCGGTTTCCTTGGCATGTCTTATCAAAGCAGACATCGTGTACCCCCTTTTTACGGGATTCTCATCAATACGGACGTGGGTAACCCAACCGCGCCAGTTACCACGGCACTTGGAAGGCAAGCGAGTTTTATTAGGCAGGTGGGGACGCATATCCGCATCCGCCTATATATAAGGGGATAAGGATCCACCCTTTTACCTACGCCTTCTTCCTCCCTTGCCTATCCATCTCTCGCGCACCCGAGCCAGCGCCCAAGCCCGCACTTCCCACCTCAACCTTCTCTAGCAATGTCCGGAGCGGGAGGCAAATGGATGGTCTCCTCCATTACGGAGGGTAAAATCAAGAAGCTAAGGAAGGCCGGATACCTGTCCAAGGACATCACGCACCGGCTTCCCAAAGAGGGGCAGCTTATCCCCACCCCAAGGCCCCATGAGAGGGTCGTGTTTCTCCCCCACTTCCTCTGCGGACTGGGTTTTCCACTCCACCCATTTGTCCGGGGGCTCATGTTCTACTACGGCCTGGATTTCCACGGTCTGGCTCCGAACTTCATCCTCAACATCTCGGCGTTTATCGTTGTGTGCGAGGCCTTTCTCCGCGTCCGCCCCCATTTCGGCCTCTGGCTCAAGACCTTCAACGTCAAGCCCAAGGTGGTGCGCGGCAGCCAGGCGGAGTGCGGAGGCGCTATGGCGGGCAAGATGGCCAACGTCCTATGGTTCGAGGGCTCTTTTGTGGAGACCCTAAAGGGATGGCAAGCCGGGTGGTTTTATATCACCGAGCCACGCGATCTGGAATGGACCGCAGCCCCCGAGTTTCGATCCGGACCCCCAACGCGGCTTATGTCCTGGAAAGAGACGGGCCTATCATGGGGTGACGAAAAAGAGGTGACCGGATTGCAAACATGCATCCAGTCCCTGGTGAACAAGCCAGTCCGGCTTGTTAATATAATCCAGGTTATGCTCATCGGCCGGATCCTCCCGTGCCAACAACGGGATTTTAATCTGTGGGAGTTCGACCCGGTGCAGCACCAAACCCTCAATAGGCTCTTCGACACGACGTATGAAGATGCCTGGAAGGTGCTATTCAAGGGCGCCGAGGCTCCCGCATCTGCTTCCGAGGACCGCGGATACAGCTCGCAGCGTCACGCTAGCAAGGTATGCCATCTACACCCTTCACAAGATGTTAAGCCTTTTTTCATAGTTTGACACTATGCGGGATCTGAACTCCCTTACCTTTGACAGGCTTGGCGGGCGATAGCCGAGCCGATTAACTGTCCGGCTCCGCTGCCCGAAGACCCAGCCCCAGCTTTACTGGTGAAGCCACTGGCCCCGGCGCCATATGTGGTGCCGGAGAAGAAGGCCAAGAAGAAGAAGACCATGGGAACTCGAAAGAGTGCCCGCAACATGGTGGTGTCGGACTCTTCATCTAACGAGTATGAGGCGCCCTCCTCCCGCGAGAACGAGGAGGAGGAAGAAGAAAACTCTCCCTCTCCAGTGGAGGGAGGAGAGAAGAGGAAGGCCGCCCCAACGGGGGAGGCCGAGGGGTCTAGGAAAAGGAAGACCCCTCCGCCGGACTATGCCCCTGACGCCGAAGAGGGCGAAGAGGAGTGGCCGGACAGGGCCAAGCATCCGGCGAAATCATAAGTTCGGGTATCAGAGTAACTCATGATGTTCCTTTATTGCGCAGCTTTCCCTAATGTCGAACGTAATCATGCAGCCCGCCCCGGGCCGCACTCAACGAGTCGTCGAGCAGCTCCCTGGATTCATCGGACGTGAACTCTGTTCCGCCCGCTGTCTCCCCCACACTGCGGATGACGCCGAAGTGGCGTCACAACGAGCTCTGGGGCAGGAGGAGGTGGTCCTGGAGGAGCCACAAGGCGATCTCCCGGACCCCAGGAGTGAAGGGGACAAGACCCCCCAGGGCTCCAAGTCCGGCTTTAAGCCGGACACCGTGCCGGAATCTTCAACAATTCCAGACCGCGGCAGGCGAACTCCTTCCAAGAGGAGCAAGCCTTCTGAGCCGGCAGCCTCCGTCCAACCGGAGGCGCCGGACAATCTGCTGGAGATGCTTGAAGGCGCCTCCATCGACGAGGAGCACCGTACTATTATGAGTACGGTGATCCAGAAGGTTCAGTCCGCCAAGAGCGGGCTGAATGAAGCTTGCGCTGGCCTCCTAACAGGCTTCGAGGTAAGTAAAAATATGTAAAAATATTACCGCATAGACAGTAGCCCCTGATGCTCTGTTTGGCGTTCGGAAAGAAAAGCCGAATAGAGGATCAATGAAATTTCGCAGGAGTCTAATAATGAAGAGTCAATATGCGTATGCAGGCTTCTCTTCTAGCCACCGCCGCACTGACTGCAGAGGTGGATGCCCTAAAACAGGGACTCGAGCGGTCCGAGCAAGAGCTCGGCCGTGCCAAGCAGCAGCTCGAGGAGAAAGAAGGTAAGAAATACCTTATAAGAAGGTGCCTATAGAGAGGCGTGATTGCAAAAAATAATAGGATTGTACTGCTTATTGTAGGGGGCCACGACTGAGGTGGCAACCCTCAAGCAGGCGTTGTCCGAGGCCGAAAAGAAAACGGCCGCGGAGCGCACCGAGCGAGAGAAACTTGGGTCTCAGGTCGGTGAGGTGCAGCAAGAGCTTCAGGCTGTCATGAAAAAACATGAGAGTTTGGAGCTTGAGTCAAAGACCCAAGCGTCCGAGCTCGCGACGGCCCTTGAGACTGCCAAGTCTGCCAAGGCCGAAGCCCAAAAGGCTCTCCGAGAGTTGGAGGATATGAAGAAGATAGCAGCGGGTAAGGCATTCTTTATGCAAAGCAGAAACATAAAAGTAAACTACTTGTTACTTACCTGAATCCGGAGTTCTCCAGGGGCCTTCGCAGATCTTCCCCGCAGCGTATCCGATGCCGCCGCATTCTACCGAGCTGAAGAGGGCAGCTCGACGGAGAAGGTGTTCTGGTCTTAGTATGCTGAGGCTAGACACCCTGTGCCCTTGAGCGACCAGCTGAAACAGCTAGTTGAACTCCACAAGGCGGCCGAACAGGCCATGAAGGGCTTCATAGTTCGGCTGTGGCCTGGAGAGGCCCTGCCTGGGAGCTACTTCGAGCTGGTGCGGCGGCTGGTGGAGGCCTGTCCAAGGCTCGAGGTCATCAAGCGCTCCGTCTGCATCAAAGGTGCCCGTAGGGCCCTTGCCCGTGTAAAGGTGCACTGGGGTAAGTTGGACGGTGAGAAGCTTGTGACGGACAGGCCGCCGCCGTGGAAGGAGCATCGCAAGCCGGAGAACTACTATAAGGATGTTCTTGCGGGTGCCCGCCTTGTGGCGGATGAGTGCACCAAGGATGTAATTTTTGAATGAATTCGCTCGTGTTTATCCTGTGCGCTGAAAACTTGTTCATATGCGCTAAGCAATGCTTATTGAATTTAAAATATTATTTTCTGTGCGGCGGTTTATCAAAAATTGAGAGATGGCCAGTCGTCGGCTTCTGCCCCCATGCCACTAGTGCTGGGGTGTTCGGTGATAAACCTGGGCGCTCTTTTTCCCATGGTTAGGTCCTTCGAGGGAGCCGCTCAGCACGACGAACCAGGCAATCGGACTATAATGCTTGAACACTCTCACTTAGCCATAGAACTTTATAATTTTAAATTTCGGCACAGCCCCTAGTTCGGAAGACCGAGTTCGGGGCGCTCTCCACGCCTTGGCTGGGGTTATCCAGCTCCTCGCTCGAAGTGGCATGAGCCTTTAGGGACTCGAAAAACCTCTCGAACAGCAACCGGTCTCTCACCTCATCATGACAGTCAGTTTTAGCTTTCTCCACTGAGGTGCTTAACCCAGCTCAACCGGGGCACAATCGCAGTGGTTCTCCTAGTGCTACCTTAGCCGATATAGCGGAACGTAAGGCACCAAAACATAGGAGTCGGGCAAACCCAACTATTGACCCAAATCATGATTCGGAGCCGATGCATATAGTGCTATGAGTTCGGGGTGCCGCACTTGTGAAAGTGTACGAACTTCTCACACCATATTTAAAGGGTACTGAAGCCCCTGGCGTACTAGTCGTACCATAGTGTACAGATGCAACATGTCATCAATGAACATATATATGAAAAGAGTAATGCAAAAAAAATAAACAAAAAGCTAGGCATTGTTTATGGAGAGGCTATTTATCAAAGCCGAATGATACAGATGGTGCGGTAAGCAAAAGATATTGGACTATTCAGTATGTCCTGACTAGGGGCAGGCCGCGGAATTATATATAAAGTAGGTATATCGCTCGTAACAGAGACCACCTGGGAGTTCCATAATGTGGCATGGCTTGTCTGCCTCCCTGGATCTTGCATCGTTTGTGCGGCAATCTAATTGCCGAACAGGTCGTCCGAAGTATGGAGTCCTGAAAGTAAGAAAAAGTTTAAAAAAAGGAATCCGGCAGCCCCTGGTACGTTTTAAGCTGTATTTTGGGCGTGCCGTTATTGTGCCCCTTCCCCTGTGCCCATGGTATTTCAAGGGCGTAGTTATGTACGCGAGGTACTAGTTTCTCTAGGTCGCGAAAGCTGGGCTTCGGGCCGCATTGCTACGCTTGCTCAGAGTGTGCCAGGCGGTCCTGCTGTAGGTTACTCCGGGCGCGCTTGGCAGTGTCTGGCTTTTTAATGGCCGGACTGGAGAATTGCCTAAGAAGGCTACTTTGTACCTCCGCTGCGAGAGCCGCCGTATGCTCCTCCGTACGGAGGGAGCGTTCGGTGTTTCCGTTGACCGTGATTACTCCTCGAGGGTCTGGCATCTTGAGTTTGAGATATGCGTAGTGCGGCACCGCATTGAATTTTGCGAATGCGGTTCGTCCGAGCAGGGCGTGATAGCCACTGCGAAACGGGACTATATCGAAGATTAACTCTTCGCTTCAGAAATTATCCGGGGATCCGAAGACCACGTCAAGTGTTACTGAGCCTGTACAGTTGGCTTCTACACCTGGTATGACACCTTTAAAGGTTATTCTTGTGGGTTTGATCCTTGAGGGATCTATGCCCATTTTCCGCACTGTGTCCTGATAAAGCAGGTTCAGGCTACTGCCGCCATCCATGAGGAGTCTTGTGAGGTGAAATCCGTCGATGATTGGGTCAAGAACCAATGCGGCGAAGCCACCATGACGGATGCTAGTGGGATGGTCCCTTCGATCAAAAGTGATCGGGCAGGAGGACCATGGGTTGAAACTTGCGGCGACTGGCTCCATCGCGTATACGTCCCATAGTGCATGCTTCCGCTCCCGCTTGGGAATGTGGGTTGCCTATATCATGTTCACCGTCCGCACTTGTGGGGGAAAGCCCTACAGTCCATTGTTGTTCGGCGGCTTGGGCTCCTCGTCGTCGTTGTGCAGCCCCCTGTCTCTGTTTTCGGCTCTTAACTTGCCTGCCTGCTTGAACACCCAACAATCCCTGTTAGTGTGATTGGCTGGCTTTTCGGGGGTGCCATGTATCTGGCACAAGCGATCGAGTATTCGGTCCAAACTGGACGGGCCCTGAGTATTCTTTTTGAATGGCTTTTTCCTCTGACCGGATTTATAGCCTCTGAATCCGGCATTGACTGTTGTGTCTTCATTGTTGTTGCTGTTAGCGCAGCGTTTTTGTTTGTTCCGACGTGTCCTGCCATTTTTGTCCTTGGTATCCGAATTACCAGGGTTCTTTGATAAGTTGTTACTGCGAGCTAGCCAGCTGTCTTCACCCACGCAAAAGCGGGTCATGAGTGTCGTGAGGGCTGCCATGGATTTCGGCTTTTCCTGTCCCAGGTGCCGGGCAAGCCACTCGTCGCGGATGTTATGCTTGAAGGCTGCTAGGGCCTCTGCGTCCGGACAGTCGACTATCTGGTTTTTCTTTGTTAGGAACCGTGTCCAGAATTGTCTGGCTGATTCTTCTGGCTGCTGAATTATGTGGCTTAAGTCGTCGGCATCCGGCGGTCGCACGTAAGTGCCCTGGAAGTTGTCGAGGAATGCGGCTTCCAGGTCCTCCCAAGAACTGATTGAGTCTGCTGGCAAGCTGTTAAGCCAATGTCGGGCCGGTCCTTTAAGTTTGAGCGGGAGGTACTTGATGGCGTGTAGATCATCGCCGCGTGCCATGTGGATGTGAAGGAGATAATCCTCAATCCATACCGTCGGGTCTGTGGTGCCATCATATGATTCGATGTTTACGGGTTTAAAGCCCTCTGGGAATTTATGATCCATTACTTCATTCGTGAAGCATAGAGGGTGTGCGGCGCCTCTGTACTGGGCTATGTCACGACGCAGCTTGGAAGAGCTATGTCTGTTGTGTTCGGCCCGACCGGATTTGTTGTATCCGGCGTGAAGATCATTGTCACATGCCGTAGGGCGCCTGCACAATCCGTAGATCGATCTTGTTTGTCTTGCCTTGTCCTCCAGTATGTCTTGCAGGTCGGGCGCATTTTCCCGTGCCTTAGTTGTGCGGCGTCGGGGCATGGCCTGGGTGGAGGGCTGAGAGGCCTCTCTGTCGCGGCCACGAGGTGGCCGGTCTATCATGTCATGCGCTGGTGATGTAGGTGCTTCCTCCTCTGATTGGGGTAGCGGCCTGCGCTTCGGGTAACTCTTGGAGGGGCATTCGAGTTCATACTCTTCGGCCGCAAGGACTTCAGTCCATCTGTCAGCTAGCAAATCTTGGGCAGCTTTAAGTTGTTGCTGTTTTTTCTTGAGGCTGCTTGCCGTGGCTAGAAGCCTGTGTCTAAAATGCTCTTGTTTGGCAGGGTCTGATGGTATGACGAATTCGCCGTCATCGAGGCTTGCCTCGTCTTCGGAGGGAGGCGTGTAGTTATCATCCTCGACCTCTCGGTCTGCCGCTCTCTCATGAGGGCTGGCTTCTCCATATTCCTGTGCCGAATCTTGCTGGTGTTGGTGTTCTTCGGCGCTATCCGGGGTAGTATTATCTCCCATGCCGGAATCACCGTTTTTGCTTTGGCGGGATTTAGAGCGGCGCCGCTGATGTCGGCGCTTTGGCTGTTTCTTAGGGGCGTCATCCCCCATTGTTCCATCGCCTCTCCGTCTTTTGGAGTATCCACCATGTATATGTCATATGACGAGGTGGCGTTCCAGCACCCTACAAGTGCTGGTTCCTGTTCGTCTCCTATATGGTCGTCCATGCCGTCGATGTCTTCGGAGCCGAAGTCAAGTATGTCAGTTAAATCGTTGACAGTGTCTACAAAGTGGGTGGTGGGTGGGTTTTGAATTTCGTCACCGTCCGTATCCCACCCTTGTTGACCGTAGTTCGGCCAGGGCTCTCCTGATAAAGAGAGAGATTTAAGAGAATTCAGGATGTCACCAAAAGGCGAATGCTGAAAAATGTCCGCGGCGGTGAACTCCATTACCAGCGCCCAGTCGGATTCGATTGGCAGGGGTGCGGGGGGCTCGGAGTTCGGAGAGGAATCTGGCTCCTCGAAGTCACGGGCCACGCGGAGTGCGGGGCTGGAGTTCGGCTCGATCGCTTCTGAGATCGCAGCCCCTGAGGCAGCGTCCAACCGCTAATCCTCGATCGACGCAGTAGGTTCCGAATCAATGGTCAAAACCGATGCGTGTGCGGCCTCCAAGGCGCTGTTCGGCAGCAGAGCTGTATCATGCCCGTCGAGACAGTGCTGCACGCTTGGCTGTGGCTCGAATCCGTCAAACATCAAGTCCCCGCGGATGTCAGCCGTGTAGTTTAGGCTTCCAAACCTGACCTAATGGCCAGGGGCGTAGCTTTCGATCTGCTCAAGGTGGCCAAGCGAATTGGCCCGCAGTGCGAAGCCGCCGAAGACGAAGATCTGTCCGGGGAGAAAAGTCTCACCCTGGACCGCATCGTTGTTAATGATCGAAGGAGCCATCGGGCCTAAAGGCGACGACACAGAGGAACTCTCAATGAAAGCACCAATGTCGGTGTCAAAACCGGCAGATCTCGGGTAGGGGGTCCCGAACTGTGTGTCTAGGCCGGATGGTAACAGGAGACAGGGGACACTTTGTTTTACCTAGGTTCGGGCCCTCTCGATGGAGGTAAAACCCTACTCCTGCTTGATTAATATTTATGATATGGGTAGTACAAGAGTAGATCTACCACGAGATCAAGGAGGCTAATCCCTAGAAGCTAGCCTATGGTATGATTGTTGTGTATGGAGTTGATTCTGTCCTATGAACTACAACCCTCCGGTTTATATAGACACCGGATAGGGTTAGGGTTACATAGAGTCGGTTACAATGGTAGGAGATCTTGAATATCCGCATCACCAAGCTTGCCTTCTACGCCAAGGAAAGTCCCATTCGGACACGGGATGAAGTCTTCAATCTTGTTTCTTCATAGTCCAGGAGTCCGGCTGAAGGTATAGTCCGGCTACCTGAACACCCCCTAATCCAGGACTCCCTCAGGTTCCTTTCCCTGGGAGGCATGCCCTAAAGTGCATGTCCGGACTGCGAGAAGAGACGCAGAAAAAACATCTGGGGGCGCATAAGTAAATAAGTGAAAAATCATCTTTAGTTCACCGACCGAATATTCCCTTAAGAACGCTAGCTTTCGGCTTCACCTAGTCTGAGGTACACATCCGGCTGACCCGGCTGTAACAATCGCAGAGGTGCTCCCCTTATGCCCTAGCCGAATTAACAGGAACGTAGGGCATAAATACAACAGCTAGGCAACCCATCTTGGCCAAAACTTAAGTCATATCGATGCATATAATGGTGAATAAAGGGTACATGCGGAAGGATAACGCATGTGTTGGGCATAAAGCCCGTATGAATAAGCTTCTGTTAAAGAAGCTCCCAGGTATAGTGAGCGTGGATAGTGCGTCAGTTGCATGCAAACAAGGCACGAATGGGCCCCCAAAGGCTGTGAGAGAGAAGAAAAGGAGAAAAATATAAGACAGATAGTGTATAAAAATAGACAAAGGAAGGAGACGAACACAGAGTCCGGCGTTAGGCGTAGAATCTTCGAAGTCAGGCTGCATTCCATGGGTTCGGCTCGAGTCGATTATCTGATGCATCCCGCAGACGGTACGCTCCACCAGTCAGGACTTGGTCAATGATGAAGGGACCTTCCCATTTGGGCTTGAGTTTGTCCTTTTTCTTATCTGGCAGGCGTAGAACTAACTCGCCAATATTATAAGTTTTGGCCCGTACTTCTCTGCTTTGGTATCTTCGAGCCTGCTGTTGATAGAATGGGGAACGGGCTTTTGCCACGTCACGCTCCTCCTCCAAGGCGTCCAAACTGTCATGCCGATCGAGCTCGGCTTCTCTTTCTTCGTACATGCGCACTCGAGGTGAGTCATGAATAATGTCGCAGGGCAGAACCGCCTCTGCGCCGTATACCATAAAGAATGGTGTGTATCCGGTAGTACGATTTGGCGTGGTCCGCAGCCCCCAAAGTACGGAGTCGAGCTCCTCTACCCAATGCGTGTTAGCGCACTAATCTGGGTTTGATGTTGCTCATGATAATACCATTTGCTTGCTCCACCTGACCGTTAGTTTGTGGGTGATAGACTGAAGCATAATCAAGCTTGATGCCCATGTTTTTGCACCAGAGTTTTACCTCGTCGGCTGTAAAGTTCGTGCCGTTATCAGTGATGATGCTATGGGGGACGCCGTAATGGTGTACGACCCCGGATATGAAGTCTATCACCGGTCCGGATTCAGCCGTCTTAACAGGCTTGGCTTCTATCCATTTGGTGAACTTATCCACCATGACCAGTAAGTATTTTTGCTTGTGGGTTCCTCCTTTAAGGGGTCCAACCATGTCAAGCCCCCAGATCGCGAAGGGCCAGGTGATGGGGATAGTTTGGAGGGCGGTGGGTGGCATATGGCTTTGGTTAGCAAAAAGTTGGCAACCAACGCATCGTTGGACTAAGTCCTGAGCGTCTGCCCGGGCCGTCAGCCAATAGAAGCATGTACGGAAGGCCTTGTTTACAAGGGCCCGGGCCGCCGCGTGGTGACCGCCGAGTCCGGCATGAATTTCAGCTAGAAGATTCCTCCCTTCCTCTTCGGAGATGCACCTTTGAAGGACTACGGTGGTGCTTTTCTTATAAAGCTCTCCCTCATGCACTTTATAGGCTTTAGATCGCCGCACTATGCAGCATGCCTCGTTTTGGTCCGCAGGGAGTTCCTGCTTAGTTAGGTAGGCTAGGAATGGTTCTGTCCACAGGGCGATGACTGCCATTATTACGTGGGCTGAAGGTGTTATTTCGTTGGCAGAGCCTCCAATTATGTCAGAATATTCGGTGTCGGGCAGTGCAGTTGGGTCCGGGCTGTTATTTCCGGGTTCCCCTTCCCATACTACGGATGGCTTGAACAGCCTCTCCAAGAAGATGTTGGGAGGGACGGCATCACGTTTTGCACCGATGCGTGCTAGGACGTCTGCTGCTTGATTGTTTTCCCGGGCTATATGGTGAAATTCAAGCCCCTCGAACCGAGCTGACATTTTTAGGACGGTATTGCGATAAGCTGCCATTTTCGGATCCTTGGCATCAAAGTCTCCATTTATTTTGGATATAGCAAGGTTCGAATCCCCGCGCACCTCTAGGCGTTGAATGCCCATGGATAGTGCCATCCGGAGACCATGTAGAAGGGCCTCATATTCGGCTGCATTGTTGGAGTCCGTATACATTATCTATAGTACGTATTTTAACTGTATCTCCTGTTGGGGACGTCAAAACGACGCCAGCCCCCAGACCAGCCAACATTTTGGAGCCGTCGAAGTGCATGATCCAGTTTGAATATGTGTTGTACTCTTTAGGGAGTTCGGCTTCCATCCACTCGGCGATGAAGTCGACCAAAACTTGTGACTTAATAGCTCGCCGTGGATTGTAAGTTATGTCGAACGGGAGGAGCTCAATGGCCCATTTGGAAATCTGGCCCGTCGCGTCACGGTTGTTTATAATATCATTAAGTGGTACTTCCGAGGCTACCGTTTATCGAACACTCTTGAAAGTAGTGTCGCAGCTTCCGGGATGCCATAAATACCGCGTACGCTATCTTTTGATAATGCGGGTACCGTGACTTGCATGGAGTAAGGACAGTGGACACATAGTAAACCGGCTTTTGAAGGGGGAATTTGTGTCCGTCCGTTTCTCGTTCGACGACGAGCACTGCGCTTACTACTTGATGAGTTGCCGCAATGTATAATAGCATTGGTTCGCCAATGTTTGGCGCGGCTAGGACTGGGTTTGTTGCCAATATGGCTTTCATTTCGTCGAGTTCGGCCGTGGCGGCATCCGTCCACTTGAAGTGTTCGGTGCGCCGGAGGAGGCGATAAAGAGGTAACGCCTTTTCTCCCAAGCGGGAGAAAAAGCGGCTTAGAGCCGCCATGCATCCGGTCAATTTTTGTATTTGTTTGAGGTCCTTTGGGATGTCCAATTGTGACAGAGCTCGGATCTTGGCTGGATTTGCTTCAATTCCTCTACCGGATACAATGAAGCCCAAGAGCTTTCCGGCCGGTATGCCGAAGACGCATTTTTCCGGGTTGAGTTTGATGTCGTATGTTCGGAGGTTATCGAATGTGAGCCTCAAGTCGTCTACTAGATATTCGACATGCTTGGTTTTGAGGACCACGTCGTCTACGTATGCCTCCAGTGTTTTACCGATCTGGTTTGCCAGACATGTCTGAATCATGCGCTGATATGTTGCACTGGCGTTTTTGAGCCCGAAGGGCATTGTGTTGAAGCAGAATGGGCCGTATGGTGTGATGAATGTCGTTGCGGCTTGATCTGGCTCTGCCATTTTAATTTGATGGCAGCCGGAGTATGCGTCGAGGAAACACAATGAATCGTGTCCTGCGGTAGCGTCGATGATTTGATCGATGCGGGGGAGGGGGAAGGGATCCTTTGGGCAGGCCTTGTTAAGGTCCTTAAAATCGACGCACAGGCGCCAGGATTTGTCCTTCTTTGGTACCATCACCAGGTTTGCTAGCCAGTCAGGATGTTTTATGTCTCTGATGAATCCGGCCTCCAATAGCTTGGCTAGTTCCTCTCCCATGGCTTGTCTCTTAGGTTCGGAGAAACACCGAAGAGCCTGCTTGACTGGCTTGAATCCTTTTAGGATATTTAGGCTGTGCTCGGCCAGCCTGCGTGGGATTCCTGGCATGTCTGAAGGGTGCCAGGCAAAAATGTCCCAATTCTCGCGTAGGAACTCTCGTAGTGCGGCGTCGACATCAGGGTTTAATTGTGCCCCAATGGAAGCTGTTTTTGTAGGGTCCGTTTGATGGACTTGGAATTTGACTATTTCGTCCGCTGGTTTAAAGGAGGTGGACTTGGATCTTTTATCGAGTATCACGTCATCCCTATTCACCGTGGAGCGTAGCGCAGTTAGTTCCTCGGCCGCTAGGGCTTCGGATAGTGCCTCGAGGGCCAGTGCGGCTGTCTTATTTTTGGTGCGGAGTGCTATGTCCGGATCACTAGCAAGAGTGATGATTCCGTTGGGCCTGGGCATTTTGAGCTTCATGTACCCGTAATGGGGTATGGCTTGGAAGATTGTAAACGCCTCCCGCCCTAATAGAGCATGGTATCCGCTGCTGAATGGGGCCACTTGGAATGTAATTTCTTCGGACCTGTAATTATCCGGCGTGCCGAATACCACATCTAGTGTGATTTTCCCAGCACAGCGTGCTTCCCGACTGGGGATGATTCCTCTAAAGGTTGTGCTACTTTGCTCAATGCGGCTCCAGTCTATTTCCATCTTTTGAAGAGTTTCCTCATAGATGAGGTTTACTCCGCTGCCTCCGTCCATGAGTACCTTGGTGAGTCGAAAGCCGTCCACAATTGGACTGAGGACCAGTGCGGCTGGTGCTCGGGCTGTTCGGAATTTAGGTTCGTCACTGGCATTGAAAGTAATAGCCGTGTCACTCCAAGGATTTATTGCTACTACGTGGCAGATTTAGGCCATGCTGCGGAGTGTTCGCTTGCGTCTATTATTTGACGCGAAGGTCTCAAAGACCATTAACACCGTATTGCTGTCCACGGGATGGTGCTCTGTGGTATTTGGGAGGAGTAGATCCTCACCACTTTTGGCCACCTGCCGGAGTATCCAACATTCTCTAAGGTTGTGTGTTGGTATTGTCCGCTGTACTATGAATTTTGCAGGGTCCATTGAGCCATCCCTCCAATACGGTTCCTTGCCCCGTAGAGGACTTTTGCTTTTTGGTAGTTAACCCGGGTGTATTGTGATAATGCACCCTTTTAAGTCGGACTGGGTTTGTATTCAAGGCCAGATTATCCCAATATTTCATTTCGGTTTTCCAGGTGCTTTCCATTGCACAGTACTTTCGTACTATGGACACCAAGTCGGCAAAGTGTGCAATTTCGCAGCGACTTATGGTGTTGAGGATTCCCTTGTCCATGCAATTATTGCAGAAGAATGAAATTGTGTCTTCCTCGCGGCAGTCCTTTATCCTGTTCATGACCAGGAGGAATCTAGCCCAGTGATGGTGTACTGTTTCTTCGGGCTCTTGCCTAATTTGGGATAGTTCGCTTATGTTTGGGTGGGTGGGTGGAGTTGAACCCGAATCCTCACCCAATCTGAGACTCAGGGGCCAAGGAGTTTCCGAACTCAGAAGTTTGGATTCTTGGATGTTTTCCGATAAATCTAGCCTGCTGCCTGACTCTAGGTTCAGATCTTGAGTGACGTCCTCCCCTCCGTGGGTATCCATCTTGGAGGGATCGGGAATCCGGACATAGCTAGTCGTTAAGATAGATGAAGGGTTGCCGCATTGTTCCTCCACCACTGCAACATGATGGGTGACCTGGGGAGAGTTGATCTCTCTCAGATCGGGTTTAGGCCCAATCTGATCGTAGTCTGTAGCGACTCCCAGGGCGGCGATGCGATCCAAGAGCTCGTTTAGGGAATAGAGCTCCATTGGATCTAACTGCTCGGCGAGTTCCGAGTTGACGTGAAGATTGCTTTCGATGACCCGAGAAGTCATCGTCGGCGCCGCGGCCGAACAGGAGGTCGTAAGGAAACCACCTAGCTGGAGAGTTTGGCCGATAGCCAAAGCTCCCTTAGCAGCGGTGCCGTCTTTAAAGAAGGGATGAGGCATCCTTCCTGATGGCGACGGCACAGCGGAACTCTCAATGAAAGCACCAATGTCGGTGTCAAAACCGGCGGATCTCGGGTAGGGGGTCCCGAACTGTGAGTCTAGGCCGGATGGTAACAGGAGGTAGGGGACACAATGTTTTACCCAGGTTCGGGCCCTCTTGATGGAGGTAAAACCCTACGTCCTGCTTGATTAATATTGATGATATGGGTAGTACAAGAGTAGATCTACCACGAGATCAGAGAGGCTAAACCCTAGAAGCTAGCCTATGGTATGATTGTATGTTGTGGTTGTTGTCCTGCGGACTAAAACCCTTCGGTTTATATAGACACCGGGAGGGGCTAGGGTTACATAAGTTCGGTTACAAAGGAGGAGATATGCATATCTGTATCGCCTAGCTTGCCTTCCACGCCAAGTAGAGTCCCATCCGGACACGAGACGAAGTCTTCAATCTTGTATCTTCATAGTCCAATAGTCCGGCCAAAGAATATAATCCGGATGTCCGGAGACCCCCTAATCTAGGACTCCCTCAGCCACCGACAGCCATCGCACCCCCGATGCCTACACGGCGCCGCAAGAGAGGTGGTACTTCATATCTCCTCAACTTTTTGATCTCAACCAGAAAATAGATCTTAACTTGGTTACTCTACTTTCTTTTCAGCTCTTAGAATTTAGTTCTTAGTTCGAAGCAAACAATGGATGCTAAATATCATTTCTCTAGTTTGCAGCTTCAAATCTGCCATGGCACAGCCATAATAAGGTTTAGTTGATCATGCTTAGGGTTTAATTGATCATGTTGGTTCCGCGGTGGTTTCTTTAATAGAAATCAGAGGAGTGATACGTCTCCAACGTACCTATAATTTTTGATTGCTCCATGCTATATTATCTACTGTTTGAATGTTTATGGGCTTTATTATACACTTTATATCATTTTTGGGACTAACCTATTAACCCAGAGCCCATTGCCAGTTTCTGTTTTTACCCTGTTTTAGGGTTTCGAAGTAAAGGAAAATCAAACGGAGTCCAATTGACCTAAAACTTCATGGAACCCATTTCTGGAAGGAAAGAAGCCCAGAAGACTTGGAGTGCATGTCGGGGGATCTGCGAGGAGGCCACTGCTACGTCTTGAGCTTGCGTTGGTTTTCCCCGAAGAGGAAGGGATGATGCAGAAGAGTAAGGTAAGTATTTCCCTCAGTTTTTGAGAACCAAGGTATCAATCCAGTAGGACGCCACGCTCAAGTCCCTCGTACCTGCACAAAATGATAGCTACTCGCAACCAACGCGATTAGGGGTTGTCAAGCCCTTCATGGTCACTTATGAGAGTGAGATCTGATAGATATAATATTTTTGGTATTTTTGATATAAAGATGCAAAGTAAAAAGTAAAGGCAAAGTAAAAAAGCAAAGCAAGATTAAAGTGATGGAGATTGATATGATGAGAATAGACCCGGGGGCCATAGGTTTCACTAGTGGCTTCTCTCAAGAGCATAAGTATTCTACGGTGGCTGAACAAATTATTGTTCAGCAATTGACAGAATTGAGCATAGTTATGAGAATATCTAGGCATGATCATGTATATAGGCATCACGTCCGTGACAAGTAGACCGAAACGATTCTGCATCTACTACTATTACTCCACTCATCGACCGCTATCCAGAATGCATCTAGAGTATTAAGTTAAAAATAGAGTAACGCCTTAAGCAAGATGACATGATGCAATATGAAATAAATCCCATCTTGTTATCCTCGATGGCAACAATGCAATGCGTGCCTTGCTGCCCCTTCTGTCACTGGGAAAGGACACCGCAAGATCGAACCCAAAGCTAAGCACTTCTCCCATGGCAAGAACTACCAATCTAGTTGGCCAAACCAAACGGATAATTCGAAGAGACTTGAAAAGATAACCAATCATACATAAAGTAATTCAGAGAAGATTCAAATATTATTCATACATAGACTTGATCATAAACCCACAATTCATCGGTCTCAACAAACACACCGCAAAAAGAAGATTACATCGAATAGATCTCCACAAGAGAGGGGGAGAACTTTGTATTGAGATTCAAGGAGAGAAAGAAGCCATCTAGCTACTAACTATGGACCCGAAGGTCTGAGGTAAACTACTCACACTTCATCGGAGGGGCTAGGATGATGTAGAAGCCCTCCGTGATGACGGCCCTCTTCCGGTGGAGCTCCGGAACAGGCCCCAAGATGGGATCTCGTGGATACAGAAAGTTTTAGCAGTGGAATTAGGTTTTTGGCTCCTGTTCTGATCGTTTGAGGGTACGTGTGTATATATAGGAGGAAGAAGTACGCCGGAGGAGCAACGAGGGGCCCACGAGGAAGGGGGCGCGCCCCCCACCCTTGTGACCTCCTCTTTGACTCCTTGGAGTATGGTCCAAGTCTCCTGGATCACGTTCGGTGAGAAAATCATGTTCCCGAAGATTTTATTCCGTTTGGACTCCGTTTCACATTCTGTTTCTCCGAAACACTGAAATAGGCAAAAAGACAGCAATTCTGGGCTAGGCCTCCGGTTAATAGGTTAGTCCCAAAAAATAATATAAAAGTGGAAAATAAAGCCCAATATAGTCCAAAACAGTAGATAATATAGCATGGAGCAATCAAAAATTATAGATACGAGGCATCCCCAAGCTTAATTCCTGCTCGTCCTCGAGTAGGTAAATGATAAAAAGAGAATTTTTGATGCGGAGTGCTACTTGGCATAATTTCAATGCAAATCTTCTTAATTGTGATATGAATATTCAGATTCAAAAGATTCAAGATAAAAGTTTATATTGACATAAAAAATAATAATACTTCAAGCATACTAACAAAGCAATTATGTCTTCTCAAAATAACATGGACAAAGAAAGTTATCCCTACAAAATCATATAGTCTAGCTATGCTCTATCTTCACCACGCAAAGTATTTAAGTCATGCACAACCCCGATGACAAGCCAAGCAATTGTTTCATACTCTAACTTTTTCAAAACTTTTTCAATCTTCACGCAATACATTAGCGTGAGCCATGGATATAGCACTATAGGTGGAATAGAATGGTGGTTGTGGAGAAGACAAAAAGGAGGGGAAGATAGTCTCACATCAACTAGGCGTATCAACGGGCTATGGAGATGCCCATCAATAGATATCAACGTGAGTGAGTAGGGATTGCCATGCAACGGATGCACTAGAGATATAAATGTATGAAAGCTCAACAAAAGAAACTAGTGGGTGTGCATCCAACTTGCTTGCTCATGAAGACCTACGGCAATTTGAGGAAGGCCATCATTGGAATATACAAGCCAAGTTCTATAATGTAAAATTCCCACTAGTATATGAAAGTGATAACATGAGAGACTCTCTACTATGAAGATCATGGTGCTACTTTGAAGCACAAGTGTGGTAAAAGGATAGTAGCATTGCCCCTTTTTATTTATTTATTTTTTATTTGGCCTTTCTCTATTTTTTCGGGGGGGGGGGGACAATGCTCTATTAAATTATGATCATCACACTTTTATTTATTTACAACTCAATGATTACAACTCGATTCTAAAATAAAGTATGACTCTATATGAATGCCTCCTGCAGTGTACCGGGATATGCAATGAATCAAGAGTGACCAGTATGAAAAAAAATATGAACAGTGGCTTTGTCACAAATACTATGTCAACACATGATCATGCTAAGCAATATGACAATGATGAATGGGTCATGATGAACTAGATGGTGGAAAGCTGCATGGCAATATATCTCGGAATGGCTATGGAAATGCCATAATACGTAGGTATGGTGGTTGTTTTGAGGAAGGTATATGGTAGGTGTATGATACCGTCAAAAGGTGCGCGGTATTAGAGAGGCTAGCAAAGGTGGAAGGGTGAGAGTGTGTATAATCCATGGACTCAACATTAGTCATAAAGAACTCATATACTTATTGCAAAAATCTAGAAGTTATCAAAGCAAAGTATTACGCGCATGCTCCTAGGGGGGTAGATTGGTAGGAAAAGACCATCACTCATCCCTGACTGCCACTCATAAGGAAGACACTCAATAAATAAATCATGCTCCGACTTCATCACATAACGGTTCACCATACGTGCATGCTACGGGAATCACAAACTTTAACACAAGTATTCTTTAAATTCACAAGTACTCAACTAGCATGACTTTAATATTATCACCTCCATATCTCAAAACAATTATCATGCTTCAATCTTTTCTTAGTATTCAACACAGTCAAAAGAAAGTTTCACAAATCTTGAATACCAAGCATATTATTATTAAGAAAATTACCATGCTATTAAGACTCTCAAAATTATTTAAGTGAAGCATGAGAGATAAATAGTTTCTTTAAAACAAATCCACCACCGTCCTCTAAAAGATCTAAGTGAAGCACATAGAGCAAAATTATAACGCTCAAAAGATATAAGTGAAGCACATCGAGCAAAACTACTTAGCTCAAAAGATATAAGTGAAGCACATAGAGTATTCTATCAAATTTTAATTCATGTATGGCTCTCTCAAAAGGTGTGTACAGCAAGGATGATTGTGGCATACTAATACACAAAGACACAAATAATACAAGACGCTCCAAGCAAAACACATATCATGTTGGTGAATAAAAATATAGCTTCAAGTAAATTACCGATGGAAGAGGACGAAAGAGGGGATGCCTTCCGGGGCATCCCCAAGTTTTGAATTTTTGGTGTCCTTGGATTATCTTGGGTGTGCCATGGGCATCCCCAAGTTTAGGCTCTTGCCACTTCTTGTTCCATAATCCATCAAAAGAATTCACCCAAAACTTGAAAACTTCACAACACAAAACTTAAAGAAGAAAACTCGTGAGCTCCGTTAGCGAAAGAAAACAAAAGACCACTTCAAGGTACTGTAATGAACTCATTATTTATTTATATTGGTGTTAAACCTACTTTATTCCAACTTCTCTATGGATTATAAACTATTTTACTAACCATAGATTCATCAAAATAAGTAAACAACACACGAAAAACAGAATCTGTCAAAAACAGAGCAGTCTGTAGTAATCTGTAGCTAGCGCACGATCTGGAAGCCAAAAAATTCTAAAATAAATTTCTGAACGTGAGGAATTTATATACTAATCATATGCAAAAAGAATTAACTAAATATCACTCTTCAAATAAAAATGACAGCAGTTCTCGTGAGCGCTAAAGTTTCTGTTTTTTACAGCAAATTCAACAAGACTTTCCCCAAGTCTTCCCAACGGTTCTACTTGGCACAAACACTAATTAAACACAAAAAACACAAACAAAAAAGAGGGTAGATAATTTATTTATTACTAAACAGGAGTAAAAATCAAGGAATTAAAATATAATTGGGTTGCCTCCCAACAAGCGCTATCGTTTAACGCCCCTAGCTAGGCATAAAAGCGAGGATAGATCTAGGTATTGCCATAATAGTAAGATAGATTATTAAAACTCATTTCATATTCTCTACGTTCGGCAGCAAGTTTTCTTTGAGGCAAGCAAAAGTAATCAAAAAGACTAAATTTAACGGGACAAAAGTCCCCAAGATCAACCTTGGGAGGTATAGGTTCCTCCTTTGGTGCTTCATAATGCACAACCAATTCATCATTATAAGCATTCTTCTGACAGAACTTTGTAAGCCTATATTCAAGAGAATATCCTAGTTCATTATTTCGAATAGCCAAATCAACATTAAGTTCAGAAATTCTATCAACTAAAACATTGGTAGGAACCCTTTTTCTAAGATTTTCATTGAAAGCTACATAATCTAGTGATTGAAAACGCATTATTTCTTCTTGATCAAAGAGGATAGCCTCTATGGGAGGACGGCAAGCGTCCACCCTATAATGTGCAAAGATTTCTTTGGCTTCTTTTATTATGAATCTAAACTCATGAGCCAAAAAGATAGTAGCAGCACACTTGACAGAAGAATGCTCAATATTAGAAAATTCCAGAAAAAATCCTTTGTATGGAAGGATGCATGTGCATGAATTGTCTTTCAAGTTCAACTACAAGCATGGCAATAGCGTCCGCAAGACTACTAGTTCTGTGAAGGATAGAACTACCCATAGAAGGTAAAGCACTGGCACAAGTAAAGAAATCTTGAATAACTCCTTTTCCAATAATTTTACCACTACCAACATGGAATTTTATTGTATGAAAGATGGTAGGTTCTTTAGCAGGAGCATCAGAATTTTCCATGATATTGTTGTCGCCCATATTGGCAATAACTTCCCCAATTTCAGACATAACGACAAGCGAGCAAACTAGCACACGAGCAAACAAGAGGCAAGCGGAAAGGAGAGGGAGGATAGAGAGAGAGGGCGAATAAAACGGCAAGGGTGAACTGGGGGAGAGGAAAACGAGAGGCAACTGGCAAATAATGTAATGCGAGAGATAGGGATTGTGATGGGTACTTGGTATGTTGACTTTTTTGCGTAGACTCCCCGGCAACGGTGCCAGAAATCCTTCTTGCTACGTCTTGAACTTGTGTTGGTTTTCCCCGAAGAGGAAGGGATGATGCAGCAGAGTAGCGTAAGTATTTCCCTCAGTTTTTGAGAACCAAGGTATCAATCCAGTAGGAGGCCACGCTCAAGTCCCTCGTACCTGCACAAAACGATAGCTACTCGCAACCAACACGATTAGGGGTTGTCAACCCCTTCATGGTCACTTACGAGAGTGAGATCTGATAGATATAATATTTTTGGTATTTTTGATATAAAGATGCAAAGTAAAAAAGTAAAGCCAAAGTAAAAAAGCAAAGCAAGATTAAAGTGATGCAGATTGATATAATGAGAATAGACCCAGGGGCCATAGGTTTCACTAGTGGCTTCTCTCAAGAGCATAAGTATTCTACGGTGGGTTAACAAATTACTTTTGAGCAATTGACAGAATTGAGCATAGTTATGAGAATATCTAGGCATGATCATGTATATAGGCATCACGTCCGTGACAAGTAGACCGAAACGATTCTGCATCTACTACTATTACTCCACTCATCGACCGCTATCCAGCATGCATCTAGAGTATTAAGTTAAAAATAGAGTAATGCCTTAAGCAAGATGACATGATGTAGAGAGATAAATTCATGCAATATGAAATAAACCCCATATCATTATCCTCGATGGCAACGATGCAATATGTGCCTTGATGCCCCTTCTATCACTGGGAAAGGACACCGCGAGATCGAACCCAAAGCTAAGCACTTCTCCCATGGCAAGAACTACCAATCTAGTTGGCTGAACCAAACGGATAATTCGAAGAGACTTGCAAAGATAACCAGTCATACATAAAAGAATTCAGAGAAGATTCAAATATTATTCATAGATAGACTTGATCATAAACCCACAATTCATCGATCTCAACAAACACACCGCAAAAAGAAGATTACAACGAATAGATCTCCACAAGAGAGGGGGAGAACTTTGTATTGAGATTCAAAGAGAGAGAAGAAGCCAACTAGCTACTAACTATGGACCTGAAGGTCTGAGGTAAACTACTCACACTTCATCAGAGGGGCTAGGATGATGTAGAAGCCCTCCGTGATGACGACCCTCTCCCGCGGAGCTCCGGAACAGGCCCCAAGATGGGATCTCGTGGATACAGAAAGTTGCGGTGGTAGAATTAGGTTTTTGGCTCCCATTCTAATCGTTTGGGGGTACGTGTGTATATATAGGAGGAAGAAGTACGTCGGTGGAGCACCGAGGGGCCCACGAGGCAGGGGGGCGCGCCCTAGGAGGGCGTGCCCCCCACCCTCGTAACCTCCTCTTTGACTCCTTGGAGTAGGGTCCAAGTCTCCTGGATCACGTTCGGTGAGAAAATCACGTTCCCGAAGATTTTATTCCGTTTGGACTCCGTTTGATATTCTGTTTCTCTGAAACACTAAAATAGGCAAAAAAACAGCAATTCTGGGTTGGGCCTCCGGTTAATAGGTTAGTCCCAAAAAATAATATAAAAGTGTAAAATAAAGCCCAATATAGTCCAAAACAGTAGATAATATAGCATGGAGCAATCAAAAATTATAGATACATTGGAGACATATTAGCCACGAGGCACGGGGGCGCGCCCACCCCCCCTGGGCGCGCCCTCCACCCTCGTGGCCCCCTTGTGGCCCCCCTGACGTACTTCTTCCGCCTATATATCTCCATATACCCTAAAAACATCGGGAGCACAATAGATCGGGAGTTCTGCCGCTAGAAGCCTCCGTAGCCACCAAAAGCCAATCTAGACCCATTGCGGCACCCTGCCAGAGGGGGCAATCCTTCTTCGGTGGCTCTCCATGACGAGGAGGGAGTAGTTCTCCCTCGGGGCTGAGGGTATGTACCAGTAGCTATGTGTTTGATCTCTCTCTCTCGTGTTCTTGATTTGGCACGATCTTGATGTATCGCGAGCTTTGCTATTATAGTTGGATCTTATGTTTCTCCTCCCCCTCTTCTCTCTTGTAATGAATCGAGTTTCCCCTTTGAAGTAATCTTATCGGATTGAGTCTTTAAAGATTTGAGAACACTTGATGTATGTCTTGCCGTGGATATCTGTTGGGACAATGGGATATCACGTGATTCACTTGATGTATGTTTTGGTGATCAACTTGTGGGTTCCGCCCATAAACCTATGCATAGGGGTTGGCACACGTTTTCGTCATGATTCTCCGGTAGAAACTTTGGGGCACTCTTTGAGGTCCTTTGTGTTGGTTGAATAGATGAATCTGAGATTGTGTGATGCATATCGTATAATCATACCCACGGATACTTGAGGTGACATTGGAGTATCTAGGTGACATTAGGGTTTTGGTTGATTTGTGTCTTAAGGTGTTATTCTAGTACGAACTCTAGGGCTGTTTGTGACACTTATAGGAATAGCCCAACGGATTGATTGGAAAGAATAACTTTGAGGTGGTTTCGTACCCTACCATAATCTCTTCGTTCGTTCTCCGCTATTAGTGACTTTGGAGTGACTCTTTGTTGCATGTTGAGGGATAGTTTTATGATCCAATTATGTTAGTATTGTTGACAGGACTTACACTAGTGAAAGTATGAACCCTAGGCCTTGTTTCCTAGCATTGCAATATCGTTTACGCTCACTTTTATCATTAGTTACCTTGCTGTTTTTATAATTTCAGATTACAAATACCTTTATCTACTATCCATATACCACTTGTATCACCATCTCTTCGCCGAACTAGTGCACCTATACAATTTACCATTGTATTGGGTGTGTTGGGGACACAAGAGACTCTTTGTTATTTGGTTGTAGGGTTGCTTGAGAGAGACCATCTTCATCCTACGCCTCCTAGATTGATAAACCTTAGGTCATCCACTTGAGGGAAATTTGCTACTGTCCTACAAACCTCTGCACTTGGAGGCCCAACAACGTCTACAAGAAGAAGATTGTGTAGTAGACATCAAGCTCTTTTCTGGCGCCATTGCCGGGGAGGTGAGTGCTTGAAGGTATATCTTTAGATCTTGCAATCGAGTCTTTTAGTTTCTTGTTTTATCACTAGTTTAGTTTATAAAAGAAAACTACAAAAATATGGAATTGAGTTTGTCTCATACGCTTCACCTTTTTAATATCTTTCGTGAGTATGATGGAAAGGATAATTGTGCTCAAGTGCTAGAAGAAGAAATCTATAAAATGCTTGGCACTAAATATTTGAATGATGAGCATGATTGCAATGTTGTTATTATGAATTCTTTGAATATCCATGATGCTAATGATATGCAAATCCACAAGCTTGGGGAAGCTATGTTTGATGAAGATGATATTTTTTGTCCCCAAAGATTTGATGAGCAAATTTATTATGATGAAAGCATGACTCCTATCTATGATGATTATTGTGATGACACATATGCTTTAAAGAATAATAATAACAATGAAACTTGTCATCTTGATTTCAATTTTCAATCCCATGATAGTTACTTTGTTGAGTTTGCTCCCACTACTATTCATGAGAAGAAATTCGCTTATGTGGAGAGTAATAAAATTTATATGTTTTTAGATCATGAAAAGAATGATTTATGTGATAGTTATATTGTTGAATTCATTCATGATGCTACTGAAAATTATTATGAGGGAGGAATATATTCTTGTAGGAATTGCAAGAATATCAAGTTCCCTCTCTATGTGCTTAAAGTTTTGAAGTTATGCTTGTTTTGCCCTCCTATGCTAGTTGATTATTGTTCCCACAAGTTGTTTGCTCAAAAAATCCCTATGCATAGGAAGTGGGTTAGACTTAAATGTGCTAGTCATATTCTTCATGATGCCCTCTTTATGTTTCAATTCTTATCCTTTACATGAGCATCATTGAAATCATCATGCCTAGCTAGGGGCGTTAAACGATAGCGCTTGTTGGGAGGCAACCCAACTTTATTTTTATTCATTGCTTTTTTGCTCCTGTTTAGTAATAAATAATTCATATATCCTCTGTTTATATGTTGTTTTATGCTTTTAATTAGTGTTTGTGCCAAGTAGAACCTTTGGGAAGACTTGGGGAAAGTCTTGTTGATCATGCTGTAAAAAACAGAAACTTTAGCGCTCACGAGAATTGCTGCCATTTTTATTTTGAGAGTGATATTTAGTTAATTCTTTTTTAATATGTTTAATAGATAAATTCCTCATGTCCAGAAATTTATTTTAGAATTTTATGAGTTCTAAAAGTATACGTTTGATCCAGATTACTACAGACTGTTCTGTTTTTGACGGATTCTGTTTTTCATGTGTTGTTTACTTATTTTGATGAATCTATGGCTACTAAAATAGTTTATAAACCATATAGAAGTTGAAATACATTAGGTTTAACACCAATATAAATAAAGAATGAGTTCATTACAGTAACTTGAAGTGGTCTTTTATTTTCTTATACTAACGGAGCTCACGAGTTTTCTACTTTAAGTTTTGTATTGTGAAGTTTTCAAGTTTTGTGTAAGGATTCGATGGACTATGGAACAAGGAGTGGCAAGAGCCTAAGCTTGGGGATTCCCAAGGCACCCCAAGGTAATATTCAAGGATATCCAAGAGCCTAAGCTTGGGGATGCCCCGGAAGGCATCCCCTCTTTTCTCTTCGTTCATCGGTAACTTTACTTGGAGCTATATTTTTATTCGCCACATGATATGTGTTTTGCTTGGAACGTCAATTTATTTTGTTAGTATTTGCTTGCTGTTATTTAGAACAATGTTTTGCATCTTTTATTTCAATAAAATTGGCATTGATAGCCTTTACTATGCCTATTTTAGAAGTCGACATGTTGCTGTTTGAAAACAGAAAGTTTACCGCTGTTGCAATAATTCCCTATAAAAGTCAGAATGTGATAAAATGTTGAAACCTTTTGCATATTAAGATCTGATAAATTTACTACAGTGGGAATTTTATTTCATAATTTTTGGAGCTAGGGAAGTATGGATGTTGCAGCATTCTTTACAGACTATCCTGCTTAGGCAGATTGCTGTTATGTTTGCATTGTTTGCATATGCTTGCTTCTTTAATGATTCTATTTGAGGATAGGACTATTAAATATGCAGAGGCATTTATTATGCAATGTTTAATAATAATTTTAGTGATTTGCTATAGTAGAGTATGATAAGGTTTTGGCAATAGTTTATACTAACTTATCTCACGAGTCCTTGTTGAGTTTTGTGTGGATGAAGCTTTTGAGATTTAGGGAGACCGTGATATGAGAGGAATTAAGGAGACACAAAAGCTCAAGCTTGGGGATGCCCAAGGCACCCCAAGATAATATCTCAAGAAGTCTCAAGCATCTAAGCTTGGGGATGCCCCGGTTGGCATCCCACCTTTCTTCTTCAACAACTATCGGTTAGTATCGGTTGATCCTAAGTTTTTGCTTCTTCACATGATGTTTGCCATTCTTGGAATGTCATTTTATCTTGATTTTCTTGCTGTTTGAATAAAGTATCAAGATCTAAAATTCTTAAATGTTAGAGAGTCTTCACATAGTTGCATAATTATTCAACTACTCATTGATCTTCACTTATATCTTTCGGAGTAGTTTGTTGTTGCTCTAGTGCTTCACTTATATCTTTTAGAGCATGGTGGTAGTTTTATTTTGAAGAAATAGATGAACTCTCATGCTTCACTTTGATTATTTTGAGAGTCTTAAATAGCATGGTAATTTGCTTAAAATCATAATATGCTAGGTATTCAAGAATAATAAAATTCTCTTATGAGTGTGTTGAATACTATGAGAAGTTTGATACTTGATAATTGTTTTGAGATATGGAGATGGTGATATTAGAGTCATGCTAGTTTAGTGGTTATGAATTTGAGAAATACTTGTGTTGAAGCTTGTGATTCCCGTAGCATGCACGTATGGTGAACCGTTATGTGGTGAAGTCGGAGCATGATTTATTTTTTGATTGCCTTCCTTATGAGTGGCGGTCGGGGACGAGCGATGGTCTTTTCCTACCAATCTATCCCCCTAGGAGCATGCGCGTAGTACTTTGTTTCGATAACTAATAGATTTTTGCAATAAGTATGTGAGTTCTTTATGACTAATGTTGAGTCCATGGATTATACGCACTCTCACCCTTCCACCTTTGCTAGCCTCTCTAGTACCGCGCACCTTTCGCCGGTATCATACACCAACCATATCCTTCCTTAAAAAAGCCACCATAACTACCTATCATGGCATTTCCATAACCATTCCGAGATATATTGCCATGCAACTTTCCACAGTTCTGTTATTATGACACGCTTCATCAATGTCATATTGCCTTGCATGATCATGTAGTTGACATCGTATTTGTGGCAAAGCCACCGTTCATAATTCTTCCATACATGTCACTCATGAGTCATTGCACATCCCGTTACACCGCCGGAGGCATTCATATAGAGTCCTATCTTGTCCTAAGTATCGAGTTGTAATTCTTGTGTTGTAAGAAAATAAAAGTGTGATGATCATCATTATTAGAGCATTGTCCCAATGAGGAAAGGATGATGGAGACTATGATTCCCCCACAAGTCGGAATGAGACTCCGGACGGAAAAAAAGGCCAAAGAAGCCCAAATGAAAAAAAGAGGCCATAAAAAAGAGAAGGCCCAAATAAAAAAATAAAAATAAAAAAATAAATGAGAGAAAAAGAGAGAAGGGGCAATGCTACTATCCTTTTACCACACTTGTGCTTCAAAGTAGCACCATGATCTTCATGATAAAGAGTCTCCTATGTTGTCACTTTCATATACTAGTGGGAATCTTTCATTATAGAACTTGGCGAATATATTCCAATGATGGGCTTCCTCAAAATGCCCTAGGTCTTCGTGAGCAAGCAAGTTGGATGCACACGCACTTAGTTTCTTTTCGAGCTTTCATACACTTATAGCTCTAGTGCATCCGTTGCATGGCAATCCCTACTAACTCACATTGATATTATTAATGGGCATCTCCATAGCCCGTTGATACGCCTAGTTGATGTGAGACTATCTTCTCCTTTTTGTCTTCTCCACAACCACCATTATATTCAACCTATAGTGCTATATCCATGGCTCACGCTCATGTATTGCGTGATGATTGAAAAAGTTTGAGAACACCAAAAGTATGAAACAATTGCTTGGCTTGTCATCGGGGTTGTGCATGATTTAAATATTTTGTGTGGTGAAGATGGAGCATAGCCAGACTATATGATTTTTTAGCGATAACTTTCTTTGGCCATGTTATTTTGAAAAGACATAATTGCTTAGTTAGTATGCTTGAAGTATTATTATTTTTATGTCAATATGAACTTTTGTCTTGAATCTTATGGATCTGAATATTCATACCACAATTAAGAAGAATCACATTGAAATTATGCCAACTAGCATTCCACATCAAAAATTCTTTCTTTTATCGTTTACCTACTCGAGGACGAGCAGGAATGAAGCTTGGGGATGCTGATACGTCTCCAACGTATCTATAATTTTTGATTGCTCCATGCTATATTATCTACTGTTTTGAATGTTTATGGGCTTTATTATACACTTATATATCATTTTTGGGACTAACCTATTAACCCAGAGCCCAGTGCCAGTTTCTGTTTTTACCCTGTTTTAGGGTTTTGAAGTAAGCGAAAATCAAACGGAGTCCAATTGATCTGAAACTTCACGGAACTCATTTTTGGAAGGAAAGAATCCCAAAAGACTGGGAGTGCACGTCGGGGGATCTGCGAGGAGGCCACGAGGCAGGGGGCGCGCCCTCCACCCTTGTGGGCCCCTCGTGGCCCCCTGACGTACTTCTTCCGCCTATATATCTCCATATACCCTAAAAACATCGGGAGCACAATAGATCGGGAGTTTTGCCGCCAGAAGCCTCCGTAGCTACCAAAAGCCAATCTAGACCCGTTCCGGCACCCTGCCGGAGGGGGCAATCCTTCTCCGATGGCCATCTTCATCTTCCCGGTGCTCTCCATGACGAGGAGGGAGTAGTTCTCCCTCAGGGCTGAGGGTATGTACCAGTAGCTATGTGTTTGATCTCTCTCTCTCTCGTGTTCTTTATTTGGCACGATCTTGATGTATCGCGAGCTTTGCTATTATAGTTGGATCTTATGTTTCTCCTCCCCCTCTTCTCTCTTGTAATGAATCGAGTTTCCCCTTTGAAATAATCTTATCGGATTGAGTCTTTAAAGATTTGAGAACACTTGATGTATGTCTTGCCGTGGATATCTGTGGTGACAATGGGATATCACGTGATTCACTTGATGTATGTTTTGGTGATCAACTTGCGGGTTCTGCCCATGAACCTATGCATAGGGGTTGGCACACGTTTTCGTCGTGATTCTCCGGTAGAAACTTTGGGGCACTCTTTGAGGTCCTTTGTGTTGGTTGAATAGATGAATCTGAGATTGTGTGATGCATATCGTATAATCATACCCACGGATACTTGAGGTGACATTGGAGTATCTAGGTGACATTAGGGTTTTGGTTGATTTGTGTCTTAAGGTGTTATTCTAGTACGAACTCTAGGGCTGTTTGTGACACTTATAGGAATAGCCCAACGGATTGATTGGAAAGAATAACTTTGAGGTGGTTTCATACCCTACCATAATCTCTTCGTTCGTTCTCCGCTATTAGTGACTTTGGAGTGACTCTTTGTTGCATGTTGAGGGACAGTTTTACGATCCAATTATGTTAGTATTGTTGAGAGGACTTACACTATTGAAAGTATGAACCCTAGGCCTTGTTTCCTAGCATTGCAATACCGTTTATGCTCACTTTTATCATTAGTTAACTTGTTGTTTTTATAATTTCAGATTACAAATACCTTTATCTACTATCCATATACCACTTGTATCACCATCTCTTCGCCGAACTAGTGCACCTATACAATTTACCATTGTATTGGGTGTGTTGGGGACACAAGAGACTCTTTGTTATTTGGTTGTAGGGTTGCTTGAGAGAGACCATCTTCATCCTACGCCTCCTACGGATTGATAGACCTTAGGTCATCCACTTGAGGGAAATTTGCTACTGTCCTACAAACCTCTGCACTTGGAGGCCCAACAACGTCTACAAGAAGAAGGTTGTGTAGTAGACATCAAGGGGAAACCCTCTTTTGCTAAAAAATATATGCTTAGAATTTCCCCCTTTTATGATCACTATACGATCAGAATACATGCTTCGTGTCATAATAACACTGCTCCACCCATCAAGCTAAACAAGCTTAGTTGTTCAAATACGAATCTGATATTATTAGAACAGAGTTGTTTAGTTGGTCAGCTAAATGTTCCTAAATTAGTTTCGAAAATGCATGTTCGCCGCTCGGGTGTGTATGTCGGTGTGTGGTCTGGTCAACACGGTTGGGGAGGTGAACTTTGCATATGCAGGGGTTTATTGGGAGACACTCTCCGAGTTGAAACCGCAATGCATTCCATAGATAATCTGACTACTTTTTATGTTTTCATGAATCTCAGATTCTGAACAGCATCATAATGATTATGAGCTTGCGCACATGAAAAGAATAAAGCAGAACAATGCCATGGCTGTCAAACTTGGCATTAAGGGACTGAAATCAAGTCTGGATGCAATGCAATGCAAACACTCTCCACCTACAGATTCATGCTCAGAATATGATCCTAACAGTGATTCTGAGATAGAGGGATACCTAAGTCAATGTAGCTCCCTAGTGGAGGAGTCAGAGGAAGATGCCCTATCTTATTAACCCATCAAGGTACTTGCTCTAACTTTCCAAGGTTACATTGCTCGCACATATCTTGCAACTGATGATTTGCATTGCTTCTACTTTGTTGAACTACCATTAGCTTAGTTTACACATCGTGTATGTGAATACATCATGCCTATCCATTTTCAGTACATATTCCATCTATCATCATACCATATTTATCCATTCAAATGTTGTTCTTGTGTATCAGACGTTCAAAAGGAAGAGGGTGATTGCTGATCGTGGAGGAGCACAAGCAAAGTATTTGGAAAAGGTAGTGGCACCTGATAAATCAAATAGCCCATTAGGTGTAGTTGCAATATCACCTGACCCACAAAATACCCCAACTCTAGCAGACTCTAGCCCTACTACACTCGTCATTTCTGATGCCCCAACTCAACAGACCCCAACTGCAGCAAACAGTATGATTACGCCAGTTGACATAGCACCAGCTGTATGACGCAAAACCCCCATTCCAGCAAAGAGTACACCAAATCCAGTTGCCAAATCCCTTTTCGAACCAGAGAGAGCCCCAATTGCAGCAAATAGGACCCCTGTTCCATTTCTTCCCAGTTTAGAAGACGAAGCTTATGTTGTTTTCAGGAACTTTGTGCGCATCTTTCCTTCATGGAAAGATTATACCGCACACACAGAACAATTTCCAGTCTTCCTCCGCAACTTACGCATAAGTAATGTACTAATGTTATTCATGGTCATTACTGCATATGTTTCTGCTGACAGAAGACACAAGATTTCATTCTTTTAAATAGGCAAGGCGCAAACTGGATTGTGATGACGAGCAAGGGTTGGTTGCGCTTTTCAAGCACTCATTGATGAAGTATCGTTCCTACCTGAGGCAAGCGCACTTCGATGGCAAGCCTCTGAACGAAATTTCTGTAAAGTCTCCGGTGCTACATTTATCCGACGGTGACTAGAATAATCTTGTTACACATTGGTCTCGGCTGCAGCATAAGGTATTGTCTATGATATCACATCACAATTTGAACTACATTTCTGCATTTGCCTTAATGTCTCACTTGTACGAAAAATGTTAGAAGAAGAACATTCATTCTCAAGGGACCACAGAATCTCGCAACTATATGCTACGTCCGCAAAGAGGAAGGGATGATGCAGCAGAGTAGCGTAAGTATTTCCCTCAGTTTTTGAGAACCAAGGTATCAATCCAGTAGGAGGCCACACTCAAGTCCCTCGTACCTGCACAAAACGATAGCTACTCGCAACCAACGTGATTAGGGGTTGTCAAGCCCTTCACGGTCACTTACGAGAGTGAGATCTGATAGATATAATATTTTTGGTATTTTTGATATAAAGATGCAAAGTAAAAAGTAAAGGCAAAGTAAAAAAGCAAAGCAAGACTAAAGTGATGGAGATTGATATGGTGAGAATAGACCCGGGGGCCATAGGTTTCACTAGTGGCTTCTCTCAAGAGCATAAGTATTCTACGGTGGGTGAACAAATTACTGTTGAGCAATTGACAGAATAGAGCATAATTATGAGAATATCTAGGCATGATCATGTATGTAGGCATCACGTCCGTGACAAGTAGACCGAAACGATTCTGCATCTACTACTATTACTCCACTCATCGACCGCTATCCAGCATGCATCTAGAGTATTAAGTTAAAAACAGAGTAACGCCTTAAGCAAGATGACATGATGTAGAGAGAAAAATTCATGCAATATGAAATAAACCCCATCTTGTTATCCTCGATGGCAACGATACAATACGTGCCTTGCTGCCCCTTCTGTCACTGGGTAAGGACACCGCAAGATCGAACCCAAAGCTAAGCACTTCTCCCATGGCAAGAACTACCAATCTAGTTGGCCAAACCAAACGGATTATTCGAAGAGACTTGCAAAGATAACCAATCATACATAAAAGAATTCAGAGAAGATTCAAATATTATTCATAGATAGACTTGATCATAAACCCACAAGTCATCGGTCTCAACAAACACACCGCAAAAAGAAGATTACATCGAATAGATCTCCACAAGAGAGGGGGGAACTTTGTATTGAGATTCAGACAGAGAGAAGAAGCCATCTAGCTACTAACTATGGACTCGAAGGTCTGAGGTAAACTACTCACACTTCATCGGAGGGGCTAGGATGATGTAGAAGCCCTCCGTGATGACGGCCCTCTTCTGGCGGAGCTCCGGAACAGGCCCCAAGATGGGATCTCGTGGATACAGAAAGTTGCGGCGGTGGAATTAGGTTTTTGGCTCCTGTTCTAATCGTTTGGGGGTACGTGTGTATATATAGGAGGAAGAAGTACGCCGGAGGAGCAACAAGGGACCCACGAGGCAGGGGGCGCGCCCTAGGGGGGCGCTCCCCCCACCCTCGTGACCGCCTCTTTTGTTCCTTGGAGCAGGGTCCAAGTCTCCTGGATCACGTTCGGTGAGAAAATCACGTTCCCGAAGATTTTATTCCGTTTGGACTCCGTTTGATATTTCGTTTCTCCGAAACACTGAAATAGGCAAAAAACAGCAATTCTGGGCTGGGCCTCTGGTTAATAGGTTAGTCCCAAAATAATATAAAAGTGGAAAATAAAGCCCAATATAGTCCAAAACAGTAGATAATGTAGCATGGATCAATCAAAAATTATAGATACGTTGGAGACGTATCAGGCATCCCCAAGCTTAATTCCTGCTCGTCCTCGAGTAGGTAAATGATAAAAAGAGAATTTTTGATACGGAGTGCTACTTGGCATAATTTCAATACAAATATTCTTAATTGTGGTATGAATATTCAGATTCGAAAGATTCAAGACAAAAGTTTATATTGACATAAAAAATAATAATGCTTCAAGCATACTAACAAAGCAATTATGTCTTCTCAAAATAACATGTCCAAAGAAAGTTATCCCTACAAAATCATATAGTCTAGCTATGCTCTATCTTCACCACACAAAATATTTAAATCATGCACAACCCCGATGACAATCCAAGCAATTGTTTCATACTCTAACTTTTCAAAACTTTTTCAATCTTCACGCAATACATAAGCGTGAGCCATGGATATAGCACTATAAGTGGAATAGAATGGTGGTTGTGGAGAAGACAAAAAGGAGAAGATAGTCTCACATCAACTAGGCATATCAACGGGCTATGGAGATGCCCATCAATAGATATCAATGTGAGTTAGTAGGGATTGCCATGCAACGGATGCACTAGAGCTATAAGTATATAAAGCTCAAAAAGAAACTAAGTGGGTGTGCATCCAACCTGCTTGCTCATGAAGACCTAGGGCAATTTGAGGAAGCCCATCATTGGAATATACAAGCCAAGTTCTATAATGTAAAATTCCCACTAGTATATGAAAGTGATAACATGAGAGACTCTCTATATGAAGAACATGGTGCTACTTTGAAGCACAAGTGTGGAAAAATGATAGTATCATCGCCCCTTTTTTCTGGCCTTATTTTTTTTCTTTGGCCTTTCTCTTTTTTGGCCTTTCTTTTTTTGGCCTTTCTTTTTTTTATTTGGGACAATGCTCTATTAATGATGATCATCACACTTTTATTTATTTACAACTCAATGATTACAACTCGATTACTAGACCAAAGTATGACTCTATATGAATGCCTCCGGCGGTGTACCGGGATATGCAATGAATCAAGACTGACAAGTATGAAAAAATTATGAACGGTGGCTTTGCCACAAATACTATGTCAACTACATGATGATGCTAAGCAATATAACAATGATGAATATGTCATGATGAACTAGATGGTGGAAAGTTGCATGGCAATATATCTCGGAATGGCTATGGAAATGCCCTAATAGGTAGGTATGGTGGCTGTTTTGAGGAAGGTATATGGTAGGTGTATGATACCGACGAAAGGTGCGCAGTATTAGAGAGGCTAGCAAAGGTGGAAGGGTGAGAGTGCGTATAATCCATGGACTCAACATTAGTCATAAAGAACTCATATACTTATTGCAAAAATCTAGAAGTTATCAAAGCAAAGTATTACGCGCATGCTCCTAGGGGGATAGATTGGTAGGAAAAGACCATCGCTCGTCCCCGACCGCCACTCATAAGGAAGACAATCAATAAAATAAATCATGCTCCGACTTCATCACATAACGGTTCACCATACGTGCATGCTACGGGAATCACAAACTTTAACACAATTATTCTTTAAATTCGCAACTACTCAACTAGCATGACTTTAATATTATCACCTCCATATCTCAAAACAATTATCATGCTTCAATCTTTTCTTAGTATTCAACACACTCAAAAGAAAGTTTCACAAATCTTGAATACCAAGAATATTATTATTAAGCAAATTACCGTGCTATTAAGACTCAAAATGATTTAAGTGAAGCATGAGAGATCAATAGTTTCTTTAAAACAAATCCACCACCGTGCTCTAAAAGATCTAAGTGAAGCACATAGAGCAAAATTTTAACACTCAAAAGGATATAAGTGAAGCACATAGAGCAAAACTGCTTTGCTCAAAAGATATAAGTGAAGCACATAGAGTATTCTATCAAATTTAGTTCATGTATGGCTCTCTCAAAAGGTGTGTACAGCAAGGATGATTGTGGCATACTAAGACACAAAGACACAAATAATACAAGACGCTCCAAGCAAAACACATATCATGTTGGTGAATAAAAATATAGCTCCAAGTAAATTACCGATGAAAGTGGACGAAAGAGGGGATGCCTTCCGGGGCATCCCCAAGCTTTGACTTTTTGGTGTCCTTGGATTATCTTGGGGGTGCCATGGGCATCCCCAAGCTTAGGATCTTGCCACTCCTTGTTCCATGATCCATCAAAAGAATTCACCCAAAACTTGAAAACTTCACAACACAAAACTCAAAATAGAAAACTCGTGAGCTCCGTTAGGGAAAGAAAAAAAAGACCACTTCAAGGTACTGTAATGAACTAATTCTTTATTTATATTGTTGTTAAACCTACTGTATTCCAACTTCTCTATGGATTATAAACTATTTTACTATCCATAGATTCATCAAAATAAGCAAACAACACACGAAAAACAGAATCTGTCAAAAACAGAACAGTCTGTAGTAATCTGTAGCTAGCGCAAGATCTGGAACCCCAAAAATTCAAAAATAAATTGCTGGACGTGAGGAATTTATCTATTAATCATCTGAAAAAATAAGTAACTAAATAGCACTGTTCAAATAAAAATGACGGCAGTTCTCGTGAGCGCTAAAGTTTCTGTTTTTTACAGCAAGTTCAACAAGACTTTCCCCAAGTCTTCCCAATGGTTTTACTTGGCACAAACACTAATTAAACACAAAAAAACACAACCAAAACAGAGGCTAAATAATTTATTTATTACTAAGCAGGAGCAAAAAGCAAGGAATAAAAATAAAATTGGGTTGCCTCCCAACAAGCGCTATCGTTTAACGCCCCTAGCTAGGCATAAAAGCGAGGATAGATCTAGGTATTGCCATAATAGTAAGATAGATTATTAAAACTCATTTCATATTCTCTATGTTCGGCAGAAAGTTTTCTTTGAGGCAAGCAAAAGTAATCAAAAACACTAAATTTAATGGGACAAAAGTCCCCAAGATCAACTTTGGGAGGTATAGGTTCCTCCTTTGGTCCTTCATAATGCACAACCAATTCATCATTATAAGCATTCTTTTGACAGAACTTTGTAAGCCTATATTCAAGAGAATATCCTAGTTCATTATTTAGAATAGCCAAATCATCATTAGGTTCAGAAATTCTATCAACTAAAACATTGGTAGGAACCCTTCTTCTAAGATTTTCATTGAAAGCAACATAATCTAGAGACTGAAAACGCATTATTTCTTCTTGATCAAAGAGGATAGCCTCTATGGGAGGATGGCAAGCGTCCACCCTATAATGCGCAAAGATTTCTTTGGCTTCTCTTATTATGAATCTAAACTCATGAGCCAAAAAGATAGTAGCGGCACGCTTAACAGAAGAATGCTCAATATTAGAAAATTCCAGAAAAATCCTTTGTATGGAAGGATGCATGTGCATGAATTGTCTTTCAAGTTCAACTACAAGCATGGCAATAGCGTCTGCAAGACTACTAGTTCTGTGAAGGATAGAACTACCCATAGAAGGTAAAGCACCGGCACAAGTAAAGAAATCTTGAATAACTCCTTTTCCAATAATATTACCACTAGCAACACGGAATTTTTTTGTATGAAAGATGGTAGGTTCTTTAGCAGGAGCATCAGAATTTTCCATGATATTGTTATCGTCCCTATTGGCGATAACTTCCCCAATTTCAGACATAACGACAAGCGAGCAAACTAGCACACGAGCAAACAAGAGGCAAGCGGAAAGGGGAGGGAGGATAGAGAGAGAGGGCGAATAAAACGGCAAGGGTGAAGTGGGGGAGAGGAAAACGAGAGGCAAATGGCAAATAATGTAATGCGAGAGATAGGGATTGCGATGGGTACTTTGTATGTTGACTTTTTGCGTAGACTCCCCGGCAACGGCGCCAGAAATCCTTCTTGCTACATCTTGAGATTGCGTTGGTTTTCCCCTAAGAGGAAGGGATGATGCAACAGAGTAGCGTAAGTATTTCCCTCAGTTTTTGAGAACCAAGGTATCAATCCAGTAGGAGGCCACACTCAAGTCCCTCGTACCTGCACAAAACATTAGCTACTCGCAACCAACACGATTAGGGGTTGTCAAGCCCTTCACAGTCACTTACGAGAGTGAGATCTGAAAGATATAATATTTTTGGTATTTTTGATATAAAGATGCAAAGTAAAAAGTAAAGCCAAAGTAAAAAAGCAAAGCAAGATTAAAGTGAGGGAGATTGATATGGTGTGAATAGACCCGGGGGCCATAGGTTTCACTAGTGGCTTCTCTCAACAGCATACGTATTCTACGATGGGTGAACAAATTGTTGTTGAGCAATTGACAGAATTGAGCATAGTTATGAGAATATCTAGGCATGATCATGTATATAGGCATCACGTTCGTGACAAGTAGACCGAAACGATTCTGCATCTACTACTATTACTCCACTCATCGACCGCTATCCAGCATGCATCTAGAGTATTAACTTAAAAACAGAGTAACGCCTTAAGCAAGATGACATGATGTAGAGAGATAAATTCATGCAATATGAAATAAATCCCATCTTGTTATCCTCGATGGCAATGATACAATACGTGCCTTGCTGCCCCTTCCGTCACTTGGTAAGGACACCGCAAGATCGAACCCAAAGCTAAGCACTTCTCCCATGGCAAGAACTACCAATCTAGTTGGCCAAACCAAACGGATAATTCGAAGAGACTTGCAAAGATAACCAATCATACATAAAAGAATTCAGAGAAGATTCAAATATTATTCATAGATAGACTTGATCATAAACCCACAATTCATCGGTCTCAACAAACACACCGCAAAAAGAAGATTACATCGAATAGATCTCCACAAGAGAGGGGGAGAACTTTGTATTGAGATTCAAACAAAGAGAAGAAGCCATCTAGCTACTAACCATGGACCCGAAGGTCTGAGGTAAACTACTCACACTTCATCGGAGGGGCTAGGATGATGTAGAAGCCCTCCGTGATGACGGCCCTCTTCCGGCGGAGCTTTAGAACAAGCCCCAAGATGGGATCTCGTGGATACAGAAAGTTGCAGCGGTGGAATTAGGTTTTTGGCTCATGTTCTGATCGTTTGGGGGTACGTGTGTATATATAGAAGGAAGAAGTACGCCGGAGGAGCAGCGAGGGGCCCATGAGGCAGGGGGCGCGCCCCCACCCTCGTGACCGCATCTTTTGTTCCTTGGAGCAGGGTCCAAGTCTCCTGGATCACGTTCGGTGAGAAAATCACGTTCCCGAAGATTTTATTCCATTTGGACTTCGTTTGATATTTCTTTTCTTCTAAACACTGAAATAGGCAAACAAACAGCAATTCTGGACTGGGTCTCCGGTTAATAGGTTAGTCCCAAAAATAATATAAAAGTGGAAAATAAAGGCCAATATAGTCCAAAACAGTAGATAATATAGCATGGAGCAGTCAAAAATTATAGATACGTTGGAGACGTACTACTATACTGCACACTACGTTGCTCTTGTGAGTACCTCTTGCCCTGTATGACCATACTTACTTTCATAGTTGTTTGATTATGTAGCATCACTGCACATGTTAGCCTCGTAATCGTCCATTTGGTGGACATTATAAGATCTGTATGGACTCTTACATAAATTTAGAATCAACCCAATGCTTTTGAAGAGGTTTAGCTCTGCAGTCCTCTTGTAAGGACTGAACGTGGTCTATCACTGTACTTACATTAACAGCTACTCCCTCCGTCCCATAATATAAGAACGTTTTGTACAGTACACCAGTGTTCAAAACACTCTTGTATTATGGGAAGAGAGATTGGTTCATTTTGTAGCATTCTGCATCTTATCTCCCTCGCCCACCATTTACTAAAAAAGATCAGATCTATATTTAATCTTACCAGCAAGTAGATTACACAGACAATGCCAGTGCAGAAGTGTAGCCCATTGCTCTTGTCAGTACATTTTGTCCTGTAATGCTTGTACTTCCAGGGATTGGTAGTTGATTATGTAGCATCAATCTGCATCTTATCTTCATTATCCTCTATCCCTTCCAGTATTATCATATCTATAATTACTCTCTACAAAATGTAGAGTACAGGCAATGCTTATGAAGAAGATTTTGTGCTGAAATTCTTGAGTTATCCTTCCCTTGCCATGGAGAAGGGCATTATAAAGCCGGTGTTAACTGTTAATGTAAGTCAGTCCTTCTAAAGCCTTTATCCTCAACTGCTGTTTAATTTGCTCATATTCCCTATCGTTTACTGCTGTTTAGTTTGTTGTTTCTACCAAAATGCATGTTCGTAAGAACCGTAAGTTCTAAGTTTTACTTGTAAAACCAAATTCCTTATTCATACCATGCACATTACTTAATACTCCCTATATGTATGCTTGTTTTTGTGGATCTATAATCCAGTGTGTGGTGAAGCAACCCACGTTTGCACCTTGTCATCTCATGTTTTGTCTTACTGATGTGGCTGATGATATGAACAACATGCCATGCACATTATCCAAAATAGATACAATGATTTTCTTTGCCTTTCATCTATGCTTGTTATGTTGACATGGTAATCCAGTAGTGTGGTGAAGCTCCTCGCATTATGAACAATGCCAAATTATGCTATTGATATTTTGAACATACTCTTTATTTTCTAATTTGAAATTGGATATAATTGACAGAACAGTTATCATCTTTGTTTATACACGTGCAAAACCTATCATCTCTCTGCTTTGTTTCAGGGTGATATGCCTGATGGCATGCACAAGTCTGCTGAAGGCTGTGAGACAAACCCAACATATATTGCAGCAAAGAAGGCAAAACATCTTGAAGATAGCGAGACAACCCCAAAGTCTTGTCTTGATGCAGTGTTCAAGTTACTTGAGACTAACAGTCAGACAAGCTCACAGAATTCGTTGTCTGAATCAGTTCGACTTCTTCAGTCCCAAGTTCTAGCAGAAAGGCATTCTGCAACTCAACTTCGACTTGAAGTCCTATCTCTAAGAAAGATTGCGCAGAACACCAATGAGAACCTCATCGCTAAACAGCTACACCTGGAAGCTATGACCGACATGCTAGGCCGGTCTCATAGCCTTGCTCAGCAGCTTGCGCAGCAGTTCCCCCGCAAGGCTAACCTTTCTTGAACTGTCTTGGAAGTGGTCTCGGTTCAGTATTATTTGTTACGCTGCAATGGTGCCCAGTTTTTGTAATCTGCTTCTTCGTTGCGCTTTATGATCACTGGTGGCGAACTTTGATGCCCAGTGGATGTAATATACCTTAAATCATTTATTGTGTAGTGTAGGTTTATTCTTAGTTACTATGTCGTAATTTCTTTATTGTATAGAGTAGGTTTGTTCTTAATTCCTACTAGTTACGCAGCAGCCCGAAATGGACCCCGACCCATGATTGTGCAAATCAAATCACGGGCTTTTAACAGGCCAAAATTGTCGGGGTCCTTGTTTGGCCCAATCAGATATCGGCTGTGAGCAGGTCGGATGCAAACCGGGCCGTAGTTAGGCCCAACTATATGACGGGCTTTTAACAAGCCAAAATTAATATAGGGCTGAAATGTTAAACGGGCCCTTAACAGGCCAAAACTAATATCAGGCCGAATTACTAAGTGGGCCTTTAGCAAGTGGGCCCAAAAGCATAGTGTCTAGTTGACGGGCCGAATCTGATATGGGCCATAATTGAGCCCAAAGCCTCTTAAAGGGTCAGACCTGATCTGGGCCTTAATTTGGCCCAGAACGTGGTAGGCTTTTAACGGGCCGGATCTTATATGGACCACTATTAGGCCCGGAGCGTGGCAGGCCATTAATGGACCGGATCAAATATGGGCCGGCATTTGGCCAAAAACATGGCAACCAGTTAATGGGCCGGCCTACTAGGGTCCTCAAAATCTTGTGGGCCTACAGCTGGGCCGGTCCATTAATGTCGGCGAAATCTCATGGGCCTTTAGCTGGGCTGGCCCATTATGACCCGCAAGAATCTTCTGGGCCTTTACCTGGGCCGGCCCATTATGGCACAAAAAAATCTTATGGGCCTTTACCTGGGCCGGCCCATTATGGCCCGCAAAATCTTGTGGGACTTTAGCTGGGTCAGTCCATTATGATCCGCAAAATCTCGTGGGCCTTTAGCTAGGCCGGCCCATTATGGTTCGCAAAATCTTGTGGGCCTCTAGTTGGTCCGGCCCATTTAAACTTGTTGGGCCGTGCCATGTGTCGACGTATCATAGGTGCCTTCTTTCCAGTGAGTGGATGACATTTGTCCCGACGATGAGCCGACACGTGTTTCCTCTAGCCAATGATGATTTTACACGTGGAAAATCCCCATTGGTCAGGGCTGTTAACGGGTTATCGGATCCAAAACCCGACCCGATAGCTTAACGGCGTTCCGTTACGGTGGATGCCATGTGTCGGTCACCCTTGACGAAAGCACTTCTGTGACACGCGATTTATCGTCATGGAAGTGGACACTTCCATGATGATAATTTTGGTAATGTCATGGAACACTTCTACGACAGCACAGGTATGCCTATCTTGATTCTGTCATAAATTTGTCATGGATGTACATGCATAACAAAAAAAGTGACCTACTGCGACAAACACGTATAATCACGGAAGTGTATTTATTTTGTAGTGCTACTTGGCATAATTTTAATGTAATTCTTCTTAATTGTGGTATGAATATTCAGATCCGAAAGATTCAAGATAAAAGTTTAACATTGACATAAAAAAATACTTCAAGCATACTAACAAAGCAATCATGTCTTCTCAAAATAACATGGCCAAAGAAAGTTATCCCTACAAAATCATATAGTATGGCTATGCTCTATCTTCATCACACAAAGTATTTAAATCACGCACAACCCCGATGACAAGCCAAGCAATTGTTTCATACTTTTGACATTCTCAAACTTTTTCAATCTTCGCGCAATACATGAGCATGAGCCATGGATATAGCACTATAAGTGGAATAGAATGGTGGTTGTGGAGAAGACAAAAAGGGAGAAGATAGTCTCACATCAACTAGGTGTATCAACGGGCAATGGAGATGCCCATCAATAGATATCAATGTGAGTGAGTAGGGATTGCCATGCAACGGATGCACTAGAGCTATAAGTATATGAAATCTCAACAAAAGAAACTAAGTGGGTGTGCATCCAACTTACTTGCTCATGAAGACCTAGGGCATTTTGAGGAAGCCCATCATTGGAATATACAAGCCAAGTTCTATAATGAAAAATTCCCACTAGTATATGAAAGTGATAACATAAGAGACTCTCTATCATGAATATCATGGTGCTACTTTGAAGCACAAGTGTGGTAAAAGGATAGTAACATTGTCCCTTCTCTATTTTTCTCTCATTTTTTTATTTGGGCCTTTTCTTTTTTATGGCCTCTTTTCTTTCTTCTTCTTTTTTCGTTCGGAGTCTCATCACGACTTGTGGGGGAATCATAGTCTCCATCATCATTTCCTCACTGGGACAATGCTCTAATAATGATGATCATCACACTTTTATTTTCTTACAACTCAACAATTACAACTCGATACTTAGAACAAAATATGACACTATATGAATGCCTCCGGCGGTGTACCGGGATATGCAATGAATCAAGAGTGACATGTATGAAAGAATTATGAATGGTGGCTTTGCCACAAATACGATGTCAACTACATGATCATGCTAAGCAATATGACAATGATGGAGTGTGTCATAATAAACGGAACGGTGGAAAGTTGCATGACAATATATCTCGGAATGGCTATGGAAATACCATAATAGGTAGGTATGGTGGCTGTTTTGAGGAAGGTATATGTTGGGTGTATGATACCGGCGAAAGGTGCGCGGTATTAGAGAGGCTAGCAATGGTGGAAGGAAGAAAAGTGCACATAATCCATGGACTCAACATTAGTCATAAAGAACGCATATACTTATTGCAAAAGTCTACAAGTTATCAAAGCAAAATATTACGCGCATGCTCCTAGGGGGATAGATTGGTAGGAAAAGACCATCGCTCGTCCCCAACCGCCACTCATAAGGAAGACAATCAAAAAATAAATCATGCTCCAACTTCATCACATAACGGTTCACCATACGTGCATGCTACGGGAATCACAAACCTTAACACAAGTATTTCTCAAATTCATAACTACTCAACTATCATAACTTTAATATCACCATCTTCATATCTCAAAACAATTTTCAAGCTTCAAACTTCTCATAGCATTCAACACACTCATAAGAAAGTTTTTACTATTCTTGAATACCAAGCATATTAGGATTATTTAAGCAAATTACCATGCTATTTAAGACTCTCAAAATAATCTAAGTGAAGCATGAGAGATCAATAGTTTCTATAAAACAAATCCACCATCGTGCTCTAAAAGATATAAGTGAAGTACTAGAGCAAAACTATATAACTCAAATGATATAAGCGAAGCACCTAGAGTATTCTAAAAAATTCCAAATCATGTATGGCTCTCTCAAAATGTGTGTACAGAAAGGATGATTATGGTAAACTAAAAAGCAAAGACTCAAATCATACAAGATGCTCCAAGCAAAACACATATCATGTGGTGAATAAAAATATAGCTCCAAGTAAAGTTACCGGTAGAAGTAGACGAAAAGAGGGGATGCCTTCCGGGGCATCCCCAAGCTTTGGCTTTTAGGTGTCCTTAGATCATCTTGGGCGTACCATGGCATCCCCAAGCTTTGGCTCTTTCCACTCCTTGTTCCATAATCCATCAAATCTTTACCCTAAACCTGAAAACTTCACAACACAAAACTTAAAGTAGAAAATCTCATGAGCTCCGTTAGCGAAAGAAAACACAAGACCAGTTCAAGGTACTGTAATGAACTCATTATTTATTTATGTTGGTGTTAAACCTAATGTATTCTAACTTATCTATGGTTTATAAACTATTTTACTAGCCATAGATTCATCAAAATAAGCAAACAACATACGAAAAACAGAATCTGTCAAAAACAGAACAGTCTGTAGTAATCTGTAGCTAGCACAAAATCTGGAAACCCAAAAATTCTAAAATAAATTTCTGGACGTGCGGAATTTATATATTAATCATCTGCAAAAATAATTAACTAAATATCACTTTTCAAATAAAAATGGTAGCAGTTCTCGTGAGCGCTAAAGTTTCTGTTTTTTTACAGCAAGATATCAAGACTTTCCCCAAGTCTTCCCAACGGTTCTACTTGGCACAAGCACTAATTAAACACAAAACAACACAACCTAAACAGAGGCTAGATAAATTATTTATTACTAAACAGGAGCAAAAAGCAAGGAATAAAAATAAAATTGGGTTGCCTCCCAACAAGCGCTATCGTTTAACGCCCCTAGCTAGGCATAAAAAGCAAGGATAGATCTAGGTATTGCCATCTTTGGTAGGCAATCCATAAGTGGCTCTCATAATAGATTCATAAGGTAATTTAATTTTCTTTCTAGGAAAGTTTTCCATGCCTTTCCTTAACAGAAATTGGAATCTAATATTTCCTTCCTTCATATCAATAATTGCACCAATCATTCTAAGGAAAGGTCTACCAAGAATAATAGGACATGAAGGATTGCAATCTATGTCAAGAACAATAAAATCTACGGGTACATAATTCCTATTTGCAACAATAAGAACATCATTAATTCTTCCCATAGGTTTCTTAATAGTGGAATCCGCAAGGTGCAAGTTTAGAGAGCAATCATCAAAATCACGGAAACCTAACAAATCACACAAAGTCTTTGGAATCGTGGAAACACTAGCACCCAAATCACATAAAGAATAGAACTCATGTTATTTAATCTTAATTTTAATAGTTGGTTCCCACTCATCATAAAGTTTTCTAGGGATAGAAACTTCCAATTCAAGTTTTTCTTCATAAGATTGCATCAAGGCATCAACGATATGTTTAGTGAACGCTTTATTTTGACTATAAGCGTGAGGAGAATTTAGCACAGATTGCAACAAGGAAATACAATCAATCAAAGAGCAATTTTCATAATTAAATTCCTTGAAATCCAAAATATTGGGTTTAGCAACATCTAGGGTTTTAATTTCTTCGACCCCACTTTCATCAATTTTAGCATCAAGATCTAAAAACTCCGAATTCTTGGAACGCCTTCTAGGTAAAGGTGGATCATATTCAGACCCATCATTATTAAGATTCATATTGCAAAACAAAGATTTAATAGGGAACACATCAATAACTTTTAGATCTTCATCTTTATTTCCATAGGAACTAGAAGAACACGCTCTTATAAAGGCATCTTTCTTAGCACGCATCCTAGCGGTTCTTTCTTTGCACTCATCAATGGAAATTCTCATGTTTTTGAGAGACTCATTGATATCATTCTTAGGTGGAATAGATCTAAGTTTCAAAGAATCAACATCAAGAGAAATTCTATCAACGTTCCTAGCCAAGTCATCAATCTTAAGCAATTTTTCTTTAATCAAAGCATTGAAATTCTTTTGCGAAGTAATAAATTCTTTAATATTAGATTCAAAATCAGAGGGCGTCTTATTATAATTTCCATAAGAATTGTTGTAGGAATTACCATAATTATTAGAGGGGTTACTAGGATAAGGCCTAGGATTAAAATTTCCTCTATACGCGTTGTTACCAAAATTGTTCCTACCAATAAAATTCACATCCATAGATTCATTATCATTCTCAATCAAAGTAGACAAGGGCATATCATTAGGATCAGAAGAAACATTCTTACTAGCAAATAATTTCATAAGTTCATCCATCTTTCCACTCAAAACATTAATTTCTTCTATCGCATGCACCTTTTTATTAGTAGATCTTTCAGTATGCCATTGAGAATAATTAACCCTAATATTATCTAGGAGTTTAGTAGCTTCTCCTAAAGTGATTTCCATAAAAGTGCCTCCCGCGGCCGAATCTAAAAGATTTCTAGAAGCAAAATTCAATCCGGCATAAAATTTTTGTATAATCATCCACAAATTCAAACCATGAGTAGGGCAATTACGTATCAATAATTTCATCCTCTCCCAAGCTTGTGCAACATGTTCATGATGAAGTTGCTTAAAATTCATAATATCGTTTCTAAGGGAGATGATCTTAGCGGGAGGAAAATACTTAGAGATAAAAGCATCTTTGCACTTATTCCATGAATCAATACTATTTTTAGGCAAAGACGAAAACCAAGCTTTAGCACGATCTCTAAGCGAAAAAGGAAATAACTTCAATTTAACAATATCGTTATCCACATCTTTATTCTTTTGCATATCACACAAATCAACGAAGCTATTTAGATGGGTAGCGACATCTTCACTAGGAAGGCCGGAAAACGGATCTTTCATGACAAGATTCAGCAAGGCAGCATTAATTTCACAAGATTCAGCATCGGTACGAGGAGCAATCGGATTGCTAATAAAATCATTGTTGTTGGTATTGGTAAAGTCACACAATTTAGTGTTATCTTGAGCCATCATGACAAGCAAGCAATCCAACACACAAGCAAACAAAAAGCAAGCGGGGAAAAAGAGGAAAATAGAGAGAGAGAGAGGGAGGATAGAGAGAGAGAGGGCGAATAAAACGGCAAGGGTGAAGTGGGGGAGAGGAAAAAGAGAGGCAAATGGCAAATAATGTAATGCGGGAGATAAGGATTGTGATGGGTACTTGGTATATTGACTTTTGCGTAGACTCCCCGGCAACGGCGCCAGAAATCCTTCTTGCTACCTCTTGAGCACTGCGTTGGTTTTCCCCGAAAAGGAAGGGATGATGTAGCAAAGTAGCATAAGTATTTCCCTCAGTTTTTGAGAACCAAGGTATCAACCCAGTAGGAGGCTACGCGCGAGTCCCTCGCACCTGCACAAAACAAATAAATCCTCGCAACCAACGCGATAAGGGGTTGTCAATCCCTACACAGCCACTTACGAGAGTGAGATCTGATAGATATGATAATATAATATTTTTGGTATTTTTATGATAAAGATGCAAAGTAAAATAAAAGCAAAGGAAAAAAGCAAAGGAAATTACTAAGTATTGGAAGATTAATATAATGAAGATAGACCCGGGGGCCATAGGTTTCACTAGTGGCTTCTCTCAAGAGCATAGGTATTTTACGGTGGGTGAACAAATTACTGTTGAGCAATTGACAGAATTGAGCATAGTTATGAGAATATCTAGGTATGATTATGTATATAGGCATCACGTCCGAGACAAGTAGACCGACTCCTGCCTGCATCTACTACTATTACTCCACTCATCGACCGTTATCCAGCATGCATCTAGAGTATTAAGTTCATGAAAACAGAGTAACGCCTTAAGCAAGATGACATGATGTAGAGGGATAAACTCATGCAATATGATGAAAAACCCATCTTGTTATCCTCGATGGCAACAATACAATACGTGCCTTGCTGCCTCTACTGTCACTGGGAAAGGACACCGCAAGATTGAACCCAAAGCTAAGCACTTCTCCCATTGCAAGAAAGATCAATCTAGTAGGCCAAACCAAACTGATAATTCGAAGAGACTTGCAAAGATAACTAATCATACATAAAAGAATTCAGAGAAGATTCAAATATTTTTCATAAATATACTTGATCATAAACCCACAATTCATCGGTCTCAACAAACACACTACAAAAAGAAGATTACATCGAATAGATCTCCATAAGAGAGGGGAGAACATTGTATTGAGATCCAAAATGAGAGAAGAAGCCATCTAGCTAATAACTATGGACCCGTAGGTCTGAGGTAAACTACTCACACTTCATCGGAGGGGCTATGGTGATGATGTAGAAGCCCTCCGTGATCGATGCCCCCTTCGGCGGAGCTCCGGAACAGGCCCCAAGATGGGATCTCGTGGATACAGAAAGTTGCGGCGGTGGAATTAGGGTTTTGGCTCTGTATCTTATCGTTTGGGGGTACGTAGGTATATATAGGAGGAAGGAGTACGTCGGTGGAGCAACAGGGGGCCCACGAGGGTGGAGGGTGCGCCTGGGGGGTAGGCGCGCCCCCTACCTCGTGGCCTCCTCCTGTGTTTCTTGACGTAGGGTCCAAGTCTCCTGGATCATGTTCGGTGAGAAAATCACGTTCCCGAAGGTTTCATTCCGTTTGGACTCTGTTTGATATTCCTTTTCTTCAAAACCCTAAAATAGGCAAAAACAACAATTCTGGGCTGGGCCTCCGGTTAATAGGTTTGTCCCAAAAATAATATAAAAGTAGATAATAAATCCCAATAATGTCCAAAACAGTAGATAATATAGCATGGAGCAATCAAAACTTTTAGATACGTTGGAGACGTATCAGCGGACACCACGGGGGTGTACCCAGCCCCTGCATTATGACAAGGCCAACGCATTAGATATTAATTTGAAGGAACATGAAGGCAAAAGGTTAAAAAATATTAAATGCACTTACTTCAACCCTTTAGGCGCAATCAACCACCTCTGGTCGGGAGTCGCCGGCATGGGCGGGAGCTTCGTACAGCCGCGCTTGTAGACCTTCTTGCCCTTCTCAACCAGATCGTCGTCGGTGTAGCTATCATCAGAAAAGGTGTCCTCGCTACCATCAGTAGGGCCACTAGCCTCCGGAGTCTCATGGGAAGATGACTCCGGGACCGGAGTCTTCTGGGACGAAGACTCTGGGACCGAACTCGCGTGCGGAGAAGGATCGACGACACGAGTCTGGTGGGGCGAAGGATCGGCGACCCGAGTGTAGGTGGGCGAAGGATCAATGACCGGGGGCTCATGGACCGAAGTCCGAGACGGGTCCACGTGGTCGGGTGAATCAGCTGAGGGTGGCGGCGAGGAAGGCGTAGCAGCCTTTCTACCTCTCCCGCTGCCACGTCCACCTCTAGCAGCCTTCTTCGTCCTCCCCCGACCTCTCCCAGCCGAAGAAGAAGCGCCCGCCGCAGCTATCTGCATACTGTCTAGCAGCGCTCTCCGGAGGGGCTGGGCTAGAATAATGGAACCACCCCTCCCAGTAGTGCTCAAAGGAGGCTCGGGGCGCTCTGGACCCTTGCCCACCATCCTGTCAACACCTGCAATGACAAAAGGTAAACAAAATTAGTACAACATAAAAAAATTTGGATACCTGACATGAATAATATGTATATAATTTAAGTGTATCATCATCATGAACATAATAAAAAATTGAAAGCTCACATTACTAATATTACTCTGAATCGTCTACATATGCTCCGGGATCATTAAATGCATCATCATCATTGTCGGGGTCGGGGTCGGGGTCGGGGTGTCGGTGGTCAGGGTGTCAGGTGTCGGGGTGTCGGTGGTCGGGGTGTCAGATGTGTGAAGGAAATATGCCCTAGAGGCAATAATAAATTTATTATTTATTTCCTTATTTCATGATAAATGTTTATTATTCATACTAGAATTGTATTAACTGGAAACATAATACATGTGTGAATACATAGACAAACATAGTGTCACTAGTTAGCTTAGCACTTGATCGTTTAATATGTTGCTATTGTTTTCTTCATGACTTATACATGTTCGTTCCTATGACTATGAGATTATGCAACTCCCATTTACCGGAGGAACACTTTGTGTGCTACCAAACGTCACAACGTATCTGGGTGATTATAAAGGTGCTCTACAGGTGTCTCCGAAGGTACTTGTTGGGTTGGCGTATTTCGAGATTAGGATTTGTCACTCCGATTGTCAGAGAGGTATCTCTGGGCCCACTCGGTAATACACATCAATTAAGCCTTGCAAACATTGCTACTAATGAGTTAGTTGCGGGATGATGTATTACGGAACGAGTAAAGAGACTTGACGGTAACAAGATTGAACTAGGTATTGCGATACCGACGATCGAATCTCGGGCAAGTAACATACCGATGACAAAGGGAACAACGTATGTTGTTATGCGGTTTGACCGATAAAGATCTTTGTAGAATATGTAGGAGCCAATATGAGCATCCAGGTTCCGCTATTGGTTATTGACCGGAGACGTGTCTCGGTCATGTCTACATAGTTCTCGAACCCGTAGGGTCCGCACGCTTAAAGTTCGATGACGGTTATATTATGAGTTTATGTGTTTTGATGTACCGAAGGTAGTCCAGAGTCCCGGATGAGATTGGGGACATGACAAGGAGTCTTGAAATGGTCGAGAAGTAAAGATCGATATATTGGACAACTATATTCAGACATTGGAAAGGTTCCGAGTGATTCAGGTATTTTTCGGAGTACCGGAGAGTTACAGGAATTCGCCAGGGAGTATATGTGCCTTATTGGGCTTTAGGGGAAAGAGAGAGGAGAGGCTGGGCGCCCCCCCAAGGCATAGTCCGAATTGGACTAGGGGAAGGGGCGGCGCCCCCTCCTTCCTTCTCTTCTCTTTTCCCTTTCCTTCTCTCCTACTCCTACTACTTGGAAGGACTCCTAGTTCTACTAGGAAATGGGGAATCCTACTCCCGGTGGGAGTAGGACTCCCCTAGGGCGTGCCATAGAGAGGGCCGGCCCTCTCCCTCCTCCACTCCTTTATATACGGGGAGAGGGGCACCCCTTGGAGACACAACAATTGATCTTTTGGATCTTTTAGCCGTGTGCGGTGCCCCTCTCCACCATAGTCCACCTCGATAATATTGTAGCGGTGCTTAGGCGAAGCCCTGCGATAGTAGAACATCAACATCGTCACCACGCCGTCGTGCTGACGGAACTCTCCCTCAAAGCTCGGCTGGATCGGAGTTCGAGGGACGTCATCGAGTTGAACGCGTGCAGAACTCGGAGGTGTCGTGCGTTCGGTACTTGATCGGTCGGATCGTGAAGACGTACAACTACATCAACCGCGTTGTGCTAACGCTTCCGCTTTCGGTCTACGAGGGTACGTGGACACACTCTCCCCACTCGTTGCTATGCATCACCATGATCTTGCGTGTGCGTAGGAATTTTTTTTGAAATTACTATGTTCCCCAACAGTGTCGGGGTGTCGGTGGTCGGGGTCGGGGTGTCGATGGTTGGGGTCTCAGGGTGTCGGGGTAGGTGGTCGGGGTGTCAGCTGTCGGGTTGTCGGTGGTCGGGGTCGGGGTGTCGGTGGTCTTCTTCTTCTCCTCCTCTCCTCTAGATTTCTTCTTCTTCTTCTCTTGTTCTCTTTCTTCTTCTTATTCTTCTTCTTCTTCTTCTTCTTCTTTCTCCTCCTCCTCCTCCTCCTCCTCCTCCTCCTCTTCTTCTTCTTCTTCTTCTTCTTCTTCTTCTTCCTCTTCTCCTTTTTCTTCTTCTTAAACCTAGCACTAATTAACCAAAACAAAACAGGAAAAAACTACACCTAAACCTAGCTATTCTTCTTCTCCTCCTCTTCTTCTAATTATTCTTAGTTTTTTTCATTACTAAACATAAACCTAAAACTAAACTAAACATAAGACCAAACTAAAAGTAATATAAACTAAACTAAATATAAAACCAAACTAACAGTAATCTAAACTAATCTAAATCTAAAACAAAACTAAAAGTAATCTAAACTAAAAAACAAAAGAAAAAAAGAAAAAAGAGGAGAAGAGGGGTGCAGTCGGGGCTCACCTACGGCAGGGGTGGGACGGCCCGCAGCAGGCCCAGGGGCGCCGGGCGGTGGGGTTTCTCGGCGGCGGAGGGGCGCTGGCTGGGCGAAGGGGGCGAAGGGCGGTGGTGGCGACGGGG
>NC_041388.1:39206391-39259160 GCF_002162155.2 Triticum dicoccoides
GTCGGGCGGTGGTGGCGATGGGGTGGTGCTACGGCGGGGTGGGGCGGCGGTGCTCGACGGCGGCGGTGCTGGCGCGGGTGAGATGGGGCGCGGGGTGAGAGAGAGGGGGTGGGACCGGAGAAACAGAGAGCGCGCATAGGAGGGAGGAGACGGCCGTTAATTGGGCCATTTCTTTGACGTCTGCCAGGGGACGGCAAAGGTCCAGAAGGCAGACGGCAAACAATCTGACCTAGCCACGCCATGCCCTGTGGGGCCCACCTGGCTCTTTGCCATCTGCCTTCTAGGTTTTTGCCGTCAGCTGGCTGACGGCAAAGAAGCAACTAACGGCAAATATCCTTTTTGCCATCTGCACTTTCTTTGCCGTCCGCTTTGTAGAAGCAGACGACAAAGAGGCTCTTTGCCGTCAGCTGGCAGACGGCAAAGAGGTGGCAGACGGCAAAATACCAGATTCCAGTAGTGATATAGCATGGAAGCGTGAAGCATGGATCAACCCAATTGGACAATTAGAGGTGAATTTGATCGGACAAAAGAAAACCTAATCAGATACGCTTTGTGTGGTCCCAAACTGAAGCCTACAACTAGAATCGATGCCTAAATTGAAGGCTACAACTAAAATCAATGCCCAAATCGAGGCCTACAACTACAATCGATGCCCAAATCGAAGCCTACAACTACAATCGATACAAATCTATGGCTGCAACTACAAGCATGTGAAACCGGTAGAGGGTTTACCGCCATTGCCGGACACGTGGAGGGGGGTATTGAAGCCGTCGATGGTCGCTATCCAGATCTTGCCTCCGATGCTCACTGGCAGTGCTCCCCGTCCACATCTTGTGGTCTCCGTCGCCGGTGAGAGAGGGGAGAGAGGGGACAGTGAGCGATGAGAGAAGGGTGAGGTGATTTATGGTGCCACCTGAATTTGGAAAACAACGCAATGATTCCCACGTGTCCCGGCACGTGAAGCCGCCTCCACCTACATGCACTCGGTTGCATCACTTAGGTCTGGGCCACTGGAACGGTCGACTCGAGATTTCCTCAAGAGGTTGGCCCAAAGGTGAATTAAGTTCCGTTCGGCCCAAGGTTCCATGCAGGCCAAGCATCGAAACGACCCAAAAATGCATCCAGACGGGCTTGGCTAAGCTATATGCATGCAACCAAATTCCTCCCTAGGCTTTGGAGTGTACTTCATAATTCAAGCATTGTGATCGTCTCATGGACTAATCTCAGTTTGATAACATGGGTTTGTAACCCGTTTCGATGATATGCGGTACACGCACGGTTTTGATGATGACAACCCTTATTTTCTTCGAACGAGAACACGTGAGCGAGGAATAGGAGTGAGCGAGGCAAAATTGGATCAACCCCCGTTGGGGATCAACATGCATGCATGTACCGGAAGACCGAAAATTCTACACTTACGGACTACGTTGTACGGGCGGCACTTACAGGCAGACGTGTCGCCGAGTTAATCCCTCTCCCTCCGTGTTTTTCAATTGTGGGGCCTGATGCTGTCCAGTCAATTATTGGCATGTCATCCCGTAACTTGCAATCCCGTGATATTTTGCATGTAAGTGTAGCAAAGCTCACCGGAAGACAGTGTCACCATCCAAGACCCCACTCGGCCGCACGAGACCAAAAAAAATGCAAAACAAAGCGCACATCTCCCTTGCCCCACGACCGTCCTGCACGATGCACGGGAGTACGTAGCTCGCACCAACCAGGTTCGGTACATGCATACGTATCTCTCACACAAAGACCCATACAACCAGCAAGACATTTTTTTAGCATCAGTACAGACACAAGCGCTCATATACACGCACACACACTCACCCTATGAACGCACACACGCACACCCTACCCCTATGAGCACCTCCGAGAGACTGAGCCGGCATATTATCTTGAGATTTACGAAGTCACCGCAGGCACCTCGTCGTCGACGGGAACGTCTCCTCCCACTGAAAGCATATCGCCGGAAAACCTGAAATAAATCCAGGAATAATGCGAGCATCAGGATTTGAACCCTGGTGGGTTGGGGATACCACTGTCCACCTAAGGCCAACTCCACCGCGCGACCCTATCCTGTCCGCCCCCGTCCGTTTGGGGTAAAAGGGACAAAAAAGGCGGCCCAGCGCGCGGGAGCAAACGGACATTTGTCCGCTTTGTGTCCGCTTTCGACCCATCCCCGGCCCAAACTTGCGCTGATTTTGGGGTGAAACGGACAGCGCACGGACGGGCGGGACGCGCGCGCTTGTCCTCCCCTGGCCCGCCTGTCGGTGGGAGAAACCAACCCCCCCTCCCACGGCCATTTGGCGCCATTTCCCCCGAACCCTCCCACGTCCCTCCCGCCGCTCCCCCCTCTCTCCCCCGTCCATGGCCGACGCCCCGCCGAGTTCCGGCGGCATGGCCGTCGACCTGACCGCAAAGGTGAGGAAGAAGGCGGCAAAGAAGCCGCGGTCGGAGTACACGCCGGAGGAGATCGCCAAGTTGGACGCGGAATCGGCGAAGAGGAGGGAACGGAGAGCGGCCGTCAAGATCAATGCCGCCGCGGCCAAGTTCGGCGCCCAGCACGAGGAGCTGGAGGCCGCGCGGCGCAAGGCCGCTGCCGACGAGAAGGAGGACCTCGTCAACAAAGCGCACGCCATCCTCATGCTTGGCATGGGCCGTCCGGCGGGGTTCCATGCAGCGGCCGCCAACCCGGCGAGCACAGGCTCGTCGGTCGCCCGGCCTACGCACTGCCAGTCGCCGACGTCGCGCGTCGCGCCCATGTCGCCCGGCTTTCCTCCGCCCTGGCACGACGGCCAGACCCGTTTCTCGGCGTCGCCGGACGTGGGCTTGTTCGCGCCATCCACACCACGCCCCGCGGCCGTCATCGACCTCAACATGACGCCTGGGTCCAACAGCGGCGGGCGGCCTTCCGTCGAGATGCAAAGAAAGCAGGCGCGTGCACCGTTCACAGGCACCATGCCGGCCCCCCGCGTGTTGTTTGAGGAAATGCCAACCTCAACGCCGACGGTGGACGACCCCTTCTACAACCAGTACATGGAGGACGTGATCTTCCAGGGTGGGCATGGACGTGCTTACGACCTCGATGAGACCCAAAGTCAGGATGGCCGCGCCCAGTACGTGCCCGATGAAGAGGCCGACGACCGTGCTGACTACGACCATGGTGATTCGTGGCATGAAGACGATGACATCTATGTCGAAGGTGAAGATGAAGATGAAGCCAATGATGTTGATATTAGTGACGCTCCATTGTTCATAGACGAGCTCACCCAAAGAGCGGAAGCACAAAAGAAGCGGAAGAGCATTCGCACCGGGTCATATACACAAGATGAGGACAAGTTGATTTGCCAATCTTGGATGAAGATTAGCCAAGATCCAAGGACCGGCGCGCAACAAAAGGGCATTGTTTTTTGGACGAGAATCCACAAAACATTCCATGAAAGGAAGATGTTTGAGCCCTACCAAATTACAAGCAACCGTGGCATCGGTTCGATTCAAAAAAGATGGTTGTTCATCCAACAAGAGTGCAACAAATATTGCGCCGCATTTGAGAGCGTTGAAGCACGGCCCGTGAGTGGTCTCGGCGTTGGAGACATGGTATGCTCTTCTCTTTCTAGCCCTTGCTACGGCCATGAGACTTGTTGTTGTTGATCATGTTCACTTGTTGTTGATCATGTGGTAGGCATTTCAATCATTGGAGGCATTCAAGGCCCGGCACAATGACAAGCCATTCACTCTTACGCATTGTTGGACGATCATCAACAATTGCCCTAAGTTCAAGGATCAATACCGTGAACTTCAAAGAAAAAGAGGCAAGAAGACGGCCAAGTTCGCCGGAGGTGGGGATGGCGAGGCATTGAAGAGGCCGAGGGGCAAGACCAACTCCAAGGTGGACGACATCCGTGACGCCTCATCCATGGCCTTGCATGAGACTTTGCATGGCATGATGTCACATAAGGATGTGAGGGACGAGAAGAAGCGGCAAAGCAATGACGAGCAAATGAAGCAATACCTAGATCTCCAAAGACAGAAGCTTGAGATGGAGGAGGCGGCCAAGAAGAGGAAGATAGACATGGAGGAGACGGCCCGGCAAAGGCAGCTTGACATGGAAGAGGCCGCCCGGCAAAGGCAGCTCGACATGGAAGAGGCCACCCGGCAAAGGCAGCTCGACATCGAGGCCGACAACGTCAAGGCCAGGCAGAGGCAGCTCGACATCGAGGCCACCAATGCCGCCACCAAAGCAAAGGAGGTGGCCCTAGCGATCATGAGCGTGGACTTGTCGAAAATGAGCGACAAGACGAGGGCCTGGTTCGAGGCCAAGCAGAAAGAGATGCTCGAAGCCGAAGGCCTGAACTAGGTCGTCCGATCGGCGTGGCCGTTCTTTTTGGAGGCTAGCATGGGTGCCGCCCGCCCGCTGGGCCGCTGGCATGGGTGCCGGCGAAAAAACATTCATTTTGGACAACTATGTTGCCGGCCGCTGGCTGTGTTGCCGGCGAGGACAACTATTCATTTTGGAGGCTGACTGTGTTGCTGGCCGCTGGCTGTGTTGCCGGCGATGGTCGTGTAGGCCGCTGGCTTTGTTGCCGGCGTGATGAACTGGGGTCGTGAACTGAGGCTTGGCATTTGAAACGTTCCTTTTTTTAAACTAGACGCGGACAGGATAGGGCAAAAGGATGCGTCCGCGCGCTGGGCGCACGGCCGCCGCATCCCAGGACAGGCCCGGACACGACTCCAAATCCCTACCCAAAGGGACAAAAACCGGACAAAACGGATGTTCGTTTGGGGTCGCGCGGTGAAGTTGGCCTAACCAACTCAACCACATGTTGATTCGCTAGAACCAGCAAGACACGCTACACTGCTCACACTGCTAGTAGGAGTAGGAGTGAGCGGGGCACGTCGAGCGTACAGTACAGGTGGCATGCACCGGCGCGTACCGGCACATCCAACCGCAGGGCAAATCCCCGGTGTCCAGTGGGGGGCTGTCTCGCTCCATTTGGCAACCACCCATTCGCACGCCACGCCGAGTTTCATTTGAGGAAATTGGAGGATTCTTTTTTTTTCGGAAAAATTGGAGGATCCCTGCTGCTACTACTCCCTCCGTTTCTTTTTAGTATGCATATAACGTTTGGTGAAAGTCAAGCTTTGTAAAGTTTGATTAACTTTATATTAAAAAATATAAACATTGACAATATGAAATTAATATTATATGCACCACAAAATGTATTTTCATACTATATAGTTTTAATATTGTAGATGTTTATATTTTTTAAATTTGGTCAAACTTATATTTTTTATATAAATTGTGTAGTTTGACTTTGACCAAATCTTATATGTGGAGTAAAAAGAAACGGAGGGAGTACCTTCCATCGGACCAGCTCGGAGTGGCTCGCCCAAACTCTCTGTGATCTTCCTGACACGGAGAGGATGAAGCTCATGATGACACTTTGGCGATGCTGGCACGTGCGCAATGAGATAACACATCACAAGCTGCCTCCACCAGTCGAAGTGTCAAAGAGGTTCCTCCTTTACGTCGACTCACTCGTTGGCATACAGAACAATCCAAGTGCAGACCCGACGAAAGGGGAGCAGGTAGTTGATCCAGTGGTGTTGAGCAAAGATATATTGCGTGGTTTAGGTGCTGTGACGCCCGGATAATCATACTACAGTAACCTTCTACTAATGATGCCACGTCAACGCGATGACTGTTATCAATCTCGCGATGATTTAAATCCCAATCAAATTCAAATTTAAAATAAAGTTAAACGATAGAAGTTTTCAAACCGTAAATCTAAAATGTTCACAATACGCTACAGATTGCCTGATCATTGCCATGTTGAAACCAACTTCACTTGACTCACAAGTAAATTCCTAGCAATTAATAAGTGGTCCAACAATGAATATAATGGCCTTTTTAAAATTAATGATTATTTATTTAACTCCAATTGCCGCCAAACTTTTTCTGCTAGCTCAAAATAATCCGTATTGTTTATGTGCCAAATTTCATGTTCACCAAAAATCGTTTGGTACAAAAGGAAAATAGAAAACGGTGTCAAAAATATAAAACAAAAAAGGATAAAAAGAATATGGGCCTAGAGATCTACAATGCACATGGGCCCTAGTGGCCTCGGTGCACACACGGCCTAGCCCACCTTGTTCCATCCCCTCCTCTCGCTACAGAGGACGGGGGAGGGGGTGGCGGCCATCCGCCGGCCATGGCTGCGCCAGGCCGTGCGTGGCGCCAACCCTGACCTCCTCGACGCCTTCAAGGCATCCCCGCGGCCCCCCAAACCCTAGCAAACCCTAGACATCTCCCTTCTCCTCCCTCGCGTCGTTCTCTCCTCCGCAACATACAACCGAACGGCGCCCTCCATGGCCGTTGTCGTCGTCATGGCCACCGGCCTCTCTGTCGCCTGAGAAGATGTCTAGGAGGACCACCACCCTCGACTCCGTCTATCCTGAGCATCGAATCGAGCCGGGACGTCTCATACGCTCGCCATCAACTTGGTCGTCTCCGCGTACATCGTCTCCGTCCGCCATCATTTGCCGCTACTCCAGTCCATCCCCGACGTATCCCCCGAGCACACTGACTTGCCCTACAGCCCCGTTGTGAGCTCCCTTCGATTCCCCCTTTGTTTTCCCGTCGATTTCGTGTCGTACCACCGAAGCCTACAAGCATCGAGCTCCGTCGTCCGCCATGGCCGGACCTCACCGTGGCCGCACCCACGCTCTTGCGTGCACCTACCCGAACCCATCCCGCGCACCCGAGCGACACCCTGGCCGCGTCCCCGACTATGCCGGCCGTGCACGCCTACTGTCGCACCCCATCTCGCCTCCTTCTTTCGCGGTGCCGCCCCACTGTTGTTGTTTGCTACTACCGCCACTGCCCCACCGTGCCTCGCCGCTTCCCGCCGCGAGCGCGTGCCTCCCCTGGCTGTCGGCGACCCGCCGTGCCGGCCGCATCCGCCGCTACCTCCGGCGAGCCCTGCCCCCGCCCGCGTTCCATTGGCCTCGTCGTTGCCGCTGCGTTGCTCTGCCGGCTCCTCCTCCTGTGCTGTCGCCGTCGCTGCCGCGTCCGTGCCGCTCCGCCCCTCTGCGCCGCACCATACAGCCGCGACCGCAGTCGCCTGGACCTGCCCCCCTCCCCCCGCGTGCGCCGTGTTTCCCCGTCCAGCGTCGCGCCCGCCCGAGAGCTGCGTCTGCCTCCACCACCGCCTGCACCCTCGCCGACGCTTCCCGCGTTTGTCGCCCACCTCTGGCCCCCTCTCCCCGTGCCGCCTCCGTTCACCGTTCCCGGTGCCCGCCCCCGGCCGTGCCTCGCTGCTCGCTGTAGGTCGCCGGCCCGCGCACACGCGGATCCCTGTCGCCCAACACGCCCCCATGACCGCCCCCGCGCCCGCCTACCACGCGCGGCCTCGCCGCTGCCGACCTCGCTCGCCGCACCCTCCTGTACCTCGCGCGTCGCCGTGCCTTGCCTCAGGCCTCGCCGCTGCTGCTTCGCGGCTTCCTGGCCGTGGCCATGGCCGGCCGGTGCTTGCGCACGGCTGTGTGTGTGGCCAAAAGGCCACTATCACTTACAGGTGGGGCCATCCCCTTTTAATCAAAAAAAGAAGAAGGAAAAGTTAATAAAAAAATAAAGTAAGTTATTAGGTCAATGACGGGTGGGCCCATGCACCCTCTTTGATTGGTCAAAGTGGACCAGTCAACTGCTGACTGTGCAGTTGACTGGCCCCACCAGTCAGCCCCACTGGCGCATTCTGGGTGTAGTGCACCGGGTGCACATAACAATTTCCCTTTGTTTTGAGTTAAAATAAAATTCAAAAACAATAAAACTTTGTAAAATCATATAAATTAAACCGTAGCTCAGATGGAAAAACTTTGTACATGAAAGTTGCTCAAAACGACGAGACGAATCCGAATACGCAGCCCGTTTGTCCGCCACATATCCCTAGCATAGCGAACACGCAACTTTCCCCCTCTGATTCATCTGGCCAAAAACGCGAAACACCGGGGATACTTTCCCGGATGTTTCCCCTCTTCACCGATATCACCTCATACCGCATTAGGGCACCCCTAGCACCGATACTTGTCATGTCATGCATCGCTATGCATCTGTTTGCTTAATATTTATTGTTTCTTCCTCCTCTTCTCTCGCTAGACACCGAGACCGACGCAGCTGCTACCCAGTACGACTACGGTGTTGACGACCCCTCTCGTGCCAGAGAAACCAGGCAAGCCCCCCCTTGATCACCAGATATCGCCTACTCTTCTCTCTACTGCTTGCATTAGAGTAGTGTAGCATGTTACTGCTTTCTGTTAATCCTACTCTGATGCATAGCCTGTCATTGTTGCTACAACTGTTGATACCTTACCTGCAATCCTAAATGCTTAGTATACGATGCTAGTTTATCATCAGTGGCATTACATTTTTTTCAGTCTGCCATGCTATACTATCGGGCCGTGATCACTCGGGAGGTGATCACGGGTATATACTTATATACTTTACATGATACCTGTGGTGACTAAAGTCGGGTCAGCTCGTAGGAGTACTCGCGAGTGATTCCGATGTTGGGGGCTGAAGGGGCAGGTGGTTCCATCCCGGTAGAGGTGGGCCTGAGTTCCCGAAGGCTCCCGACTGTTACACTATGGCGGAGCGACATGGCAGGTTGAGACCACCTAGGAGAGAGGTGGGCCTGGCCCTGGTCGGCGTTCGCGAATACTTCAATTAACACGCTTAACGAGACCTTGGTATTTGATCTGAGTCTGGCCACTGGCCTATACGCACTAACCAACTACGCGGGAACAGTTATGGGCACTCGACGTCGTGGTATTAGCCGAAACCTTCGTGACGTCAGCGACTGAGCGGCGCGCGCCGGATTGGACTGGAATGCCTGCTAGGCTAGGTCTACTTCCGGCCGCCCTCGCAATTTGCAGGTGTGCAATGGGCGATGGGCCCAGATCCCTGCGCCATAGGATTTAGACCGGCGTGCTGACCTCTCTGTTGTGCCTAGGTAGGGCTGCGACGTGTTGATCTTCCGAGGCCGGGCATGACCCAGGAAAGTGTGTCTGGACAAAGGGGATCAAGCATGTTGGGAAATGTGGTGCACCCCTGCAGGGAAGTTAATCTATTCGAATAGCCGTGATCTTCGGTAACAAGACGACTTGGAGTTGTATATTGACCTTATGACAACTAGAACCGGTTACTTAATAAAACACACCCTTCCAAGTGCCAGATACAACCCGGTGATCACTCTCTAACAGGGCAACGAGGAGAGGATTGTCGGGTAGGATTATGCTACACGATGCTACTTGGTGAACTTACCATCTACTCTCTTCTACATGCTACAATATGGAGGAGGCCAGAAGCGTAGTCTTCGACAGTACTAGCTATCCCCCTCTTGTTCCGGCATTCTGCAGTTCAGTCCACATATGATACCCCTTTTCCATTTGATACCAATGCATACATATGTAGTGTAGCTCCTTGCTTGCGAGTACTTTGGATGAGTACTCATGGTTGCTTTTCTCCCCCTTTTCCCTTTCCTTTACCCGATTGCTGTGACCAGACGTTGGAGTCCAGGAGCCAGACGCCACTGTCGATGACGACTGCTACTACTCGGGAGGTGCCTACTACTACGTGCGGGCCGCTGACGACGACCAGGAGTAGTTTAGGAGGATCCCAGGTAGGAGGCCTGCGCCTCTTTCGATCTATATCCCAGTTTGTGCTAGCCTTCTTAAGACAAACTTGTTTAACTTATGTCTGTTCTCAGATATTGTTGCTTCCGCTGACTCGTCTATGATCGAGCTCTTGTATTCGAGCCTTCGAGGCCCCTGGCTTGTCATATGATGCTTGTATGACTTATTTTATTTGTAGAGTTGTGTTGTGATATCTTCCCGTGAGTCCCTGATCTTGATCGTACACGTTTGCGTGTATGATTAGTGTACGATTGAATCGGGGGCGTCACAGGTGCGGCTGGGCTGCGACCATGATGGACTCCTCCGGCTGCAGGACAAAGCTCAATGTCGATCGCTCGTTTTGCGCAACGATAGGAATGGCTGGTGCTGGAATGATCCTGAGGGATAGTTTCGGTGAGATTATATTCTCATCGTGTAGGGGACTGTGGTAAAATGGGCAGATATCTGCATGCCTAAGGACCGTGGTGGTCTGGGCATCATTGCCTCCCGTCGGATGAACATGGCGCTCATGTTGAGATGGGTATAGTGCATCTTACAAGGCGGGGGAGGATTATGGTTGCAACTCATTAAAGCGAAGTACCTGAGGGGAGACCCACTCTTCGCTTGCAACCGGATCGGATGGAGGGCTCACAATTTTGGCGGGCCATCCAACGGATCAAGGAGGGGATTCTCCTAGGGATCTCCTTCTCCTTGGGAACGGGAAAGGGATCCAATTCTGGTTGGACCCCTGGCCGAATGTTGAACCCCTCCACGTTTCTTTCCCGGGCCTATTCTCGATTTGTGCGGATCTATCGGTCCTCGTGGCTACGGCTTTCCAAGCTGGATAGTGGAGCATCGGCTTCTATCGCACCTTTGGACAGGGTGAACATAATGACTGGACTAGACTGCGGGATGCCCTCCCACTCGTGCTCCCGGACTATCCGGACACGGTATCCTGGCGGCTCGCGCCATCGGCAAAGTTTTCGGTGAGCACGGCTTACCAGGCCCTCTGCCGGTCGCCGGCCACCCCTTGGCTATCCCCATCATGGAAAGCCCCCGTATCTCTAAAGATTAAGATCTTCGTTTGGCAATTACTACGGGACCGCCTCTCCTCGTGGACTGAGGTTCTTAAGCGGCACGGACCTGGTGATGGTTGGTGAGGTACCAGAGACTGGGACCCATATCCTATTCTCGTGTACCGCGACGAGAGTTCTTTGGACATATGTCCGCGAGGCCATGGGGCTTGATTGGGAGGCCCTAAATCTCGCCGAGTTCCTCCAGCTTAGAGCTGTACAGCTGTCACGTCATCGCCGCCTTTTTTGGCTTATTTTTGCGGCGATGTCGTGGACCCTTTGGACTACTAGGAATAAGATGGTGATGGAGAAGGTTTTTCTGAGGAAGGCGTCTGACTCCTCCTTCAAATTCCTTGCTTTCCTGCAGCACTGGCACCCGCTCTCGAGGCAGCGTGATCGCGACCGTCTTGGCTTGATGATGGACGACCTTCTGGCTTCGGTGCGTCGACTATCTTCCTCGTAGGGCCGCTTTATGGCCGCCACTAGGTGGTTTTTTTTCCTATTTCTCTTATGCTTTCTTGGGCTTAATTGTGCTGTGGCCCCAGCCATTATTTGTCGTATGTTGTGAAACTGACGATGTATGAACCGTTGCTTTATTTATAAAGCTGGGCGAAAGCCTATTTCAAGAAGATGTAGGGGACCGAGGTCATGTGCAGAGCCTCTAGATGCTGAACTCCTTGTCCGTATGGAGGGCGTGAACCTTGCTTTGCAGTGGACGCAACAACCCATAGAAATGGAGACGGACAGCCTCGCTCAATATGATCAAGGTAGTGGAGAGGGACCGGTCTTGTTATGCCATGCTTACTGACCAGATTAGGAGACTGCTGGGAGACGGGAGATTAGTTAAACTAGCTCATATACGTAGAGGGCATAATGGCATTAGCCATTACCTGGCTGCTTTTGGTGGAATTGAGAAACGCACGGTTGTATGGCTGGGTTCAGGACCAGGTGTGGTGCCTGACTTATGTAAGAATGACATTGATCCCGAGTAATAAATGAAAATTATTTTTCGCCCGCAAAAAGGAAAAGAAAATGAAAGGATCAAAACCTTGTCTTAGCTTTTGGTCGGAATTGGCTTAGACGGGTCCTGCGCACCAGAGCCACGTCGAAGCCAATAAACGTGTGCTCATTTCCGCAAGAAGAAGAAGAAGAAGAAGAAGAAGGAGAAGAAGAAGAAGAAACGTGTGCTAAGTTTGGTAGCGAAGCTCAGCACAATATTACCTTGAAGCCTCAAACAGGGGAGGGGGTCACCGTTTCCTCTCTGGTGTAGCAACCCGTTTTTCCAACTAGGCTGATAGAAAAATGTTCAAAGAGACAGAAATGCACAACGGGGTAACCCGTTTCCTCGGAACGCATCGCTGCGTGTCGCCTCTCGGTTCGGTAACATGGTTTTGGGTTTGTAAGCCGTTTCGGTGATATATATGCGGTACACGCACGGTTTCTGATGATGACAACGTCTATTTTCTCGGAATGAAAACACGTCCGGCCAAACTCCAAAAGCTTTAGAGTCGTACCACCACCGGTGCGGTGCAAATTGGATCCATGAACCCCGTTTAAAGATCCACATGCATGCATGCATGCATGTACCGGAAGAGACAGTGTCACCATCCTAGACCCCACACGGCCGCACGAGACCAAAGAAAAAGAAGCAGAGCGCACATCTCCCTTGCCCCACGACCGTCCCGCACGATGCACGGGAGCACGTAGCTCGCACCAACCAGGACGGATCGGTACATGCATACGTATCTCTCATACAAAACCCTTTTAGAACCAGCAAGACACGCTACACTGCTCACACTACTGCTACTACTACTTGACTGGCACTAGCAGACCGTCGTAGGAGCGCACTGCAGTAGGAGGAGTAGGAGTGAGCGACGCACGTCCAACATACAGTGCATGTCGCATGCACCGGCACGTACCGGCACACCCAACCCAAATCCCCGGTGGTGCCCAGTGGGTGGCTGTCTCGCTCGCTCCATCTGGCAACCACCCATTCGCAGGCCACACCCAGTTTGATTTGCGGAGTACGGTAAAAAGTAGATTTCTTACGGCGCTGCGAAATGGCGGCCATGCCCCTACTGCCCACGGGCCTAGTCCCCATGCCAGACGACCGTCTGACGAGCCTCTGCCGGTGGCGCTGACCGGCGGGGCACGCCGGGCCCGCGTGTCATCGAGGCGTGCGTGCCTCGTCGCCGTTGGTATAAAACGCCCGGAGACCCAACAACCGTCCAAGCAACAAAGCACTAGCAGAGCGAGAGGAGAAGAAGCTTCCGTCGTCGTCTCACTGTGTGCCACTGTGCGAGCGAGCGAGGAGAAAGGTGCCGCCCGTGCGTTTTGATGGTGGCCGCGGTGCGAGCTCCGGTGCCCAGGAAGCCGCCCGCGGAGGGGACGCTGCTTCTGGCGGCGGAGGAGGGGCTGTCGGACCTGGACACGGCGTCGTCCACGGGGGCGCCCAACTCGAGCCTCAGCTCGGCCAGCAGCGCCGGCAGCCTCGCGCGCTGCTCCAGCCTCTCCCGCCTCTCCTTCGACTGCACCCCGTCCGCGGCCATGTCGGCGGCGGCGTGCTCCCCGCGCCCGTCCGCGGCGTTCCGGCCGCACCGCTCCGGCGACGTGGCGTGGGCGGCCATCCGCGCGCTCTCGGCGGCCTCCCCGGCGACCCCGCTCGGCCCCGCGGACTTCAGGCTCGTCCGGCGCGTCGGCGGCGGCGACATCGGCACCGTGTACCTCTGCCGCCTCCGGGCCTCGGCGGAGGCGGAGGCCCCGTCGTGCATGTACGCGATGAAGGTGATCGACCGCCGCGCCGTGGCCAAGAAGCACAAGCTGGAGCGCGCGGCGGCCGAGAAGCGCATCCTGCGGCTCCTCGACCACCCGTTCCTCCCCACGCTCTTCGCCGACTTCGACGCCGCCCCGCGCTTCTCCTGCGTCGTCATGGAGTTCTGCCCCGGCGGCGACCTCCACTCGCTCCGCCACCGCATGCCCTCCCGCCGCTTCCCGCTCCCCTCCGCCCGCTTCTACGCCGCCGAGGTGCTCCTGGCGCTCGAGTACCTGCACATGATGGGCATCGTCTACCGCGACCTCAAGCCGGAGAACGTGCTGATACGCGCCGACGGCCACATCATGCTCACCGACTTCGACCTGTCGCTCCAGTCCACGTCGTCGCCGTCGCTGGAGCCCGCCGTCCCCGAGGAGGAGGAAGAGGAGGAGCCGCGCAGCGCGTCCTGCTTCCCGATACGTTTCAGGCGGCGGAGGCACCGTCGCCGGTGCGCGGCGTCTCCCCCGCGGTTCGTGGCGGAGCCGGTGTCGGCGCGGTCGTGCTCCTTCGTGGGCACGCACGAGTACGTGGCGCCGGAGGTGGCAGGCGGCGGCGCGCACGGCGCTGCCGTGGACTGGTGGGCCTACGGCGTGTTCCTCTACGAGCTCCTCCACGGCCGCACCCCGTTCGCGGGCGCCACCAACGAGGACACACTCCGCAACATAGTGCGCGCGCCGCTCACCTTCCCCACCTCCTCCTCCGGCACCGGCTGCCACGCCGACGTCGCCGCGGCGCGGGACCTCATCGCGCGCCTGCTCACCAAGGACCCCGCCGCCCGGCTCGGGTCCCGCCACGGCGCCGCCGACGTGAAGGCCCATCCCTTCTTCAAGAGCCTCAACCTCGCGCTCCTCCGGTCATCGCGTCCACCCGTCGTCCCCAGCGCCCCGTTGCACCGGTCGCAGTCCTGCAAGACGCCGGCGTCGCGCAAGCCGGACACGCAGCGCTTCGACCTCTTCTGACCGACCGACCGGCCGACGTCGTCGTAGCCTCCCCGAGTCAACACCGGCGGCTGGAGGCAAACCTCCTCCGGCCGTCTCGTGGCGCCGGGGGCGACGTTAACCCCTTGATAATTACGACTCCTAGCTAGCGCTAGCGCATGCATGCATTGACCTAGCCTACTACTACTAGTATTAGCTGCCAGTGCACCCTTGTACAATCAACTGTTAATCACGCTTCTCAGCACTGTTAATCTCCCATGTGCTAGTGCTGCCTTGTGCCCTACAACTATTCGAGGTTACACTTGTCACTCCATTTTCTACTTAAGGGACGTCTGTGAATCGTGTCGCGGCTTTGACACGGATTATTGATCAAGGAGTACACTGATTAGTTTTTAGGATTTGCGTTAATGATGTGGTGGTGCTATCGGGACAAGCGTCACATGGGTGTTGGAGCTGTCTGGTCACAGGGCTGCGGTTCCCATTAATCGCTCGTTGACCTGTCCCTTGCTTCTGTCTCCTCTCATCTGTCTCTGGGCGTGTCCATATGATGTGGCCTCATGAGCCTGAGTGATTTCGGTTCGTGGTGTGGTTCAGCTTGCCGGGGAGATAAGTGACATTCCCAACAAATGGCCGGTTACTCATCTTATCCGCCCAGAGTTTTTCCTGCTCTCGTGTTTTCATGTCTCTACACAATCTTTTTATCCAAGAGTTTCGCAGGAATTACTAGAAAATATTCCTGAGTTGGTGATTTGATTGGAACACACTGTTTTTTCCTGCGTGTGGAGATGTCTCTGACTTTCTCAGTGCAGGTGAGCCCGTGCATGCCGGGAGCGGCGACCTTGGAGCGCGCACACAGTGTTCGTTTCCTTTTGCGCGCGCGCACGGCAGCAGCGACGCACACGGCAAGTGCACATCGTCAGCCGCTGCTGGCTGCTGCTGCGCTGCGCTGCAGTGCACGTAGGGCGGTCGCGCCCCGCCCGGCCGGCGCGCGCGTATGGTCGCCGGCCGGCAGCCGTGGACCGCCCCCCGGCTTTGCCGTGCCGTACCGGCGGTAGCCGACCCCGTCACGCAACGTGACGTGCCTGCCGGCCGGTCTTCTCCGGTCGACAGATCCGTGACCGGTGCCTGCTGGAGCCGGAAAAGCTTGACGCGACACGTACGTAGCTATACGCCGGGCGTACCCCGTACAGGACTGTACAGGTCTGCGCGTGTCGTGTCCCTGGTCACCACCTTGAGAGCCTTGGGCGCACGCCACCCCGCCCCCACCTGCGGCCCTGCCCCGGGCCGTGGATGCATCGACGCACGCATGGGACGGACGCGCAGCCTTGCGCAGAGCCAGCGGCAGCCTTGACCCCAAACATGGTAAACCCAGTCGCCTCGATCCGGCCACCGCGCTCTGCATGCCCGGCCCGGCCCGGCCACCGTAGCCGAAGACGATGAGGATGCAACGCATCTCGTCGGCGGAACCGGAGTGTTAACCTAATGTAAAATAAAAAAGGAAAGTTAGGAACGGTTAGTAGATAGCTAATAGATTGTTTAGTGTTGGTATTTACTGTAGATATAAGTAATTTAAATTTTATTTTATTTCACCATCAATTTGTTTGCATGTAGTTACTATAAATATACACGATAGATCATCGATTTATAAATTAATTTAAATCATTTTAGCCATAATCATATGAATAGAAAAAAGAAAAGATAGGGTACTATAGCTTTTCTAACATTTCTTTTCAATGTTAAAGGATCCGGTTCCCTCGTCGCCTCACCGGGCCAGTAGAACAGCAAGTAGATCGAAGCATGTGATTGAGGACCCCAACCAACAAACTAATCTCTCCCTCATGATGATGGTGAGACGACGCCGGCCAATTTATCCATCATTCTATGCTATGGATACGTCGGGCCGTCCGAGTTCTCGCCATCGATCACCAGCACTAATTTGTCGATCATTATTTCTGCTGCCTTTGTTTAATCACGAGGCATGGCTAGGTGGCTCGGCCGTCCGAGTTTTCGCCATCGATGAGCCAGCCAGTGGAGCCACACTGACACCTAGCCTCTCTAGTCTATCTTCTTCGTGCTCGCAACAATGGGACTACGTACAGGCACGTGATTGATCACCAGCACTAAGGCTGGTCATAGTGGGGAGTAACTTAGACTAGTAACATACATATGTTACTAGTCTATATTACTACCTTCATAGTGGATAGTGTCATAGGTGTGGACATAGTTGCCTTCATTTATTACTTTGTAGACTCATTATGCATTGGAAACCGCTTTGTGATGGTAACATATTATGTTACTCTATTTGCCTCTCTCCTCATTAACTACTTGCCACATCATCATTTTTGCTTATGTGGCATCTATGTTACTACCTATGTTACTCCCACTATGACCAGCCTAAGACAGGGGTACTGATGTCGTCATGTGGGTGCATTAAGCAGGCGGTGCACGCAGAGGTTTCACCATGCTGGGGGCTGGGAGGATCGAGGCGCAGGAGCCCCATGCAGCGCAAAAAGGACTGCCCGCCTAGGAACTAGCCTGTACGTAGCCTATACCCAGCATCGATCACCTGCAGCTGCTCTGCCTCTGCGGTGTGTGTTGGAGCCTTGGAGGAGATGAAAAGGCCGGAGAGGAACAGCGCGGCTAGTCCTAGAGTGGAGTAGAGAAGGAGGCGTGAAAAGGCAAGCTCTGTACGCACGTCCCGCTCCGTGAGCCGCGCGGCCTCCCTATTCGACTACGACTAGTTTATGGCTCCGTCGCGTCGGCGCCAGAAAGCTGCTGCGCCTGTATCTTCTCTTGGCCATTGATGGTCGCGGCAGGGCTATCTCTGCGCGCCATTGCACCAGGCTATGGAAGCTACGGGTGGTGGATTGGTGGTACAGTACTTTACTTTGAGTAGCGTAGCGGTGGCCGTGCTGCCGGTACTCTCTCTAGTGGCACGGCCAAGGACTGCACGTAGAGCTAGCGCCCGTGCTGGTAGTGGCGAATCAGTCCTTGTTTACTGTGCTAATCGCCTAATCCGTCGCCCCTGGCCTGCAGCAGCATTTCAGCAGTGTAGCGTTTCTTGCTGGTGCTTACTGCTTATTAGCGTTTTTGGACGTGCATGAGTGACGTGTCGTATGCAAGATACGTACATATGCATGCACCGATCGTGGTCGTGCCGTGCATCGGCGGGGCAGGGGAGTCGATGTGTACGTGCGTGCTGCGTGCATGGGGTTTTCTTTGGTGTCGCGCGGCCATCCCTGGGTTGATGGTGACCTTGTCTTCAGGTACATGCATGTGGTTCTCGGAACGGAAGTTCATTTTATACGTATTCTAGATTTAGGAATTTGGACGGACATGCTTTCGTTCTAGGAAATGAAAAACCGTTCTCATAATCAGGGACTGTGTCTATAATGTGTCGCACGAAAATTGTTTCATCGAAACAGCCAACTCGACAGTTCCAACGGGGACTCTCAAAACGGACGCAATATTTGTTAGCCGGCCGGTTCGGACTCGTCTATGAATACGGTACACGGATACGAGAGCCGGTTAGCCAATGGTATCCTCTACGCATCTGGGTCCAGTCAATTTCATTTTAATTAAATGTGTACCGATATAAGCAAATTAAAATGTGGTGTTCACTGCGTGATGTAGGGTAGGAACCCTAGGGGTCGATCTTTCACAAAAGAAGCGGATCCCGCGAGGAACACGAATAACACTAGGGGAAACACGAGGGGAAATCACAAAGGGGAACACAAGAGAAACACTCAAACCAACAAGATTAAGTCACACATGTGCTAGATCCTCGAGTACATGAGAGGTCACACGATCCACGGTCAACTAAGGACGATACAAGTAGCACGATCTTCTCCTTGAGGAGGTCTTGAGGTTCGTCCCGTAAAGGGGGCTTGAATCCGCTTGTGGGATGTTCTCCGAGGAGGCGGATCTCCGAGGAGAAGGTAACCAAGTGGATGAGCAAAGCTCTCACACAAAATATGAGCTAATCCTTTGGTAACCCTAACTAGGAGGAGGGAGAGGTCTATTTATAGTCTTAGTGCAAAAGAGGGGCGAAGTGGAGGGGTACATGGGCTTCGGCCCGAAACTGGACGCAGCCAGGGTCCGGACGTCTGTGAGGCGCCGGTCGTCCGGAGGCTCGCGGAGGTCCGGACGTCCGTAGATCTTCGGATATCCGTAGATTAGGTTCTGTCGCCACGGCCTCGGACGTCCGAAGGTGTCCGGTCGTCGAGTCGCCGGTCGTTCGGTCTGCCTCGGACTTTTGCTAATTTCGTTCTGTTGGCGTACGCCGGTCATCCGGAGGGGTTTGGTCGTCCGGAGCCTGGGAGTCGTCCGTCCGGCCGCTGTAGCCTTTCCAAGAGTGAGTTCCTTGGGCTGTTGTGACCTCCAGGGGTCGGACGTCCGGGATGGGCCGGTCGTCCGGAGCCTGTAGCTTTTTCCGCAGCTCTCTTTCTTCTCCGTCTTCACGTCCATCTTCTTCTTCTAATTCTCCTTGCTCCTTAGCTTCTTCATGGCTACCTCCTTGATACCTGAGTATGCACAATGTCTCCGTTTAAGATAGTAGCCATGTCTCATGTGCAATGAAGTGGACTTGTGAGTGGAGAGATGTCACCTCGGTTTCTAGAGCTCTTGCACGTGCTCATGTCATTGGTCCGCTAGTCACTTGGTGAGACGATGGTAGGTCCATGGGGATGACCTTGGGATGCTCCGCATCATCTCCCCTCCCTTGGGAAAGATCTGAACTCGGATCAAATTTTTCATCACCATGGTAGGGCGAGAGGTCCTTGACATTGAAGATGTCGCTCGCGGAGTACTTGTCGCGTGGGATGTCGATCTTGTAGGCGTTGTTGTTGTAGCGTGCAAGCACCTTGAAGGGTCCATCCGCTCGTGGTAGGAGTTTGGACTTGCGTTCGGTAGGGAAGCGGTCCTTGCGAAGGTGTAGCCACACAAGATCAGCAATGTTGAATACCATGGGGTGCTTGTTGATGTTGAGCTTGGTCGCAAGACGTTGTACTTGGCGCTCGATGGTGTGCCTTCTATCCTTATGCACCTTCTTGAGATGATTCACACATGCACTTGGGTCCATATTGATGCGCTCTTGGAGTGGTAGAGGAAGAATGTCCAATGGTGACAATGGGTTGAATCCGTAGATGACCTCAAAGCGGGACTTGCCGGTAGTTGAGTGTCTCGCGCGATTGTAGGCGAACTCGGCGATCGGTAGACACTCCTCCCACTCCTTGATGTTCTTCTTGATGAGCATGCGAAGTAGAGCGGCGAGTGTGCGGTTGGTCACCTCCCTTTGGCCGTCGGTTTGTGGATGGTACGCCGCGGAGAAGAGTAGCTTGATTCCGAGCTTGGCGCATAGGGTCTTCCAAAAGGAGCTTAGGAACTTGACGTCGCGGTCCGAGACAATCGTCTTTGGCACTCCATGTAGACGCAATATTTCCCTACAAAAGAGATTGGCAACATGTGAAGCATCGTCTATCTTGTTGCAAGGAATGAAATGTGTCATCTTAGAAAATCAGTCCACAACAACAAATACCGAATCCTTTCCATTTCTAGTCCTAGGCAATCCAAGTACAAAATCCATGCTAATATCTTTCCATGGTTGATATGGAATTGGGATAGGCATGTAAAGACCATAGGATTGAGCTTTAGACTTAGCTTTGCGACATGTAGAGCATCGGTTGATGAAGCGGTTGACGTCGCGAAACATCTTGGGCCAAAAGTAGTTCGTGGAGAGCGTAGTGAAAGTCTTGTCGCGTCCAAAATGTCCTATTAGTCCTCCTCCATGAGATTCCTGCAGAAGCAATAAACGAAGAGAAGACTCAGGGATACAAAGCTTGTTAGCTCTCATAAGATATCCATCTTTGATGTAATAGCGTTCCCAAGAGGTATGCGTCAAACATTTGGCATAAGGTATAGCAAAAGTAGGATCATGCTCATACAAGTCTTTTATTTGCTTAAAGCCAATGACATCCATTTCAAGTTGAGTAACAAGCATGCATATACGGGAAAGTGCATCGGCCACAACATTTTCCTTACCTTTGATGTACTTGATGATATAAGGAAAAGACTCAATGAATTCACTCCATTTAGCATAACGCTTGTTCAACTTAGTTTGACCCTTAAGGTATTTAAGCGTTTCATGATCGGTATGAATGATGAATTCATGAGGGCGAAGATAGTGTTCCCATTCATGCAAAGCTCGCACTAAAGCATATAACTCTTTGTCATAGATGGGGTAATTGAGTTGCGCTCCGGAAAGTTTCTCACTAAAGTAAGCTATGGGGCGCTTCTCTTGGGTTAACACACCTCTATGCCATTACCACTAGCATCACAATGAATCTCAAAGGGTTTGTCAAAGTTGGGTAATGCGAGCACGGGAGCATGAGTAAGCAAATTCTTAAGCTCATTGAAAGCGGTATCTTGGGATGGTCCCCAAACAAAAGACACATTTTTCTTGCTCAAAGCATGAAAAGGTGAAGCAATGGTGCTAAAGTCCTTCCCGAATCTACGGTAGAAACTGGCTAAACCAAGGAAACTACGCATTTGTTGCAAATTGGTTGGTTGGGGCCAAGTTTTAATAGCATTGATCTTAGAGTCATCAACATGAACACCCTTAGAGGAAACAACAAAACCCAAGAAAACGAGCTTATCAACGCCAAAAAGGCACTTATCAACGAGCTTATCAACGCCAAATAAGATGATCCCTCGTAATAATTTCAAGAAAGTGCTCCCCCTAATTGTGCACCGTTGTGAAGGTTCGTTGTTTCGAAGCACCACATGATGATCGGGTTTGATAGATTCTAACATTCGAATACAACGGGTGTAAGCCAGATTTACACACGCAATACACTTAGGTTGACTTGACGAGCCTAGCATGTACAGACATGGCCTCGGAACACGGAAGACCGAAAGGTCGAGCATGAGTCGTATAGAAGATACGATCAACATGAAGATGTTCACCGATGTTGACTAGTCCGTCTCACGTGATGATCGGACACGGCCTAGTTGACTCGGATCATGTTTCACTTAGATGACTAGAGGGATGTCTATCTGAGTGGGAGTTCATTAAATAATTTGATTAGATGAACTTAATTATCAAGAACATAGTCTAAATTGTCTTTGCAAATATGTTGTACATAAATAGCTCACGTTGTAGCTCCCTGTTTCAATACGTTCCTAGAGAAAGACCAAGTTGAAAAATATTGTAAGCAATGATGCAGACTGGGTCTGTAGTCCGAGGAGTGTTCTCACTGCTACACAGAAGGCTTACGTCTTTGATGCACCGCTTGATGTGCAAACCCCTACAACGTCGTCTGTGGATGTTGTGAACACCTGACAGACACATCCTGATGACTACTTGATAGTTTAGTGCACCATACTTTACGGCTTAGAATCGGGATTTCAATGACGTTTTGAACGCCATAAGACATATGAGATGTTCTAAGAGCTGAAATTGGGATTTCAGGCTCATGCCCGTGTTGAGAGGTATGAGACCTCTGACAAGTTCTTTTGCCAACAAGATGGAGGAGAATAGCTCAGCTAGTGAGCATGTGCTCAGAATGTCTGGGTGCTACAATCACTTAAATCAAGTGGGAGTTAAACTTCCAGATAAGATAGTGATTGATAGAGTTCTCTAGCCACTATCACTAAGCTACTAGATCTTCGTGATGAACTATGACATGCAAGGGGTGGAGTTGATCCCGGAGCTGTTCGCGGTGCTTAAGACCGCAAAAGGTAGAAATCAAGAAGGAGCATCAAGTGTTGATGGTTTAACAAGACCACTGGTTTCAAGAAGGGCAAGGGATAGAAGGGAAACTTCATGGATGGCAAACCAGTTGCCGCTCCAGTGAAGGAACCCAAGGTTGAACCCAAACCCGAGACTAAGTGCTTCTATTGTAAGGGGAACGTTCACTGGTAGCGGAATTACCCCAAATGCATGGTAGATAAGAAGGCTGACAACTTCAACAAAGTATATACGTGTTATTAATGTGTACCTCACTAGTACTCCTGGTAGCACCTGGGTATTGGATACCGGTTCAGTTGCTATTATTGGTGACTTGAAGCAAAAGCTACAGACTAAACGGAGACTGGCTAAGGGCGAGGTGACGATGTGTGTTGGAAGTGTTTCCAAAGTTGATAAGATCACCATCGCACGCTCCATCTGCCTTCGGGATTAGTATTGAACCTAGATAAATGTTATCAGGTGTCTACGTTGAGCATGAATATGATTAGATCATGTTCATTGCAATACGATTATTCATTTAAGTTAGAGAATAATGGTTATTTTGTTTACATGAATAATACCTTTCATGGTCATGCACCCTATGTGAATGGTTCAGTGAATCTCGGTCGTGGTAATACACATGTTCAAGCCAAAAGATGTAGATAGTACCACTTTCTTGTGGCACTGTTGCTTAGGTCATATTGGCATAAGATGCATGAAGAAACTCCATGTCGATGGATGTTTGGAGTCACTTGATTTTGAATCGCTTAACACATGCGAGCCATGCCTCATGGGTAGGATGACTAAGACCCCGTTTTCAGGTACAATAAAACGGGCAAGTGACTTGTTGGAAATCATACATGCTGATGCGTGTGATCCAATGAGAATTGAAGCGTGCGGTGGATATCGCTATTTTCTCATCTTCACTGACGATTTGAGTAGATATAGGTATATTTACTTAATGAAACACAAGTCTAAAACATTTGAAAAGTTCAAGCGGTTTCAGAGTGAAGTTAAGAACCATCATAACAAGAAGATCAAATTCCTATGATCTGATCGATGAGAATTTCTGAGTTATGAGTTCGGCAATCACTTAAGACATTGTGGAATTGTTTCACAGTTGAAGCCACCTGGAACACCACAGGGTAACGGTGTGTCCGGTCATCGTAATCGAACCTTATGAGATATGGTGCGATCTATGATGTCTCTTACCGATCTACCGTTTCATTTTGAGGATATGCATTAGAGACAGCTGCATTCACTTTAGATAGGACACCATCTGAGTCCGTTGAGATGATGTCGTATGAATATGGTTTGGCAAGAAACCAAAATTGTCGTTTCTTAATGTTTGGGGCTGCGATGCTTAAGGCTTCAGCCGGAGAAGCTCGAACCCAAAAGAGGACAAACACATATTCATAGGATACCCAAAGGTGACAGTTGGGTATACCTTCTATCTCAGATCCGAGGGCAAATTGTTTGTCGCTAAGAACGGGTCCTTTCTCGAGAAGGAGTTTCTCTCGAAAGAATTGAGTGGGAGGAAGATAGAACTTGATGAGGTTGTCGAACCTTTACTTCAACCAGAGAATGATGCAACACAGAAAGATGTTTTCTGTGGCGCCTACGTCTATTGAATAGGAAGTTAATGATAGTGATCATGAAGCTATGGATCAAGTTGATATCGAACCTCGTAGGTCGACAAGGATATGTACTACTCTTGAGTGGTACGGTAATCCTGTCTTTGATATCATGTTGTTAGACAACAATGAACCTACGAGCTATGGAGAAGCGATGGTGGGCCCGTATTCCAACAAATGGTTAGAAGCCATGAAATCCAAGATAGGATCCATGTATCAGAATAAAGTATGGACTTTGGTGGACTTGTCCGATGATCGGCAAGCCATTGAGATAAATGGATCTTTAAGAAGAAGACGGACGTGGGCGGTAATGTTACCGTCTATGAAGCTCGACTTGTGGGAAAGAGTCTTTTCACAACTTCAAGGAGTTGACTACGATGAGAATTTCTCACCCTTAGCGATGCTTAAGTCCGTCGGAATCATGTTAGCATTAGCTATATTTTTCGATTATGAAATCTGACAGATGGATGTCAAAACAAGTTTTCTTACCAGTTTTCGTAAGAAAAGGTTGTATGTGATACAATAATAGGTTTTGTCGATCCTAAGGATGCTAAAAGGTATGCTGGCTCCAGCAATCCTTCTATGGACTAGAGCAAGCATCTCGGAGTCAGAATATATGCTTTGATGGAGTGATCAAAGCTTTTAGGTTTATACAATGTTTGCTAGAAACTTGTATTTACAATAAAGTGAGTGGGAGCACTACAACATTTCTGATAAGTATATGTGGATGACATATTGTTGATTCGAAATAATGTAGAATTTCTGGAAAGCATAAATGGTTGTTTGAAGAGTGACTTTCAAAGGAAGACCTGGATAAAGCTGCTTACATATTGGGCATCAAGATCTATAGAAATAGATCAAGACGCCTGATGATACTTTCAAAGAACGCACACCTTGACATGTTTTTGAAGGAGTTCAAAATAGATCAGTCAAAGAAGGGGTTCTTACCTGAGTTGTAAGGTGTGAAGTTGAGTAAGACTCAAGGCTTGACCACGGCAGAAGAAAGAGGAAGGACGAAGGTCGTCCCCTATGCTTTTCTCATAGGCTCTATACGGTATGCCATGCCGAGTACCGCACCTGATGTGTGCCTTGCCACATGTCTGGCAAGAGGGTACAAAGGTGATCTAGGAGTGGATCACCAGATAGCGGTCAAAATTATCCTTAGAGGAATAAGGAATTGTTTCTCGGTTATGGAGGTGATAAAGAGTTCGACGTAAAGAGTTACATCGATGCAAGCTTAACACCTATCCGGATAGCTCTGAGTAGAGATACCGGATACGTATAATGGAGCAACAATTTGGAATAGCTCCAAGTGGAACGTGGTAGCAGCATCTACGATATGACATAAAGTTTTGCGAAATACATAGGGATCTGAATATTGCAGACCCGTTGACTACAACCTCTCTCACAAGCATAACATGATCAAACCCAGAACTCATTGAGTGTTAATCACATAGTGATGTGAACCAGATTATTGAGTCTAGTAAACTCTTTGGATGTTGGTCACATGGCGATGTGACCTGTGAATGTTAATCACATGGCGATGTGAACTAGATTATTGACTCTAGTGCAAGTGGGAGACTGTTGGAAATATGCCCTAGAGGCAATAATAAATTAGTTATTATTATATTTCATTGTTCATGATAATCGTTTATTATCCATGCTAGAATTGTATTGATAGGAAATTAAGATACATGTGTGGATACATAGACAACACCATGTCCCTAGTAAGCCCCTAGTTGACTAGCTCGTTGATCAATAGATGGTTACGGTTTCCTGACCATGGACATTGGATGTCGTTGATAATGGGATCACATCATTAGGAGAATGATGTGATGGACAAGACCCAATCCTAAGCCTAGCACAAGATCATGTAGTTCGTATGCTAAAGCTTTTCTAATGTCAAGTATCATTTCCTTAGACCATGAGATTGTGCAACTCCCGGATATCGTAGGAGTGCTTTGGGTGTGCCAAACGTCACAACGTAACTGGGTGGCTATAAAGGTGCACTACGGGTATCTCCAAAAGCGTCTGTTGGGTTGGCACGAATTGAGACTGGGATTTGTCACTCCGTGTAACGGAGAGGTATCTCTGGGCCCACTCGGTAGGGCATCATCATAATGTGCACAATGTGACCAAGGAGTTGATCACGGGATGATGTGTTACGGAACGAGTAAAGAGACTTGCCGGTAACGAGATTGAACAAGGTATCGGGATACCGACGATCGAATCTCGGGCAAGTATCGTACCGATAGACAAAGGGAATTATATACGGGATTGATTGAATCCTTGACATCGTGGTTCATCCGATGAGATCATCGTGGAGCATGTGGGAACCAACATGGGTATCCAGATCCCGCTGTTGGTTATTGACCAAAGAGTTGTCTCGGCCATGTCTGCATGACTCCCGAGCCCGTAGGGTCTACACACTTAAGGTTCGATGACGCTAGGGTTATAGGGAAAGTATGTACGCGGTTACCGGATGTTTTTCGGAGTCCCGGATGAGATCCCGGAAGTCACGAGGAGTTTCGGAATGGTCCGGAGGTAAAGATTTATATACGGGAAGTCCCGTTTTGGTCACCGGAAAAGTTTCGGGTGCTATCGGTAACGTACCGGGACCACCGGGAGGGTCCCGGGGGTCCACCAAGTGGGGCCACCAGCCCTAGAAGGCTGCGTGGGCCAAGTGTGGGAGGGGACCAGCCCCAGGTGGGCTGGTGCACCCCCCCACCAAGGCCCAAGGCGCAAGGGAGAGTGGGAGGGGGCAAACCCTAGGTCCAGATGGGCCTTAAGGCCCACCCTAGGTGCGCCCCTCTCTCTCCCCCCTTGGCCGCCACCCTAGATTGGTTTTGGGGCTGCCACCACCCCTAGGGAGGGAACCCTAGATGGGGGCGCAGCCCCTCCCCTTCCCCTATATATACTTGAGGTATTGGGGGCTACAAGACACACGATATCATCTCCCTCTTGGCGCAGCCCTACCTCTCTCCCTCCTCGTCTCTTGTAGTGCTTGGCGAAGCCCTGCTGGAGTTTCGCGCTCCTCCACCACCACCATGCCGTCGTGCTGCTGCTGGACAGAGTCTTCCCCAACCTCTCCTTCTCCCCTTGCTGGATCAAGGCGTGGGAGACGTCACCGGGCTTCACGTGTGTTGAACGCGGAGGCGCTGTTGTTCGGCGCTTAGATCGGAATCAACCGCGATCTGAATCGCTGCGAGTACGAATCCTTCATCCGTGTTCTTGCAACGCTTCCGCTTAGCGATCTACTAGGGTATGTAGATGCACTCCCCTTCCCCTCGTTGCTAGATTACTCCATAGATTGATCTTGGTGATGCATAGAAAATTTTAAATTTCTGATACGATCCCCAACATAAGCGACGCAAAGGAGTAAAGCTATGATGGCTATCAATGTAATGGCAAGAATGATGTATCCAATACCAAGATGGTGTTACCGTTCTTTGGTTCCTCATTCGTAAGCAAGAACGAATGACGGTGATCAAATGGGTGGCATGAATACCAAGATGTAGTCGAGGTGGTCGTTGTTGATGACACGTCCGTGGCGAAGATGAGTGGCAGTGATGTTGACGTTGAACCATACCTAAATAGCCGAAACACAATAGGACACGGAACCGCAACTCAACTTCTCAAAGTACAATGTCGCAAAAAACGTGTCGGAGTGCGAAACGGGTAAGCAATGGTGGTGCTATGCGGAAGTGGTGATTGTGTAGAGGTGGTGGGAGTGCGTATGCGGAAGTGGGGCGGTGGCTGCAATTTTCGAGGGGGGGGGGATTCAGTTTCATCAGGGTTTCATGGACGTCCGGGGTTTTACGGTCGTCCGGTCGTCGGACGTCCGGAGTCTGTCGAACGTCCGGTGCCTGGGCGATTTTCGAGCACGGGATGAGCAGCTCGTGGACGTGGTGGATGAGATGAAAATGGTCAAATCCGGGGGATTTTGTGGATGGAAAAGGTGGATACGAAGGGGGAAAAGCTTGATCCACTCAAGGCAAAGCAAATCCATGGATCAAATCCAACAAAATTTCATCACACCAACATATCACAAAAAAATTTGGGGCTATTTTTGTGGGGAATTTTCGAATTAGGAACAAAATCAATAGAAACAAGGCTAAAAATACAACGAGGAGGCTCCGAAATCGTGATCAACGTGGCTCTAGATACCAAGATGATGTAGGGTAGGAACCCTAGGGGCCGGTCTTTCACAAAAGGAGCGGATCTCGCGAGGAACAAGAAGAACACTAAGGGAAACACGAGGGGAAATCACAAAGGGGAACACAAGAGAAACACTCAAACCAACAAGATTAAGTCAGACATGTGCTAGACCCTCGAGTACATAAGAGGTCACATGATCCATGGTCAACTAAGGACGATACAAGTAGCACGATCTTCTCCATGAGGAGGTCTTGAGGTTCTTCCCGTAAAGGGGTCTTGAATCCGCTTGGGGGGATCTTCTCCGAGGAGGCGCGATCTTCGAGGAGAAGGTAACCAAGTAGATGAGCAAAGCTCTCACACAAATATGAGCTAATCCTTTGCTAACCCTAACTAGGAGGAGGGAGAGGTCTATTTATAGTCTTAGTGCAAAAGAGGGGAAAAGTGGAGGGGTAAATGGGCTTCGGCCCGAAACTAGACGCAGCCAGGGTCCGGACGTCCGTGAGGCGCCGGTTGTCCGGAGGCTCATGGAGATCCGGACGTACGTAGATCTTCGGATATCCGTAGATTAGGTTCTGTCGCCATGGCCTCGTAGGTCTGAAGGTGTCTGGTCGTCCGGTCTGCCTCGGACTTCCGCTAATTTCGTTCTGTTGGCGTAGCGTCGGTCGTCCGGAGGGGTTCGGTCATCCGGAGCCTAGGAGTCGTCGAACGTCCGGTCCTGGTCGGTCATCCGGCCGCTGTAGCATCTGCATGCATGAGTTCCTTGGGCTGTTGTGACCTCCAGGAGTCGGACGTCCGGGATGGGCCGGTCGTCCGGAGCCTGTAGCTTTTTCCGCCGCTCTCCTTCTTCTCCGTCTTCACGTCCATCTTCTTCTTATGATTCTCCTTGCTCCTTAGCTTCTTCATGGCTAACTCCTTGATACCTGAGTATGCACAATGTATCCGTTTGAGGTAGTAGCCATGTCTCATGTGCAACGAAGTGGACTTGTGAGAGGAGAGATGTCACCTCGGTTTCGAGAGCTCTTGCACATGCTCGTGTCATTGGTCCGCTAGTCACTTGGTGAGACGATGGTAGGTCCATGGGGATGACCTTGGAATGCTCTGCATCACTGCGACTGGTCACAATCAGAAGGAGATGATGTTCATAGTTTTTACATACGCCTGAACACAAAAGTCCAGTCCGTGGAAAAAAGAGGCATTTTCGCCCTCTCGGGCTGGCTGTCCGAGCCTCCTCGTCACTCTACCGCTGGCTCCTCATCACCAGCCGCCTTTCTTCTCGTCCGCCTTCATCTTGGTCACCAAATGCTTCAACATCTTAACATGGTCGGTGCACACGATCATCGCCGCATTGGGATTCAACTCATCTGTCGGTGTCAAAACCGGCAGATCTCGGGTAGGGGGTCCCGAACTGTGCGTCTAGGCCGGATGGTAACAAGAGGCAGGGGACACGATGTTTTACCCAGGTTCGGGCCCTCTTGATGGAGGTAAAACCCTACGTCCTGCTTGATTAATATCGATGATATGGGTAATACAAGAGTAGATCTACCACGAGATCAGAGAGGCTAAACCCTAGAAGCTAGCCTATGATATGATTGTATGTTGTGATTGTTGTCCTACGGACTAAAACCCTTCGGTTTATATAGACACCGAAGAGGGTTAGGGTTACACAAGGACGGTTACAAAGGAGGAGATATCCATATTCGTATTGCGTAGCTTGCCTTCCACGCCAAGTAGAGTCCCATCCGGACACGAGACGAAGTATTCAATCTTGTATCTTTATAGTCTAACAGTCCAGCCAATGGAGATAGTCCGGCTGTCCGGAGACCCCCTAATCCAGGACTCCCTCAGTAGCCCCTGAACCAGGCTTCAATGACGATGAGTCCGGCGCGCAATATTGTCTTCGGCATTGCAAGGCGGGTTCCTTCTCCGAATACATCACAGAAGAATTTAAATATGAGGATAGTGTCCGACCTTGCAAAATAAGTTCCACATTCCACCGTAGAGAGAATAATATCTTCGCATATCTAATTTGCTGGCTTGTTTTGGCAACACGACGTTATGTCGTGGCCCGGTGATTATTCGAACCGTTTCCTTTAACCATCCCCGCACATAACGGGAGGCAGTTTTTCGACACGTCCTGTCAAAGCAGAGATCATGTCCCCTTATTACGGGATTCTCATCAATACGAGCATGGTAACCCAACCGCACCATCAATTACGGTGCTTGCGGGATAAGCAAGTTTCACCAGGCAAGTGGGGACGCGTAGCTTCGTCCGCCCATATAAAGGGATAAGGATTCACCTTTCTATCCACGCCTTCTTCCTCCTTTGCTCATCCGTTTTCGCACACTCGAGCTCTAGCGCCCAAGTCCACCTCAACCTTCTCCAACCATGTCCGGAGCGGGAGGCAGGTGGATGGTCTCCTCCGTCACGGAGGGAGACATCAAGAAACTAAGGAGAGCCAGATACCTGCCCGACGACATCGCGCACCGGCTCCCAGATGAGGGGCAGCTCATCCCCACCCCCAAGCCCCACGAGAGGGTAGTATTCCTCACCCATTTCCTCCGCGGACTGGGATTTCCTATCCATCCATTCGTCTGGGGGCTCATGTTCTATTACGACCTGGATTTCCACGATCTGGCCCCGAACTTCATCTTCAACATCTCGGCGTTTATCGTCGTGTGCGAGGCCTTCCTCCGCATTAAGCCCCACTTCGGCTTATGGCTGAAGACCTTCAATGTCAAGCCGAAGGTGGTGGGCGGCTGCCAGGCGGAGTGCGGAGGCACCATGGTGGGCAAGATGCCCAACGTAACATGGCTCGAGGGCTCCTTTATGGAAACCATAAAGGGGTGGCAATCGGGGTGGTTCTACATCACCGAGCCGCGCGACCCTGTATGGACAGCGGCCCCCGAGTTCCGATCTGGCATCCCCATGCGGCTCACCTCCAGGAAAGAGAAGGGCCTGCCCTGGGGTAGTTCGGAAGAGCTGACCGGACTCCAAACATGTATTCAAAACAGGGTGAACAAGAAACTCAAGCTTGTCAACATAGTCCAAGTTATGCTCATCCGCCGGATCCTCCCGTTCCAACAACGGGAGTTCAACTTGTGGGAGTTCGACCCGGCGCAGCACCGAACTCTGAACAGGCTCTTCGACACGACTCATGAAGATGCCTGGAGGGTGCTGTTCAAAAGTGCCGAGGTCCCCCCTCCTATTACCGAGGATCGCGAATTCAGCGCGAAGCGCCAAGGCAGTGCGTTAAGCTGCTTTACCTTTCATAGGATACTTGTTTTTTTATAGATTGACTCTATGCGGGATCTAAACTCCCGTACCTTTGACAGGACTGGCAGAAGATGGCCGGACAGATCGACTGTCCGGCTCCTATGCCCGAAGGCCCCGCAGACGCTCTTCTGGCGAAGATGTTGACTCCGGCCCCTTATAAGGTGCCGGAGAAGACCAAGAAGGCCAAGGGAACCCGAAAGAGTTCCCGACGCCAGGCGTCGTCGGACTCACCGTCCGATGACTCTGCGACGCACTCTTCCCCCGAAGATGAGGAAGAAGAAGAAGATGTTCCCCCACCGACTGGGGGAGATAGGAAAAGGAAGGCCGCCCCAACTGGGGGCCGAAGGGTCCAAGAAGGGAAGGACTCTCCTTCCGGACAGCTCCACCGCCGCCGACGAAGGCGAAGATGAGTGGTTGCCCAGGGCCAAGCCCCCGGGGAGATCGTAAGTATTCGGATACCAGAGTAACCCATGGGATTCCTTTGTCGCACTGCTTTCCCTAAGGCCGAACACAATTATGCAGGCCGCCCCGAGCCAGTATCGATGTATCATCGGACGGCTCCCTGGGCTCGTCGGACATGGATAGCGATCCAGTACCGACCGCCACCTCCCCTCATCCTGCTGACGACACCGAGGTGCTGTCTCAAGAGGCACCGGGTCGAGGGGAGACAGTCCTGGAGGCGCCTCAAGGCGACCTTCCAGACTCCGAGAGCCGCGGGGACGGGGCCCCCGAGAGCTCCGAGTTCGGCCCTCAGCTGAACACCGCGCCGGACCTTCCAGCGGTTCCGGGCTAGGGCAGGCGGCCTCCTTCTAAGAGGGGCAAGACGCCTATGCCGGTGACCTCTGTCCATCCAGAGGCACCGGACAATCTGCTGGAAGCGCTTCGCAGCGCTTCCATCGACGAGGAGCACCGCACTATCATGAGTGCGGTGATCCAGAAGGTTCAGTCTGCCAAGAGCGGATTGATTGAAGCCAGTGCCAGCCTTCTAACAGGCTTCGAGGTAAGTGTTTTAAAATGTAGTCGAAATATTACCGCATAGATAGTAGCCCCTGATGCTTTGTTCGGTGTTCACGAAGAAAAGCCGAACAGAGGATCAAATAATATCGCAGGATTCTAATATAAGTGTGTCAATATGCATATGCAGGCTTCGCTGTTGGCGTTCGCCGCACTGACTGTGGAGGTCGCCGTACTGAAGCAGGACCTCGAGGGGTCCAGGAAAGAGCTCGGCCTTGCCAAGAGGCAGCTCGAGGAGAACAAGGGTAAGTAATACCCTGTCTATAGATATGTATATATAAAAAGAACGCGATTGCAAAATGACAGGATCATTGTATGTTTGCCAGGGGCCACGACCGAGGTGGCGACCCTGGAGCAAGCGCTAAACAAGGCCGAAGATAAAGCGGCCAAGGAGCGCACCGAACGAGAGAAGCACGAGGCTCGGGTGGGCGAGGTGCAGCAAGAGCTCCAGGCTCTCGTGACGAAGCACGAGGTGTTGGAGCTTGACTTGAAGACGCGAGAGTCTGAGCTTGTCGCGGCCCTCGAGAGCGCGAAGAGTGCTAAGGCCGAGGCCCAGAAGGCCCTCTAGAAGATCGTTGCAATGAAGAAGATAGCGGCGGGTAAGGCATTCTATATGCAGAGCAAGCATGTAAAAGTAACTTACCGATTACTTACCCGAATTCGGAGCTCTCCAGGAGCATTCGCAGATTTGCCCCGCAGCGTGTCCGATGACGCACAGTTTTACCAGGCCGAGGAGGGGAGCTCAACGGAGAAGCTGTTCTGGTCTCAGTATACTGGGACCGAACACCCAATGCCTTTGGGCGACCAGCTAAAGCAGCTGGTCGAGCTGCACAAGGCGGCCGAACAGGCCATGAAGGGCCTTATAGTCCGGCTGTGGCATGGCGACGTCCTTCCGAACAGCTACTTCGGCCTGGTGAGGCGGCTTGTGGATGCCTGCCCACGGCTGGAGGTCATCAAGCGGTCCATCTGCATCGAAGGTGCATGCCGGGCTTTCGCGCGTGTGAATGTGCAGTGAGCCAAGCTAGACACTGTGAAGCTGATCAAGGAAGGGCCGCCGCAGGGCAAGGAGCATCGCACCCCCGAAATTTATTACGAGGGTGTCCTGAAGGGTGCCTGTCTTGTAGCGGACGAATGTTCAAAGGATATAATATTTGAGTAAACTTGCTCGTGTGATCCTGTATGATGAAAACTTGTTTCATATGCGCTATGCAACGCTTGTGTGAATTTAAAATATTACCTTCTGTTTGGCCGTTTATCCAATCTGAGAGATGGCTAGTCCTCGGCTTCTGCCCCCATGCCGCGAGTGCTGGGGTGTTCGGGATAAACCTGAGCACTCTTGTTCCCATATTTGGGTCCTTCGAGGGAGGTGCTCAGCACAACGAACAAGGCAACCGGACTAATAATGCTTTATCACTCTCACTTAATCATAGAATTCTATAATTTTAAATTTCAGCGAAGCCCCTGGTATTCGGAAGGACGAATTCGGGGCGCGATACACGCCTGTAAGCCGGACAGGGCCGGCCCCTCTCCCTAAGCGGCATAAGTCTTTAGGGACTCGAAAAACCGTGCCGAACAGCGACCAGTCTCTCGCCTTATCATGACAGTCAGTTTTAGCTTTCTCTACTGAGGTGCTAAGCCCGGCAGAACCGGGGCACAATCGCAGTAGTTCTTCTAGCGCTACCTTATCCGATAGAGCGGAACGTAAGGTACCAAAACATAGGAGCCAGGCAAACCCAACATTTGACCAAAGACATGATTCGGAGCTGATGCATATAATGCTATAAGTTCGGGATGCCGCACTTGTGAAAGTGTTCGGACTTTTCACACCATATTGTGGGGTACGTAAGCCCCTGGTGTATTGGTCGTACCAAAGTGTACGGTTGCAAGGCGTCGTTAATGAACACACACACACACACATATATATAACAAAAATGCAATAATAGTCGTAATGTCATGCATTGATTATTAAAAGCTTGCGTTAAAGCAGAGTGACACAGATCGTGCGATAAGCAAAGAGTAGGACTATGTCCCTTCAAAGGGAGAGCTGAGGAATGATATTAAATCGAATATTTCGCTCGTTACTGTAATCAACCTGGGAATTCCATGGTATGACGTAGCAGTCTGCCTTCTTGGTTGTTGCATCATGTGTTCGGCAATAGTGCTGCCGGACAGTGTTTCCAGAGATTAAGGTCCTCAAAAAAAAGAAAAATAACCAAACGGGAAGCCCCTAGTGCGGTTTAAGCCGCGTCTTGGGGCGTGCCGCAGTTGTGCCCCCTCCCCACCTGTGCCCATGGTAATTTTAATGCGTAATTATGTACGCGCGGCACGAGTTTTGCCGTTTGGCTAGGACTGGGGTGGGGGCCGCATTGCTACGCGAGCTCAGATTGCGCCAGGCGATCTATTTGTCGGTTGCTCCGAGCGTGCTTGAAGGTGTTCGGGTTTTGAAACGCCGAACTGGTGGATTGCCTTGAAAGGCTTGCGCTTCTGCTGCAAGGGTTGCGGTGTGCTCCTCTGTTCGGAGAGAGCGCTCTGTGTTTCCATTGATTGTAATAACTCCGCGAGCTCCTGGCATCTTGAGCTTGAGGTATGCATAATGCGGTACCGCATTGAATCTAGCAAATGTGGTACGCTCGAGCAGCGCGTGATAACCACTGCGGAACGGGACTATATCGAAGATTAACTCTTCGCTTCGGAAGTTATTCGGGGATCCGAAGACCACTTCGAGTGTAATTGAGCCTGTGCAATGGGCCTCTACACCTGGAATGACGCCCTTAAAGGTCGTTTTTGTGGGTTTGATCCTTGAAGGGTCTATACCCATTTTGCGCACTGTATCCTAATAAAGCAGGTTCAGGCTGCTGCCGCCATCCATAAAGACTCGAGTGAGGTGAAATCCGTTAATGATTGGGTCTAGGACCTGTGCGGCAAATCTGCCATGGCGGATACTAGTAGGATGGTCCCTGCGATCGAAGGTGATCGGACAGGAGGACCAAGGGTTGAATTTTGGGGCGCCTGGCTCCAGCGCATATACGTCCCTGAGCGCACGCTTCCGCTGCCTCTTGGGGATGTGGGTTGCGTATATCATATTCACCATCCGCACTTGCGGGGGAAACCTCTTCTATCCTTCGGTGTGCGGCTGCCGGGGCTCCTCCTCGTCATCGCTATGCGGCCCCTTGTCCTTGTTTTCGGCAATTAACTTGCCGGCCTGCTTGAACACCCAACAATCCCTGTTGGTGTGATTGGCTGGCTTGTCTGGGGTGCCGTGTATTTGACACTAGCGATCGAGTATACGGTCCAAGCTGGACGGGCCCGGCGTACTTTGTTTGAATGGATTTTTCCGCTGACCGGGTTTAGCGCCTTTGAATCCGGCATTGACTGTCGTATCCTCAGTATTTTCGCTGTTAATGTGGCGCTTATGTTTGTTGCGACGTGACCTGCTATTGCCGTCCTTGGTATCTGAGGTACCATGGTTCTTTGATATGTTATTACTGCGAGCCAGCCAGCTGTCTTCTCCCGCACAAAAGCAGGTCATGAGCGTCGTGAGAGCTGCCATAGATTTCGGCTTTTCCTGACCAAGGTGCCGGGCTAGCCACTCGTCTCGGATGTTGTGCTTGAAAGCCGCTAAGGCCTCCGCATCCGGACAGTCGATGATTTGATTTTTCTTTGTAAGAAACCAAGTCCAGAATTGCCTGGCCGACTCTTCTGCCTGCTGAATTATGTGGCTCAAGTCATCGGTGTCTGGTGGTCGCACATAGGTGCCCTGAAAGTTGTCGAGGAATGCGGCTTCCAGATCTTCCCAACAGCTAATGGAGTCCGCTGGCAAGCTGTTAAGCCAATGCCGCGCTGGTCCTTTGAGCTTTAGTGGGAGGTATTTGATGGCGTGTAAGTCATCACCGCAGGCCATGTGGATGTGGAGGAGGAAATCCTCAATCCATACTGCGGGATCTGTTGTGCCGTCGTATGATTCAATATTTACAGGTTTGAAACCTTCTGGGAATGGATGTTCCATTACTTCGTCTGTGAAGCATAAGGGGTGTGCGGCGCCTCTGTATTGGGCTATATCGCGACACAGCTCGAATGGGTCTTGTCCGCTGTGTTCGGCCCGGCCGGATTTGCTTTTACTGTATCCGGCGTGAAGTTTACCGTCTCGCAGAGTGGTGCGCCGTCGTGATCCATAGATCGGTCTTGCATGCTTTGCTTTGTCCTCCAATATGTCTCGCAGGTCTGGCGTATCTCCCCATGCCTTTTTATTTGAATGGTGTCGGGGTGGAGGCTGAGCTTTTGGCTGGAATGCCTCTCTATCGCAGCCACGAGGTGGCCGATCAGCCGTATTATACGCTTCTTCCTCCAGTCGGGGTAGTAACCTGCACTTTGGGTAATTCTTGGAGGGGCGCTCGAGTTTATATTCCTCGGCCGCAAGGACTTCAGTCCATCTGTCAGCTAGCAGATCTTGATCAGTTTGAAGCTGCTGCTGCTTTTTCTTCAGGCTATTTGCCATGGCCATAAGCCGGTGCTTGAAGCGCTCTTGTTCGACGGGATCCTCTGAGACAGCGAATTCATCGTCGCGGAGGCTTGCCTCGTCTTCAGAGGGGGGGATGTAATTGTCATCCTCCTCCTCTCCGTCTGCCGCTCTCTCAGGAGAGCTGGCTCCTTCATCCTCCTGCTCTAAATCTTGCTGGAGGGGATTGTTGTTGTCTTCGGCACTATCCGGAGTGTTATTATCTCCTGTGCCGGTATCACCACTTTTGCTTTGGCGGGACTTAGAGCAGCGCCGCTGACGTCGGCGCTTGGGTTGCTTCTTGGAGGGGTCATCCTCCGCTATCTCGTCGCCATTGCCTTCGTTGGGTGTATCCACCATGTATATGTCATATGATGAGGTGGCTTTCCAGTGCCCTATAGGCGCTGGTTCATGTTCGTCTCCTACATCATCATCCATACCGTCGATGTCTTCGGAGTCGAAGTCGAGCATGTCGGTTAAATCATTGACAATGGCTACAAAGTGGGTGGTGGGTGGGCGTCGAATTTCTTCGTTGTCCGCATCCCAATCCTGTTGGCCATAGTCTGGCCAGGGCTCTCCTGACAAAGAGAGAGACCTTAGTGAATTCAGAATGTCGCCGAAGGGCGAGTGCTGAAAGATATCCGCGGAGGTGAATTCCATGGTCGGCGCCCAATCGGATTCGATTGGCAGGGGCGCGGATGGTTCGGAGTCCGGAAAAGAGTCAGACACCTTGGAGTCATGGGCTGCGCAGAGGGTTATGCTGGTGTTCGGCTCGACCGCCGTTGAGACTGCAGCCCCTGAGGCGGTGTCTAACCACCTGTCCTCGATTGGCGCAGTTGGCTCCGAGCTAAGGGTCGGAGCTGATGCGGGCGCGGCTTCTGGGGTACTGTTCGGCAGCAGAGCTAGGTCATACCCATCGCGACAGTGCGGCGCGCCCGACTATGGCTCAAATCCGTCGAAGATCAAGTCTTCGCGGATGTCGGCCGTGTAGTTCAAACTTCCAAATCTGACCTGACGGCCAGGGTCGTAGCTTTCAATCTGCTCCAGATGGCCAAGCGAATTAGCCCGTAGTGCAAAGCCGCCGAATACGAAGACCTGTCCGGGGAGAAAAGTCTCACCCTGGACCGCATCACTATCGATGATAGTAGGAGCCATCAGGCCTAACGGCGACGACATAGAGGAACTCTCAATGAAAGCACCAATGTCGGTGTCAAAACCGGCGGATCTCGGGTAGGGGGTCCCGAACTGTGCGTCTAGGCCAGATGGTAACAGGAGGCAGGGGACACGATTTTTTATCCAGGTTCGGGCCCTCTTGATGGAGGTAAAACCCTACGTCCTGCTTGATTAATATTGATGATATGGGTAGTACAAGAGTAGATCTACCACGAGATCAGAGAGGCTAAACCCTAGAAGCTAGCCTATGGTATGATTGTATGTTGTGATTGTTGTCCTACGGACTAAAACCCTTCGATTTATATAGACACCGAAGAGGGTTAGGGTTACACAAGGTCGGTTACAAAGGAGGAGATATCCATATTCGTATTGCCTAGCTTGCCTTCCATGCCAAGTAGAGTCCCATCCGGACACGAGACGAAGTCTTCAATCTTGTATCTTCATAGTCTAACAGTCCGGCCAATGGAGATAGTCCGGCTGTCCGGAGACCCCCTAATCCAGGACTCCCTCATCATCCATCCTCATGGTCAACGTTTTGATATCCTCAAAAGTTGTTGGGAGCTCAATCCTCCTCTCTTCGATCTTGGCCCCTTATGTTTTGTGGTTGATCTTCTTATCGTTCCCCCGTTCCCCACCCTCAAGATGTTAAATCTCTCCGCCTTATTTTCCATTTCCACGCTAGAGCGCTTGACACGTGTCTCCTTCTTCTTTGCCAAGATGCCCTCGAACCTATCGTTATCTTGGTTGCCGTCTCTTCTCGCTTCTTCTCCTCCTGCTCCTCCTCATTCTTTCCTCGGAACTCCCTTCTAACTTTCTAGTTTTGAATGGGCTGGGGGTGTTGGCCGCGCATGTGGTGAAGGTCTGGACTCCTATAAGCCCCGTTGATTTGGTTTTGTTTTGCGAGAAAACTGAAAGGCGGAAGCGTCCGTGGACCAATACGATTCCACATTGGATGGCAAAGTGTTCCCATACAGGTCGGTCCGGACAGTTGCGGGCATTTTGAGGGTCCACATTGGGGAATGCCCTTAGAAAAACGGTTGCTAACCCAGAAGTGAGGAAAAGGGAACCCCCTCCCCTACCCTCTTCGACGATACAGGGTAAAATTGTGTGAGTTGTTTCACAATGAACACGAGCCATGGCCTAGGGTGAGATGGCCACTTACACATCGCACATGAGCTTCGCTAGCCAACTATGCACAAGGTTATTCTTGGCATGCCACTTTGCACATGTGTCGACCTGGGCCTCCATGTTGGGGAACGTAGCAGAAAGTCAAAATTTTCCTACGTGTCACCAAGATCTATCTATGGAGAGACTAGCAACGAGTAGAAAGAGAGTGCATCTACATACCCTTGTAGATCGCTAAGCAGAAGCGTTCAAGTGAACGGGGTTGATGGAGTCGTACTCGCCGTGATTCAAATCACCGATGATCAAGTGCCGAACGCACGGCACCTCCGCGTTCAACACACATACAGCCCGGTGACGTCTCCCAAGCCTTGATCCAGCAAGGAGAGAGGGAGAGGTTGAGGAAGACTCCATCCAGCAGCAGCACAACGGCGTGGTGGTGGTGGAGGAGCGTGGCAATCCTGCAGGGCTTCGCCAAGCACCGCGGGAGAGGAGGAGTACTTGTGAGAGGGGGAGGGCTGCGCCAGAACTTCGTGTATAGCTCCCATGCGCCTCCCCACTATATATAGGGGTGGAGGGGCTGGTTTCTTGCCCTCCAAGTCCATTGGGGCGTTGGCCAAGGTGGGAGGAAAGAAATCTCATTATTTCCTTCCCCACCGATTGTTATCCCCCCTTTTTAGGGATCTTGATCTTATCCCTTCGGGATATGATCTTATTCCTTCTAAGGGGGGATCTTGGTGCGCCTTGACCAGGGGTGTGGGGCCTTTCCCCCACTACCCACGTCCATGTGGGTCCCCCCATGCCGGAACCTTCTAGAACCTTCCCGGTACAATACCGAAAAATCCCGAACATTTTCCGGTGGCCAAAATAGGACTTCCCATATATAAATCTTTACCTCCGGACCATTCCGGAACTCCTCGTGACGTCCGGGATCTCATCCGGGACTCCGAACAACATTCGGTAACCACATACAAACTTCCTTTATAACCCTAGCGTCATCGAACCTTAAGTGTGTAGACCCTACGGGTTCGGGAGACATGTAGACATGACCGAGACGTTCTCCGGTCAATAACCAACAGCGGGATCTGGATACCCATGATGGCTCCCACATGTTCCACGATGATCTCATCGGATGAACCACGATGTCAAGGACTTAATCAATCCCGTATTCAATTCCCTTTGTCTATCGGTATGTTACTTGCCCTAGATTCGATCGTCGGTATCCAATACCTTGTTCAATCTCGTTACCGGCAAGTCACTTTACTCGTTCCGTAACACATCATCCCGTGATCAACTCCTTGGTCACATTGCGCATATGATGATGTCCTACCGAGTGGGCCCAGAGATACCTCTCCGTTTACACGGAGTGACAAATCCCAGTCTCGATCCGCATAAAACAATAGATACTTTCGGAGATACCTGTAGTGCACCTTTATAGTCACCCAGTTACGTTGTGACGTTTGATACACCCAAAGCACTCCTATGGTATCCAGGAGTTACACGCTCTCATGGTCAAAGGAAGAGATACTTGACATTGGCAAAGCTCTAGCAAACGAACTACACGATCTTTGTGCTAGGCTTAGGATTGGGTCTTGTCCATCACATCATTCTCCTAATGATGTGATCCCGTTATCAACGACATCCAATGTCCATAGCCAGGAAACCATGACTATCTGTTGATTACAACGAGCTAGTCAACTAGAGGCTCACTAGGGACATATTGTGGTCTATGTATTCACACGTGTATTACGATTTCCGGATAATACAGTTATAGCATGAATAAAAGACAATTATCATGAACAAGGAAATATAATAATAACACTTTTATTGTTGCCTCTAGGGCATATTTCCAACAGTCTCCCACTTGCACTAGAATCAATAATGTTCACATCGCCATGTGATTAACACTCACAGGTCACATCGCCATGTGACTAATACCCAAGAGTTTTAGGTTTGATCATGTTGCTTGTGAGAGAGGTTTTAGTCAACGGGTCCGAACCTTTCAGATCCGTGTGTGCTTTACAAATCTCTATGTCATCTCCTAGATGTAGCTACCACGCTCTATTTGGAGCTATTCCAAATAACTGTTCTACTTGGAGCTATTCTAAATTGTTGCCCCATAATACGTATCCGGTATCTCTTCTTAGAGCTATCCGGATAGGTGTTAAGCTTGCATCGACGTAACCTTTTCGACGAACTCTTTTACCACCTCCATAATCGAGAAAATTCCTTAGTACACTAGTTACCAAGGATAACTTTGACCGCTGTCTGTGATCCATTCATGGATCACTCTTGTACCCCTTGACTGACTCATGGCAAGGCACACTTCAGGTGCGGTACTCAGCATGGCATACTGTAGAGCCTATGTCTTAAGCATAGGGGACGACCTTCGTCCTTTCTCTCTATTCTGCCGAGGTCGAGCTTTAAGTCTTAACTTCGTACCTTACAACTCAGGCAAGAACTCCTTCTTTGACTGGTCCATCTTGAACACCTTCAAGATCATGTCAAGGTATGTGCTCATTTGAAAGTATTATTAAGCATTTTGATCTATCCTTATAGATCTTGATGCTCAATGTTCAAGTAGCTTAATCCAGGCTTTCCATTGAAAAACACTTTCAAAATAACCCTATATGCTTTCCAGAAATTCTACGTCATTTCTGATCAACAATATGTCAACAACATATACTCATCAGAAATTCTATAGTGCTCCCACTCACTTCTTTGGAAATACAAGTTTCTCATAAACTTTGTACAAACCCAAAATTTTTGATCATCATCAAAGCATACATTCCAACTCCGAGATGCTCACTCCAGTCCTTAGAAGGATTGTTGGAGCTTTGCATACTTATTAGCATCTTTTGGGATTGACAAAACCTTCCGGTTGTATCACATACAACCTTTCCTCATTAAAATCGTCGAGGAAACAATGTTTTGACATCCTATCTGCAAGATTTCATAAATAATGCAGTAATCGCTAATATAATTCCAACAGACTCTTAGCATCGCTACGAGTGAGAAAATCTCATCGTAGTCAACTCCTTGAACTTGTCAGAAAACATCTTAACGACAAGTCGAGCTTTCTTAGTGGTGACATTTACCATCATTGTCCGTCTTCCTTTTGAAATCCATCTGTACTCATTAGCCTTACGACCATCGAGCCGTTCTGCCAAAGTCTACACTTTGTTTTCATACATGGATCCTCTCTCGGATTTTATGGCCTCAAGCCATTTATCGGAATCCGGGCCCACCATCGCTTCTCCATAGCTCGTAGGTTCATTGTTGTCTAGCAACATGACCTTCAAGACAGGATTACGTACCACTCTGAAGTAGTACGCATCCTTGTCATCCTACGAGGTTTGGGAGTGACTTGATCCGAAGTTTCATGATCAATATCATAAGCTTCCACTTCAATTGGTGTAGGTGCCACAGGAACAACTCCCTGTGCCCTGTCACACACTAGTTGAAGAGACGGTTCAATAACCTCATCAAGTCTCCACCATCCTCCCACTCAATTCTTTCGAGAGAAACTTTTCCTCGAGAAAGGACTAGAAACAATCCATATTGCTTTCGGATCTGAATTAGGAGGTATACCCAACTGTTTTGGGTTTCCTATGAAGATGCATTTTATCCGCTTTGGGTTCGAGCTTATCAACCTGAAACTTTTTCATATAAGCGTCGCAGCCCCAAACTTTTAAGAAACGACAACTTAGGTTTCTCTAAACCATAATTCATACGGTGTCATCTCATCGGAATTACGTGGTGCCCTATTTAAAGTGAATGTGGTTGTCTCTAATGCCTAACCCATGAACGATAGTGGTAATTCGATAAGAGACATCATGGTACGCACCATATCCAATAGGGTGCAACTATGATGTTCGGACACACCATCACATTATGGTGTTCCAGGCGGTATTAATTGCGAAACAATTTCCACAATGTCTTAATTGTGTGCCAAAACTCGTAACTCAGATATTCATCTCTATGATCATATCATAGACATTTTATCCTCTTGTCACAATGATCTGCTACTTCACTCTGAAATTACTTGAACCATTCAATAATTCAGACTTGTGTTTCATCAAGTAAATATACTCAACATTTACTCGAATCATCTATGAAGTAAGAACATAATGATATTCACTGCATGCCTCAGCACTCATTCGACTGCACACATCAAAATGTGTTACTCCCAACAAGTTGCTATCTTGTTCCATCTTACTGAAAATGAGGCTTTTCAGTCATCTTGCCCATGTGGTATGATTTGCATATCTCAAGTGATTCAAAATCAAGTGAGTCCGAACGATCCATTTGCATGGAGTTTCTTCATGCATATACACCAATAGACATGGTTCGCATGTCTCAAACTTTTCAAAAACGAGTGAGTCCAAAGATCCATCAACATGGAGCTTCTTCATGCGTTTTATACCATTATGACTTACATGGCAATGCCACAAGTAAGTGGTACTATCATTACTATCTTATATCTTTTGGCATGAAAATGTGTATCACTACGACCGAGATTCAATAAACCATTCCTTTAGGTGCAAGACCATTGAAGGTATTATTCAAAAATAGAGTAACCATTATTCTCCTTAAATGAATAACCGTATTGCGATAGACATAATCCAATCATGTCTATGCTCAACGCAAACACCAATCTCGGTGGTAGAGGGAGCGTGCGATGCTTGATCATATCAACCTTGGAAACACTTCCAACATATATCGTCAGCTCACCTTTAGCCAGTCTCCGTTTATTCCGTAGCTTTTATTTCGAGTTACTAACACTTAGCAACCGAACCGGTATCCAATACCCTGGTGCTACTAGGAGTACTAGTAAAGTACACATTAACATAATGTATATCCAATATACTTCTATCGACCTTGCCAGCCTTCTCATCTACCAAGTATCTAGGGTAATGCTGCTCCAGTGGTTGTTCCCCTTATTACAGAAGCACTTAGTCTCGGGTTTGGGTTCAACCTTGGGTTTCTTCACTAGAGCAGCAGCTGAATTGCCGTTTCATGAAGTATCCCTTTGTTCCCTTGCCCTTCTTGAAACTAGTGGTTTCACCAACCATCAACAATTGATGCTCCTTCTTGATTTCTACTTTCGCGGTGTCAAACATCATGAATATTTCAAGGATCATCATATCTATCCCTGATATGTTATAGTTAATCACGAAGCTCTAGCAGCTTGGTGGCAATGACTTTGGGGAAACATCACTATCTCATCTGGAGGCTCAACTCCCACTCGATTCAAGTGATTGTTGTGCTCAGACAATCTGAGCACAAGCTCAACGATTGAGCTTTTCTCCCTTAGTTTGCAGGCTAAGAAAATCGTCGGAGGTCTTATACCTCTTGACGTGGGCACGAGCCTGAAATCCCAATTTCAGCCCTCGAAACATCTCATATGTTCCGCGACGTTTCGAAAACGTCTTTGGTGCCTCTACTTAAACCATTTAATTGAACTATCACGTAGTTATCAAAACGTGTATGTCCGATGTTCGCAACATCGACAAACGACGTTGGGGTTCAGCACACTGAGCGGTGCATTAAGGACATAAGCTTTCTACTGATCGCATAATCGCTACTATCAACTTTCAACTATATTTTCTCTAGGAACATATCTAAACAGTGGAACTAAAGCGTGAGCTTACGACATAATTTGCAAAAGGTCTTTTGACTATGTTCAGGATAATTAAGTTCATCTTATGAACTCCCACTCAGATAGACATCCCTCTAGTCATCTAAGTGATTACATGATCCGAGTCAACTAGGCCGTGTCCGATCATCACGTGAGACGGACTAGTCATCATCGGTGAACATCTTCATGTTGATCGTATCTACCATACGACTCATGCTCGACCTTTCGGTCTCCGTGTTCCGAGGCCATGTCTGCACATGCTAGGCTCATCAAGTTAACCCTAAGTGTTTTCGCTGTGTAAAACTGTCTTACACCCGTTGTATGTGAACGTAAGAATCCATCACACCCGATCATCACGTGGTGCTTAGAAGCGACGAACTGTAGCAACGGTGCACAGTTAGGGGAGAACACTTCTTGAAATTTTGTAAGGGATCATCTTATTTACTACCGTCGTCCTAAGCAAACAAGATGCATAAACATGATAAACATCACATGCAATCAAATAGTGACATGATATGGCCAATATCATTTTTCTCCTTTTGATCTTCATCTTCGGGGCTCCATGATCATCATCGTCACCGGCACGACACCATGATCTCCATCATCATGATCTCCATCATCGTGTCTTCATGAAGTTGTCACGCCAACGACTACTTCTACTTCTATGACTAACGCGTTTAGCAATAAAGTAAAGTAGTTTACATGGCGTACTTCAATGACACGCATGTCATACAATAAATAAAGACAACTCCTATGGCTCCTGCCGGTTGTCATACTCATCGACATGCAAGTCGTGAATCCTATTACAAGAACATGATCAATCTCATACATCACATATCATTCATCACATTCTTCTTGGCCATATCACATCACATAGCATACCCTGCAAAAACAAGTTAGACGTCCTCTAATTGTTGTTGCATGTTTTACGTGGCTGCTATGGGTTTCTAGCAAGAACGTTTCTTACCTACGCAAGACCACAACGTGATATGCCAATTGCTATTTACCCTTCATAAGGACCCTTTTCATCGAATCCGTTCCGACTAAAGTGGGAGAGATTGGCACCCGCTAGCCACCTTATGCACCAAGTGCATGTCAATCGGTGGAACCTGTCTCACGTAAGAGTACGTGTAAGGTCGGTCCGGGCCGCTTCATCCCACAATACCGTCGAAACAAGATTGGACTAGTAACGGTAAGCATATTGAACAACATCAACGCCCACAACTACTTTGTGTTCTACTCGTGCAAAGAATCTACGCAATAGACCTAGCTCATGATGCCACTGTTGGGGAACGTAGCAGAAATTCAAAATTTTCCTACGTGTCACCAAGATCTATCTATGAAGAGACCAGCAACGAGTAAAAAGAGAGTGCATCTACATACCCTTGTAGATCTCTAAGCGAAAGCGTTCAAGTGAACGGGGTTGATGGAGTCGTACTCGTCGTGATTCAAATCACCGATGATCAAGTGCCGAACGCACGACACCTCCGCGTTCAACACACATACAGCCCGGTGACGTCTCCCAAGCCTTGATCCAGCAAGGAGAGAGGGAGAGGTTGAGGAAGACTCCATCCAGCAGCAGCACAACGGCGTGGTGGTGGTGGAGGAGCGTGGCAATCCTGCAGGGCTTCGCCAAGCACCGCGGGAGAGGAGGAGTACTTGTGAGAGGGGGAGGGCTGTGCCAGAACTTCGTGTATAGCTCCCATGCGCCTCCCCACTATATATAGGGGTGGAGGGGCTGGTTTCTTGCCCTCCAAGTCCATTGGGGCGTTGGCCAAGGTGGGAGGAAAGAAATCTCATTATTTCCTTCCCCATCGATTGTTATCCCCCCTTTTTAGGTATCTTGATCTTATCCCTTCGGGATATGATCTTATTCCTTCTAAGGGGGGATCTTGGTGCGCCTTGACCAGGGGTGTGGGGCCTTGCCCCCACTACCCACGTCCATGTGGGTCCCCCCATGCAGGTGGGCCCCACTCCGGAACCTTCTAGAACCTTCCCGGTACAATACCGAAAAATCCCGAATATTTTCCGGTGGCCAAAATAGGACTTCCCATATATAAATCTTTACCTCCGGACCATTCCGGAACTCCTCGTGACGTCCGGGATCTCATCCGGGACTCCGAACAACATTCGGTAACCACATACAAACTTCCTTTATAACCCTAGCGTCATCAAACCTTAAGTGTGTAGACCCTACGGGTTCGGGAGACATGTAGACATGACCGAGACGTTCTCCGGTCAATAACAAACAGCGGGATCTGGATACCCATGATGGCTCCCACATGTTCCACGGTGATCTCATCGGATGAACCACGATGTCAAGGACTTAATCAATCCCGTATTCAATTCCCTTTGTCTATCGGTATGTTACTTGCCCGAGATTCGATCGTCGGTATCCAATACCTTGTTCAATCTCGTTACCGGCAAGTCACTTTACTCGTTCCGTAACACATCATCCCGTGATCAACTCCTTGGTCACATTGCGCATATGATGATGTCCTACCGAGTGGGCCCAGAGATACCTCTCCGTTTACACGGAGTGACAAATCCCAGTCTCGATCCGCATAAAACAATAGATACTTTCGGAGATACCTGTAGTGCACCTTTATAGTCACCCAGTTACGTTGTGACGTTTGATACACCCAAAGCATTCCTACGGTATCCAGGAGTTACACGCTCTCATGGTCGAAGGAAGAGATACTTGACATTGGCAAAGCTCTAGCAAATGAACTACACGATCTTTTGTGCTAGTCTTAGGATTGGGTCTTGTCCATCACATCATTCTCCTAATGATGTGATCCCGTTATCAACGACATCCAATGTCCATAGCCAGGAAACCATGACTATCTGTTGATCACAACGAGCTAGTCAACTAGAGGCTCACTAGGGACATATTGTGGTCTATGTATTCACACGTGTATTACGATTTCCGGATAATACAGTTATAGCATGAATAAAAGACAATTATCATGAACAAGGAAATATAATAATAATACTTTTATTATTGCCTCTAGGGCATATTTCCAACACTCCACGTGCGATTAGATTGTTGCACACATTTTGATCCTAACTATGTGCGATGAAAAGTGTTAATATGGTGGGGGCTTGTTGAAGCCGATTCAGACCACAGCCAAAATAGGGTTTTGACCCTTCATCATCTCCACCTGTAGTGGCCCTGGACATGAATGGGATCACATGTTTCATTTTCAAAAGTCAACATCTTCTATAGAATGGCCGGGACTAGATTATAACTGTGAATTTAATCCATCACACAATCGCAATGTTGTTGACACATGTGCAGGTGGAGGTCGGCTTCAACGAGCCCCCCGTCAGACAATCACAATGGTCAGGAATAGATCGACATGTTGTCGAGTCTTCTTTCTTGTGAATCCCTCCCCCTCGCCCCCCGTCAGATAATCACAATGGTCAGGAATAGATTGACATGTTTTGGGCATGTGTACCATAGCTGGTGAGTGAATAGGGGAGTATGTTGTCTCAGAACAAGGTGTGAAAGCTAACGGCTAACAAGATGTAGATGGCAATAATACAAAAATGATATAAAAATATATCCTAGTGCGGTCGTTGTAGACATCTTTGAGGAGTACAAATTATTGGGAACGGCTGCGGTTGATGGCATGGTACACAAGACCTCAAAAATCTAGCCCACGGGCCTTGACTATCTACTCCCTCGATCAACCCTTCAAGTCTTCAAGACCGTTTCTCTTTTACATGTAGAGCATGTGGGATTGTGGGTCGATGGAACTTTAGCTAATTTCGTTCGTTTAGCAGGAGCCTCGCAAGTGTAGAAGCACAGGGTGCAGTTGAACGCCCACCAATTATCGACCGGTAGTTGACGATCGAGGAACGCTTGCAACGTAAGCAAACTAGCTGTTGTACTAAGATGCTATAGTACTACTTATTTTGAGACGGAGAAGTAATTTTTTGTAACTCTTGGGTTGCCTAATCTAGCCCATGTGTGATTCTGTTAAGAGAATTTTCCATAACGACAAGCATGCATGTAACCTGATTAAGCCAGTGTTTCTCGCAAAAAAAGAAATCCTGGTTAAGCCAGTGCAAATAGGTCTTTGATGATGATTCGAATCAAAACTGGTCTCCCTGCTTCACAATTCCCATCATTTTCCCTACGTACTTGATTAACTAACACGGATATTTTGGCCCTGTCAGGAAATTTGAATAATCACCATCCCACAAAAATAATTAGTAAACAGCACCAGGAACAAATTCAGTGGCCCACGAGCTAGCTCGGGCACATGCGTGCCAAACAAAGACGATGATTAAACTGGTTACATACGTGCCGCGGCAGTAGGTCCGAGCGCACGTTTTCTCAGGATCAGTGGAGCATATCTACTGCTCCCTCCGTTCCAAATTACTTGTCTTAGAAATGGATATATCTATAACTAAAATACATCTAGATACATCTATACATGTGACAAGTAATTTGGAACGGAGGGAGTATAATGGACTAATTATACTGGCATGCATAATGGATGGTGTACGGTTTTTCGGCCGCGCTCGGCGCGATCAATCAACGTTGTACTAGTATTAAATCATCGCCTACAAATGCTATACATGTACGGTCCAGATCTAATTTTGTATGGGCGCTTGTTTTTTAACCAGAAATAGGACGTTCAAACTACCCAACGCAGACCCTAGTATCAAGCAAACCATTAGGCTGGTCATAGTGGGGAGCAACTTATACTAGTGTCATGCATATGACACTAGTCTAAGTTACTACCTTCATAGTGCAAAGTAACATAACTTAGTGTCATAGAGGACTTCATTTATTAGCTTGTAGACTCATCTTGTCTTGGAAACCGCTATGTTACAGTAACATATTATGTTACTACTTCTCATTAACTACATGCCACATAACCAAAATTTTCTTGGAGTGCGCTATGTTATTAGCTAAGTTACTCCCACTATGACTAGCCTTATGAATACCTGCACTGCGTCATTAATTAATTTGCCCGTGCAGGTTAGGCTTAATTATACAGTTTAGGCACTGCCCAAAATGAGAGTGATCATGTCAATTAACCCCGCAAAAAATGTTAATCAACCTGGTCTTCAATCATCTGCTGGATTTCTTACACGGAAATTAAACAGTACGAGTAGCTAGGGTAGCTTGATAAACACCTGCTGCATAATATTTTACAAATTTGTCTCCGACCGACTGTAGAGAAGGCACAGAGAATTAAACAACAATACACGTTTGATTTAAATTGCTACTACCGTAGAATGCAATTAAGAAGATTAGTACTAGAACATTGCTTAATTATTCTCCTCTTGAATTATGTAAACGAAGCAAAAGAAGCCAAATTCACAACCCTTTACAAAAGTTTCACGATTCAAGTATAATATCCTTTTTGAGGAAACATGTTATATGTCCTTTTGTTTTCACCAGAAGTAGCACAATTTGGCAGCATCCGTTGTGCGCTACGACAAGAAAATGTCTTCCTATAGAGTACTCGAGGTGTCAAACAAACCGGCAGCTCGAGGTGTACTTAATTAATTAATTGGCCCTTCAACTCAACTAATTTCGACTTGGCGTGATTAAAGACATCAATTAGCATCATAGCTGCAAATTTGTCTGCTAAACGCCAACCAAAAGTATCCCTGCCAAAGAAATGGCAACCAAAAAGTACATACCAAGTTGCGCCAACGAAAAAACTAGATCACCTGATTTCTGTGTCCAATATTGATCGACTAAAGATGCTCAGATGAAGATACGATCTAACTAGCTAGTGTGGCGTACGTTAATTCTTTAATTCAGCACTCTAGCCAGGTACTTAGGGGTTCCTTTTGCTAAAGAGGTCAGATTAGAGATTTAGTTTTCATTGGTGGTGCATAATCCCTATGTGGATCTCCCTCCACACCTTTTAGTTCAACTGGATGCCTGCAGCCAAAGGAAAAAAATTCAATGCACCAGTAGTATATTTTGTAATCATGGTTCCACCATAATGGCTTCCAACTCGTAACACTGCAAAATTTTAGTACTATGTGATTAGAAATGTTAGAGGAAAACACGGCGAATGTTTGTGAACATGATTGATGGCCAAGATCCAGCTGAAACAACACAAAGCATATATGACAACCATGTAATATCTTGGAAATCTATGAGAAGCAGCATCCGTGCATGAACTGCGTGTGCGTAAGAATAGGTATCATGCATGCATGCAGCTCACAAGCTCAGATTATTCTAGCCTGGCACTTCTCTTTTTTTTTTGAATGGTTCTAGCCTGCCACTGGCGCATACATGCATCTAGAAGCGACGGCGTGCATACATGTGTACTAGTAATTAGTCAGAGACCAAGATACAACTAATCCCAAGGAACCTGGAGATCTTCAGAGAGGAAATTGTAGCAATGGGACAGGGGCGCCAATATTCGCGCTACATCAGTTGGTTGGTAGGGGGGACATGCATGGAGGTGTTGGTATATCACCAAAGAACAGTACATCAGTTAAGTAGAGAATCGCTTCTGTATGCAACTAATTATTCTCTATAATCTTCAAAGAATCTTAAATTCAACTCTCTTCTCATTTTGCCAGTTTATGTAGCCTTGCATGGAAAGCCATTGACATGCTCACATGGGTCGCACAAAGTGCCCAGACAAACTATATAATTTAAGTTGCCCATTAGTTTGTATAATCCAAGTACGAACCAATCCGAAATGCGCACGACTTCATTGCCGCATTACTATATTTATTATGAAAAGACTGGTAGAATGTACAATAATAGACACTCATGGATGCAGAAGTGTTAGTGTTTAGTAGGCTACACTCATGGACGCATCAGTGTACAAGACTATGACGACCAAGGTAACTATGCACTCTTTCTGTAGACTAATATACGACGTTTAAAATCACCACTCGCTATATGTGATTTGAAAGCAAGAAAACTGTCTTGTACCCTGATGGAGCATTTGTCTAAGCAGTGTGTGGAATATATATATAGGGCTTAATTTAATTGGAGCATAGTCATGCATGCATGTGTTGTAGCTAGTCGACGACCGTTGGTGTAAACGTACGATCACTTTGTCTTTACCAAGACTTTCGAGTCCAAAATGGTTCAGCATTCCACGGGCGAACGTACGTCCGCACAAATTCTTTGTTTCTTCTCTGTACCATTGGAAAGCAAGCAGTACATGCATGCACACATGTGCTTTGATATTACGGTTTATCGAAGAAAGCCTGATCGTCGTGGTCAAAACGTCACTTCTTCTTTCTTTCCTCTCTTTCTCCTTCTGCCAAGATGATTTCTATATCTTCCATGGTACGTACGTGACATTACACCCGTACACATACTTTGTTATTCCACTGGTACGCACGGTACGGGTGCCTTCTCCGTGCATGCGGTGCCAAGAAGAAGATGTGCTAGTGATTTGTACATCGTCTCGGTCCATGCTGCACGTTCCAGCCGCCGATCGAGCCAAAAGCTGAAGCTAGTAGCATTAGAGCAACAGAGTTGTCATAATTTGAACTACCAAGAGTGGTATGCAAACGATCATAAAAAGAATGAAGGCTGAAACGGGTTTTGGCAAAATCAGAATCGCCAAAAATCAACATGCATAAAAATTTCTTGAAGTAGGATCTACCTCTCATTGGGTCAATGGGTCCTCGCAAAAAGGGACCTACTTGTCATTGGGTCATCGCTTCTTTCGCCAATTCAGAAGCACACATTTGATTCAGAAACACACATTTCATTCCCATAAATAGGGACGAAAAATTAGTCACACTGTGACTTACATTTATAGAATAACTAATTGATTTGTGGCTACGGCGACCGCTAGATTTGCCGACTATGGAATGTGGCGTTTGACGTCACAATCTCGCAAAACAGGCCTTGGCGTCTCGTCTCACGCCGACCATGGATGGATGATGGCATCGTGGGCCGCGATGGCCCAGAAAAAGATTATGTGCCCTCTTCCCACAAGCCATGTGCGGGCATCGGCGTCGGGGGCAAGCGCTCGTCCCAAAAACATTGCTCCCTTTCCACATCCATCACCCGGTTAGTGTCCA